>NC_073302.1:356884296-357191796 GCF_027595985.1 Sorex araneus | reverse complement strand
CCCTCAGGAGAAGTCAGTTGCGGGGGCTTCCTACAAGACCACTATAGCTCTCACCTGAAGTTCTTTCTTTTAAACTCCTCTTAAAAGGCCTTCTCTTGGGCTCTTCTTTCTTTCCCCTAAGTTCTTTAATGCAAATGACAGGACAATTAGGACTTTACCTTACAAAACTTCTGGAGCAACTATCGCAGGCTGAAGTTTGAAAGTTGCCATCCAATTTCTCTCAACTTTGCCTGATTGCGAGGTAATGCTTAATGATGCTGATTGCTGTGTAGGGAATAGATTCTAGGGATCTGGAGGTTGACTCCATGGCCGGACACAAAAAGGGACCTCCTTGCAGTTTTTTGTATGCCAACTGCCATATACGATGGCCTTAATTACAGCGTCTCAATTGGCTTTACCCACATCACATGACTTAGTTAGTCTATGCCTTGGGTACTTTTAATATACACCTGGTGCTGGTGACTTAACTGTTACCATTTCTGACTTCTCTGTCTTACAGCAAACTGTTCCTTTAGCATTCAGTGACTCTTGAGTGTAAAAATTTAACCACTTACATTTTTATAGCAATTTACCTTTGTGCATATATATACACACACATATATACTTATATAATTGCCACTTTAACTTTTCTATTAGGGATTTAATTCAAAGGAAATTGTTTATTGTTTAAGAAGTGACTCATTTGACTTACATATTGAACCCACTTCTCAAGAAGGGTACAAAGTGAGTGTTTAGTAGCTGATTTTGTTAACCAAGGAGAGAGATATATCATTTGAATGACTGTAATGAATACATAACTGTCTTGCTGTTGTTGGCATTATTCAAACTTGAATATATTCAAACTATGTTAAAAACCAATGTTTTTTGAATACTGGCTAAGGACATTCATTATTTTCCCTTATAACTATTTTGTAGAGCATAGAATCCAGTCTATAAGTGTCACCTTATTGCAAATTAATGAAACATACCCTTAAATAGACCTTTCAACCTTGAGTTACCTTAAGTTAAGGCTACCTGTATAATTTTTTCTCTATTCTCTTTGATAGTTGAATACAGTTCTAAAAAGACATAAAGCTTGAGAAATGGCAAAAGGTTAAGTGCAATTGAATTGAGTTCCCTATCTTTGTAAAGCAAATATGAGCATTGCTAAGCTGCCAGGGATCACACTCAGGATCCCTGAGATTTATTCCAGCACATATAAATGAGTTTCTTTTCATACAAACACCCAACATTGTTCACTAAGTTATCACCCTTTTCTCTATTTATTTTCTTTCTTTTTCCTCTCTCTTTTTCTTTCTTTCCTTCTTTCTCTTTCTTTCTTTCTTTCTTTCTTTCTTTCTATCTTATGTGTTTAACCTAAGAACTTAAAGAATAGGAAAAAAGAAAAGAAGAAATGGTTAGAGCTAAACCAAGGCATTACAGTAGTGAAGCTAAAATAAATGACCCTCTTGACTGTCATGTCTTATTTCAACCTTTTTCATTCATGATAATAGCTGGTCAGAGTATTATAAGTTTCTGTATGCTGCCAAATTTGGATGCTGATCGTGGTAATTAACATAGTAATTTATAATGCCTACCAAAGAACAGTTAGGGAAAGTAAAATAAATGAACCCTCAAGAAATAGAAAATGCTGGCCTATTCAAGGTGCTATTGAAAACTTTCCCTCTTTGAGGAAACTAGTTATCGATTGAAGAAATGTGTCTTGTCAAACAAGGCCCTAAGAAGACTTGCTTGCACTACTCTTTCCATACATCGGAAGAAAGGCAGTTCAAAGTGGGGCTGACCCCACCATTCTATCCCAGGCATTTGAACTTACTTGTCAATTACCCCTCAGCAAAGTTCCCTAAGAAGCTGGAAGTTAGAGCTCTGACTAATGGGAAGTGATTTGCCACAAGAGGGCGCATTCTTTGCTCCTTACCAGTTAGTCTCGGAAAACAATTTCACCAACTGAAAACCCATCTGTAGTGCCCTATTGGTGATTGTCAGTTAGTTACCTCTGGCTTCTCCTCATCCCCTAGTCAAATTAGGATTTTATGGGACTGGAGGAACATGACTACCTGTCATATATCAATGCATGTGAGCATTCTGGAGCTCCATGGAAGATACAGAAGTGATACATTTCAGAAGCAAACAAAGCAGAGTGTGGAGAAATGTGACCGTGAATCATCAGCAGTACTGATTTGCTCACACATCTCTGCCTAATACGGTTGTCTGGGCTTTTACAAAACTGTGTTCCATCTCCCGATATTGCTGTCTCATTTGCTTGTCTTATCAACACTTTCACCAGCGACAAATGACAAGTGACTTCAAAGAGCGAGAGAAAAAGGGCTATTTATTTAACGCCTTGTGGGAGCATGGCATGCCATTTCAGAACGTTGTGTTTGTCTCTGAGTTAAGGGTGAGGAGAGAAATGGTGGAGGAAAGCTGTGAAAAGTAATGCATAGTGATTTGGGCCTGTAGAGTAGTGCTTTTGGAGTAGGGGTGGTCAGTTCTGTTTTAATATTTGGAGAACAGGGATAATGCCTTCCAAGGCATTCTTTGTGTGTATGTGAAACACGTATTTGTCTTGGCCTGTCTCTGCTAAAACATAATCAAGTGTGATCTCTCAGCTGTAGTTCAGATTTCTCCATACTGAACTGGCTCATAGATCAAAAATCAAGTGTACAAGTTCCCAGGAACTTTGAAAGAAATCTTTGAAATTCTGTGGGTTGAACCTTAAGAATTTTCTACTTTCTTTTGAAATCTAACACCCCTTTTTTTCTGTAAATATTTAACCTTATTTTTCATCACCATTTAAATGAAAGATATAAGAATGCAACTGAGCATTTATAATTCAATAACAAGTACTAAGAAAAGATACTAAAGCTTAAAAAAATGAAGATAATGTATGACCAAACCCGTGATTTTACTCCAGGCAGAATCTTCTACTGAAGATTAGCAGAGGAATAACCTTTAAAGCCTCAATTTCTGCCTTATGTCCAAGCCTTCACAGACATCCAGAGAGAGCTAGTGCTTCAGAGAATGCGAATGCTGTATGGAGCTCTCTCTTTCAGTACAAGTGACTGCCCCATATCTAGGTATAGTGAAACCTTATTGGGTGAAGAATGAATATTAAAGCAATAGCCACATTTTATAGCAAAATCTCCCCCTCCCCTGGTGGATTAAAACCCTCTATAAACAACAAAGCTTTCCACATTAGTGATGTAATTGCTACCCATATGCAGAAGAGCAGCATATTGTCAGCAGGACCTGTCGAGGGAAACGAAACAAAACAAAACAAAAAGCAAAAATCGCATGCATATATGTCTGATTTCACTGCAGATATCCACATGACCACAAATCTGAGGTGCTATACTGAAGGATGAGCAGAATTTTACATGCTGGAGCAGGGGAGGAAAAGAACAAGGGATGTGGCTCCTTAATCTTGACACCCTCAGCCCTGCCTCCAGAAATGAGCTGTTAAAAACAGTTTTATTTTTACTTCTGACTTCTACAGGTCTTTCTCCATCTCTTCCTGTCCAGAAATCTTTCAAAGGTGCTCGCTATGAAGTGCAAAAGTTGCCCCTCCTATCCATTTCAATGCACTTTCCCTTCTTCCTGTGGTATGTGTCCACCAATATCACAGAGATTTAATTGATGAAATATTATCACCCACATGGGCTTGCGTGGGACTTTCTTAGTGACTTACACAGGCAGAGCAGGCTGTGATACAAGCCTTGCTCACAAGCCTAAGCAGGGAAAAAATAGCACAGAAGATGAAAAAAATATCAGAGTAGGTAATGCGAGGTTAGCAACGCCATCCGCTATATCTAGATAGGTAATACTCTGTAAAGACCCGTGTGCACCTGTCTAAATGCACACTCTACCTGCTCACGCACAAGATGGGAAGGCTTCCATTCCAGAATTTCAGAGCAAGAAATATTTAAGTCAAATCTGAAACTGATTAGTAATAGATTCCTAAGCACCTCAGTCTTAGGCAACCTTCTTTGGTAGAGATTAAAAGATTGAAACGCACTGAAAACATCATTGCAATATAGAAATCTCTCTCAGGAAAACACTTATCAAGGGAAGAGACTCCAATGACTGGTTCTATTTTTTATACCTATGAAATTTGAGGGTTATAATATCATTCTGAAACATTAACCCTGATAAATATTAATTTCATCTCAGCTTCTGACTGCCTCCTTCTCCCCACCCCCTCTGCAATGAAAGCTAAATGGAAAAGAAAAAACACAGGCACTGCTTAAGAAGTCCGAATACAATAGAACTTTGAAAATGTACCTGCATATAAGGTAGAATCTCTTTCTTCCCCCAGTTCTCCTGAGCATTAAGGCAACAGCATTTTCATGAAATTGGATCTGTTTTATTTTTTTTCTGATAAAAGATCATGCAATATACAAATAGCAGTTCCAGAAATGGACACCAGGAGAAGGAGGCGACAAGCATGTCAATTAGTAGGGGAAAATCCAAATGTCAGAAATCTGGGGGAGAAATGTATCACGCAGGCAGTGGATGTGGAGACCAGGAACAGTCTTTCAGCTCTGATAATTAAACGGATGCATACATCAGTGCCTTGTGGCTCCTCAATATGCAAACGATGCCATCCATTTAATTATCAACCAAGACCAGGATGAAAGTCATTTTATGATGACTCTCCGATCCTAATTTAACAGCACCTGACAGATTGAGTCCCCTCTAATGAGGACTGTCTTTGTACAATCCTCTCTCAGGAACACTAAATCATTCGCTTCCAAGTACAGCTGCCTGTAAAGAAGGGGCGGGGCTCTGTCGCGCATTAGAACCTTGGTGGTGTGAAGGAGGGACTGTCCCGCAGGCTATCCTTGGTGGCAAAGGCCCTGGGGCGCACAGACCCTACAGGAGCTCTGACTGTTGTGGAGTCTCTGATGGACTCTCCCCGCGGTCCGTTTCCCCGCCCTCCCTGTCCATCCCCAGGGTCTGTAGGCTGCTCCGGATTTTACCCCGGGGAGTGTAACCGTGTGCCTGTCAGCACGTCCTACGCTCTCTGGCCCAATTAGGGTCAGTGTGGGGCGAAGCTCCGCTGAATCGATGGGAACGAACGACCTGCAGCCCCAAACTTCCGCATCCGGGGGCCTGGCAGATTCTCCAGTTTCACAGCGTTTCCTCCAGAATCAAAACAGAACCGTGCCCCTGGCTCCCCTAGTTTAGCAGCTACTACCTCTGTCTCCAGTGGGCACCCGCTGCTCGGGCCGGCCGAGGGCCGCAGCAGGCAGCCGGGTAGCGAGCGCTGTGGGAAGGGCAGGGGCGCTGCAGAGGCGCGGGGCTGGGCTCCCAGGCCCGCAGGCTGCGGCAGCCTTTTCCTTTGGTCCTGGCAGGACCCTCCTACCGCTGGGGAATCTGCTGGGGATCTTCTTTTTGGATTTAAGTGATTCAACTCTCCTTCCCAGAATCTTTTCTTTTTCGAAAACAACAACAACAAAACAAAACCCTGTGCCCTCTCCCCACCCTCCCCCTCACTCAATGCTTGGTGAAGTACACACATTCGGAAACAAAAGTCATTATGCTTCCTGAAGAAACAGTTTCTGGGTTTGGTGAGCTAAACATGTACTCAGGGTTATTATTCACTTCAATTCTGGAAGCTGGAGGTCTGTGGGAAGGTCTCAGGACCACCTCCTCTGCCATGACCACCCACTCCCACCATCACCAACAGCACCCCAACCATCACCACCAGATCCGCCTCCATGGTGGCCAGTTTCTGGTAGTTTGGATTAGGATGTCTGAGAACCTATACATGCTCAGCTCTCCCTTGCCACGACATCAGTGAATCCACCACTCTTGTAATCACGGAGTGCAGTGTGTTAAATTAAGAACAGAATCTACAGTGTGCAATGCACAGAAAAACCTTCCTTCTGCCACAGAAAACTTGAAACTGTGCCTAAGATTTATAGTACCGCAAACATCTCAGGGCTGAGAGTGATAAGTATGGCTGGATTTCCGTTTACTCTAGAAACCCTGGCAGGGAGAGCCTCTTAGGGAGTTGCAAGTTCTAAGGTGAACTTGAAGATGCTTTCAGGTTGATGCACAGGATGTAGGCATGCTGGCCAGTTATCACTGCACAGACAAGGGAAGTGGTCAAGAAAAAGGCATAGTTCGGAGATCACTGAATGTTACACTAGAAATAAGGGGAAATACTTGATTAATTAAAAATTTTGAATCTGGGCACCTACTCCTTACAGCAAATGTTATTGCATAAATAAACATTCAGTTTAGGTACTTATTTGAAAGAGAAGGAAACAGAAGACTTCCTTATTTGAGAGCTCAGCAAGAACTCAGTAGCCACAACTGATACAACTGTCATGCCAATGTAGATTTCCTCTGTTTCAGCTGCAGATATAAAAATTCGCACTCAGTGAGCTGCCTTTAAATGGGAAGGAGACAAAAATGGGGGACTCTCTCCAATGCTACAGCTAATTAGCATTTGCTAATAACGAATGGAGACATTGTCTGCTTTTGACTAAACACTGCACCATGATGTTGAATGTGATTAAGAGAACCTGAGGTCCAGGTTATTCTCAAATAGAGATGTCTTGAACTGTCCTTTTCATCTGAGAACTGAAATATTAACAGGAGGGTAACCACAAAGGGTGACATATTAGTATTAATATAAAAGTATGTTGGGCAGAAAGAAGAGCAGATCTTAGTGTCTGGAGGTGAGAAAGTGGGAAGGAAAACCATTACCTTAAATAAACCCTGTGGAGTTGGACCTCGGAGGACAGGACTGCTGACAGAGCCATTTAGGGATATTCTAGCACACTAGGAACCCTTGGTTTTAGTCTAAGGTAAGAAGAACTCAGTAGGAATGAGCTCAAAGTAATCATACCTGCCTTAAGGAAAGATTTCTCCACCCCTTGAATAGAGAATGGATTGCTCAGAGGCATGTTTCAATGTGAAAAAAGCTTGTTCCAGAGAAGTCATCTGCCTGGCTTTAGGCTAAGTGGGGCCGGATAGGAAGGGAGGGAAGTAGGTTGTCTTAGGAAGAAGGCTCACTTAAGGAGAATGTGCCACAAAGAATTCGTGGTGGGAATTTGTGTATTTATGTGGGGAAAATTTCTTTTTAAAGCTCGCTAGAGTTGCAGGAAGTTTCCATTTATGCAGTGCTGTTTGGTCCTTGTTGCATTCCCATTTTATAGAAGATGAAATTGATATTAGGCAGCAGACACAGATTTTCAAGTCCCTCAGATATCCTCAGATCAGAACTTTGTTCTTTCTAGAGCAAAAGTTAAACAAAAACCCAAGCTACTTAAAGGCCAGGAATAAAATATTTTATACTTTATGGGCTAGAGACTCTAGCTCAGGAGCATTACAGTGCTAAAACAGCCAAAAACAACCCATAAATGACTAAATAAACTAAGATTCAATACTATCTATTTACTGGTACTAAAGGGTAACTCGATACAATTTTGACATGTCGTGAAATATTTCTTCCACCTTTTCAAATGTTAAATCTATTCTAGTAATGGCGGGCCTAATTTGCTTACCTCTGTTTATGATAGTCTGTCTGTCCAGGAAGATCAATGCTTGCCTAAAGCTTATGAACAGGTGCCAATCCCTAAGCTAACATGTGTCCCTACTCTCTTTTGTATCATGTTCCATCTTCAGGCACAGCCAAGAAGACACTGCACTTTGAAATTTCCAAAGAAGGCAGTGACTTGTCAGTGGTGGAACGTGCAGAAGTCTGGCTTTTCTTAAAAGTCCCTAAGGCCAACAGAAATAGGACCAAAGTCACCATCCGGCTCTTCCAACAGCAGAAGCACCCCCAAGGTGGCATAGACACAGGGGACGAGGCCGAGGAAGGTGGCTTCATGGAGGAGAGGAGTGAACAGTTGATATCAGAGAAGGTGGTGGATGCTCGGAAAAGCACTTGGCACATCTTCCCTGTCTCCAGCAGTATCCAGCGGTTACTCGACCAGGGCAGAAGCTCCCTGGATGTTCGGATTGCCTGTGAGCAATGCCATGAGACAGGTGCCAGTCTCGTGCTCCTGGGCAAGAAGAAGAAGAAAGATGAGGAGGGGGAAGGCAAGAAGAAGGACAAGAAGGATGGAGATGGAGGGACAGGAGGAGAAGAGGAGAAGGAGCAGTCCCATAGGCCATTTCTCATGCTTCAGGCCCGACAGTCTGAAGACCACCCTCATCGCCGACGCCGGCGAGGCTTGGAGTGTGATGGCAGGGTCAACATCTGCTGTAAGAAACAGTTTTATGTCAGCTTCAAGGACATTGGCTGGAATGACTGGATCATTGCTCCCTCGGGTTACCATGCCAACTACTGTGAGGGTGAGTGCCCGAGTCACATAGCAGGCACGTCGGGCTCCTCCCTCTCCTTCCACTCCACCGTCATCAACCACTACCGCATGCGGGGCCACAGCCCCTTTGCCAACCTCAAGTCATGCTGTGTGCCCACCAAGCTGAGACCCATGTCCATGCTGTACTATGATGACGGGCAAAACATCATCAAAAAGGATATTCAGAACATGATAGTAGAGGAGTGTGGATGCTCATAGACCATCCAGTCTTGGGGTCGGGTGGGGGAGGGAAGGGAACAGGAGTTGTCCAGGGAAGACAGTGGCAAAATGAAGACATTATTAAGGTTTCTGAGTTCAACCACCAGAGTAAAACGAAAGTCAAAAAACAAAAACAAAACAAAGCTAAAACATAAAATCAAAACCTGAGGCAGTTGAAGGAAGATGTGGAAAAAATTTCTTAGCCAGGGCTCAGAGACAAAGCAGTGAAGGAGATGGGAATGGGGCTGGGGAGGGAGAAGCACAGACCCTACATTTCTCTCCAAATCAAACCATGATGATGCCAACTGATGGTTGCTTCCGTGAGAGCACTGTCCTCTCCTTTTCACTTTGCTTTCATTGTGAGCCTCGCAGTCAACTTGTCTAGTCTGCATGAGGCAGACTCGCACAATCCAGATAGCAGCAAGAAAGCCATGAGTTTGAAAGGGCCAGTTACAGGCACTTTCCTACCCAGTGACCCAGGTCATAAGTTATGTCTGTGGAACCCTCTCTTTGTGTATTGCAGCCTGTGCATGCACAGACACACACAGCACAGAACATATACACACATGCACCTCACACTACATCCACATACACACCTCAGCCTTGAAATATATACACCGCACCACACAAACACAGTCATTTGAACACACACCATCCACACAGACATATGCACAGAGGCATTTCAACACACCACGTCTTGATCAGAGAACAATGGTGTGCTGTGATCACACTTTCTTTTTCTGCACCATTTTCAAATCACAACAAAACAAAAACCCCAGACATTAAAAAAAAAAAAAGAACAAGAATGGAAAGAGAGAAAGATCAAGGAAAAAAGAAAACCAAGTGACATTTCGTTAAGGTGCTTAATGATTTTAGAACTATGCAACCTAATGGGTTTGAAACTGTTTACCTGAGAGAGAATGGAAAGAGAGACTTTTTTGTATTGGAAGTAACCTGATTAATTTTTATTTTCTTCAAGGAGAGATACTTGAAAGGAATATGTTTGTCCATCTGTTGGATCCAAACATTTCTATATTTTGTAAATGTTGTTTTTTTTATCGTTTACTATTTGCACTACAACGGTGTTTGACCTGTCTAATCCTTATTTAACAAGTATTTTCTTTGGGTGGGGTGGGGGGGTTAAGAGCTGCACTTAATGTGAGCTATAAAAGAACTGCTACAGCACACAAAAATAGCTATTTTTATTATTATAATTATAATTATTATTATTATTTTGTACCTTAAAAAATAGACACATACACCAAAGACATTTGTGTGGGCCTTTAAACAGTCTGTCTGTGGTTGACATCATTCTCCATCAGTGAGTCAGGTGTTGGGATTCAAGGTTGAATTGGGTAGATTGTGTTCAGGCTTAACAGACCTGAAAAGTTTGATTTTTGACTCCTTTTACATCCATGAAACAGGAAATTTCATTCTGGATGTACAGTAGTTGTACACTGTTGAAGCCAACTTCCATCAAGTTCATGGAGTACCACATGCTTGTATGTGTATATATACATTGCTCTTGCATCTGCAGATCTGAGTGTATATATACATGTACTGTGTCATGTCCATACACATCTTAAGCACTTCAGGCTGTCATTTTTAAATGTTCTTAAAGCAATGAATGTTTGTGTGCAAAACACAGTATTTTTAAGAAGGATAGGCTATAGTTTTTGCTTTTACTCTGAACTAGGTGGGCACATTTCAAATATTTGGCTGGGAAGATTTCTGGAAATCCCAGTGGGAGTTCAGCAAGATCCTCTCACAGGGATTCTTGTCCCTTCTTTTTCTTGCCCCTGTCCCCATACTACAAGTTATTCTCTGCTTCTGCAGGAAAAACAGGAAACTTTTAATCAAATCTTTATTTTTTCCCCTGCAACTTACTGTCTATTGGAATCAATCTTAAATCAAAATCTTTTTCAGAAAGAAAAACAATCTTTAGGTTAGAATAAAAGTTGATGCTTTAATATTTTTTATATAAATCTTTCTGTGGGAGATATTGCCTGCATAGCTGGGTTAAATAACATTGTTACTAGTTGGAAGATAATTAATTGAGGGCAAAGTGTTAGAGAGTGGGAATAAAAAAGAAAATAGGAGGCAGGGATGGAGGCAATAGTGAAAAATTCTTACTATTTTAATTTAATACCACACTTTTGATGTGTAAGTTTGTACGTAGGGATTCAGATGCAAAAGAGTTGAAAAAAACCCTTTATAAATATTAAAGTACATGCTTAAAGCTGAATTTCTACTAATTTATTTCGCAGTATTTAGCTTACCTAGAAGAGCTAATAAGTTATTCATTTATGTGCATTTAAACTACAGAGTCTTATTTTTACTGGCTTGTTTTAAGTTTGAAAAAAATTGAAAAATATTTCTAAAAATTGGGAAAGATTAATTCCTTAGTATTTTGTAAAATATTGAAGCTTTCAGCCCTATGCTCATTCCTAGATTTTAAAAGATATATTATTATGGGCAGGGGAGGAAGTATTGGTAAGAAACCAAATGTTATAAAAGGTGGTTTAACTGTTCTAGAGAAATATACTAAATTAGTATACTATAATGCTAAGTTGTTTGTAAGCAAATTTCTTTAAGGTCATGGTCAGGGAGTTATTCCTTTAACCTTTTGGAGATTCATCCATCCTTAAGCAGAAAATATAAAATGAAATGGATGGGAGTAGTTTATAATTAAAGGCAGAACATGCAGGATTGTTACTACTTTCTCTTAACCATTTGTTAGGAAATAATGCATGTGGGAAGGTAGGTGAGGGAGAAGAAAGTCTTAAGGAACAAAGATGGAGATGTCCACCTTTACAAACTTTGGTGACAAATTTTGATCGCTTTTTAAACTGCCTCTCTTTTGTTGTTGTAAAAGAAAGTGGAAATTGTGGAAATAGTTTGGGCAGACAATTCCTACTTCACTGTGCAATAGTGAAGATGGCATGCAATGGAAAAAGCAAGAAGTGAAAAAGCTAGCTGGTACCTGTTTTAGAACTCCCATTCTTCTCTAATGTGTTTGCCATCCGGCAGAGCCCTTTAATTCCTTACCACATTTGAATCAACGTGGGCTTTGATTAGTGACCAGAGTAGTTAGAAGCAAAGAAAATAAAATTTCATAGGACAACATTTTAATGGGATGATTTAAATTTAATTAAGTCATCTAAATGCACTCTAATGATTGGATTATTACATACCCACAAACTTTAGCCTAATCTCACTAAATTTATATGGCATTGAAATAGAACCATAAATTGCTATTGTAATTAATAATTTTGGAAGATAGGAAACTTGCAAACAATCATCTTCATGTAACCAGCATAAGTCCAAAAGAAAAAAGATTTTAAATTCTACCATAGTCTGTTTGCCCCTCAACAAAGATTGCTCTCTCTCTACTCTCTTTTTAGGGCTAATCTATAGATTCTAAATTATCTACCCACTGCAGTTAAAAACACTATAAAAGCATTTTCCCAGGTACCTTTTGATAATTTCATAAATTGAAATATCATTTTTAAATCTTATTTTCTTTTGTTCTTTTCCCCCAAATTTTAAGTTGCAGCGCCCCAAATTAAGATTTTTCTGTCCCTTAAGACCAAGAAATTTCATGTATATTAAGATCGACTCCACACCTTATTTTCAAGAATAGTGCCTGCATTCTCCTTTAAAGTAGAGCAAATGAAAAAAAAATTTTTCACCCTGTGAGACTGGATCTCAAGAAGTAACTCTAAAACACAGAGTACACAAACCACTCAGTTGTATTAAGCTAAAATTCAGATTATCATATTCACATTGAAAACAAAAAGATTTCCTGTGGGCCTCTTGGCGACTTCCTTTTTCAATGTAGAGAAAAACTTAGTCACCCTGAAAACCTACACAGCAAATGAAACTTGTAGATGTGGGCAGAAAGTTTGGGGGTGGACATTGTATGTGTTTAAATTAAACCCTTTAGCACTGAGAGGCTGTTGTATGGGTCAGAGAAAATGAGTGCTTAGAAGCTGTTCACATTTTAAAGAGCAGAAGCAAACCACATGTCTCAGCTATATTATTTATTTTTCTGCATAAAGTGAATCGTTTCTTCTGTATTGATTTCTGATGGGTTTACCCTCTATTTAAATGCTTTGAAAAAGAATGCATTGACAATGGGTTGATATTTTTCTTTAAAAGAAAAATATGATAATGAAAGCCAAGGTATTCTAAAGCCTGTTTTGTTCTAAAATTGTTTATGTTCTGTGGTTGATGTTTGTTTGTTTGTTTTTATTTTGTTTATATTTTTTGGCATAATACATGCAGTTCTTTAACCAATGTCTGTTTGGCTAATGTAATTAAAGTTGTTAATTTATATGAGTGCATTTCAACTATGTCAATGGTTTCTTAATATTTATTATGTAGAAGTACTGGTAATTTTTTATTTCAATGTGTTTAAAGAGATAACAGTTTGATATGTTTTCATGTGTTTATAACAGAAATTATTTATTTCTATGGCATTCCAACGGATATTTTGGTGTTTGCGAGGCATGCAGTCAATATTTTGTACAGTTAGTGGACAGTATTCAGCAACGCCTGATAGCTTCTTTGGCCTTATGTTAAATAAAAAACCTGTTTGGGATTTATTTTTTATTTTATTTTATGCCTTATTGGTTTTCCAAGATCAACTTTGCAAACATATTGCTATGCTGTTGCAGAATGATGATTTTGTTTCTACTGTAATTATCTGGAAGAATATGAGAAACAGATTGAATGGTAGAGAGAGGACAAAAGATTGAATGGGAGAGCTCAAATACAAAAGAAATATATATTGCTCTGCTAAAGGTTTAATGTGCTGCAGATGCTTGGCCAGCAGTATTTATAGCTTATTCATTTGTTCATTTTCTATTTTTCAACCACAGTGACAAGTAGCATGAAATGAAGTGGTGTCCCCTCTTTCCCTCTGTCTAGCCTTCTGTCTTCCCTTCTTAGCTCCTCTTTTCCCTTCCTTCCTCCTGTCCTTTCTGACTGAACATCTGGAACTGCACAAAGCCATTAAGAACTATGTACACTGGAAAGAAAAGTATTGGGGATCAGCAGTATCTTTTTGGAATGACTAAAGCACAGTCAAGAATGAATTGATTGTTCAGTCTTTTCTTTTACAGCATTTTCTCTCAAATCTATGCCAAATTCAGAGATTATGGCAGAAACTAAGTTCTGTATATGCCTATGTGAACCAAGCATGCCCCTGCGTCACCTTATGTTCTATCCATATACTGTTTTTACCACTCTAAATAACAGTGTTGTTAACCCTCCTTTTGCAAATCAGTCCAAGAATTAAAGTAATATTAATTGCAATAAGGATTCCACACTAGATCTATATTCAAATCTAAAGTTAATTTTTCTTTTGCCTCCCTTTCTTTTGTGTTATTTTTCCTTACTGAGAGAAAAATTAGTGGGGGTTGAAATGGGAATTAAATGTTGAAGATGTTTCTTAACTTTCATACAGAAACACATTATTATCAACAGAGAGTTAACATGTACTTAACTCCAGGTAAAATGCCAAGCCCATGTTAATTCTTTTTAAACTATTTTAATTTTAGGTAGGAAGGTCCAATTTTTTTCTTAATTATAAAATGAGAATTGTTATAGTTTTGCTTTAGATTTATTAATTTGTCATGTTTACATTCTTCTATTTTCTTAAAGGAATCTTTGTCTAAAGTATATCACTTTATAGGCTCAGCAATATTTGTGTGTTTAGTGGTGTGAGTGTGTACATATGTGCACATACATTAGTCTTCATTTCCTGCCAAGCTTACAGTGAATGGATATTAGGAACTAAATAAAAATCCTACTGAATTGCAAATGAGTAACATTATTATAAACTTTATATAGATGTTACCATGATTAAGACAAAAATAACTCAAAGAAAAATCACATATAAACAAACACAAATATATGTATGATTTAGACTAACATATATGTAATATGTATTAACATATATGTAATATATATAGCAATTTAACATAGGGTATGTATGATACAAATAATGTATCATTTAAAAAATCAACACATTTATATAAAATATAAAATCTGTATAAGATATTTAATTTTTTCCTTAGAAAAGTTTTCTTAGGTTAACTGAAGTTTTCTTAGCTTTAAAACTTTTCTTAGGGAGATATTTATTAGTTTAAAATTTTTCTGAGCTTAAGTTAACACAAATAGGAAATAGAGCCATGAAGAAATTCCTTCTTGCAGCAAATCAATAGTGTTGGCTCCTTGAATTCTTATATTTCTGTCTTGATTCAATTTTGGTCTCTTCTCTTTGGTCAATGAAAAGGTAAGATTCATTAGAAATTCTCCATTATACCCATTCAGGGTTTCTTTTATTGTCATATAAATTAATAAGGCCAGCAATTATATTTTCCCACAACCAAAGACCTGTGTCCAGACTTCTTAGGAACAGAAAATTGCCCCACTTACTGAGCCCACCTTTAGCTTATGGACTCCACATGACTTTAGATTCGGCGGTGAAACACCACAGAAGCACTTTTCTTTCAGATAGCTCGGCAATTAAAATCTGAGACGGTGTTGGGAAATTTTGACTGGGAATATTCAGCTTAATGAATAAAAATGATGAGGACTACTTTTCCAAAATTTATTTCTGCTCAGGAAAAAGTCAGAGGAAGCATCTTGAGAAAGCTCAGTCACTGTCAGAAAAGAACATTGAAAAAGCTACCCAGGGCCAGGATTAATTTGCTGTTTGCTGTTGCAATCCCTACTGCCACGGTGGTGGGACTGTCTGCATCACTGTCATGTGGGGGACACAGTGTTCCAAGACAAATACTATAATGTGGCAACAGAGACCCCATTGAGGACGCTTTTCATTAATGAAGTTGTCCCAGCATAGCTGAGTACCACAGCCTCAGCCATGTACCACAGTACTAAGCTGTTTGAAACACTTGGGACTCACAGGGGGTAAAGGCAGTCATTATGGGGAAACTCTTCCATTGTGAAAGAAAGAAAAAAAGAGAGAAAAAAAAGACAAACACTGCTAATCTATGCCAGAAGCAGCAGGCCTGAGGCAGGAGGATGACAAAGCGTTGTGCTTCAAAGTGTTTTTGTGCTGGAGCTTCCAGACACTTTGAAGAGAAGCATCAAACCCTTCTAAATGGAACCAGGGAGCCTTCTCACCCTTGATCTCAACAACAAATGTTTGTGTTTCATGGTCAATTTATTTACCCATCAAAGGCTCTAAGTAAGATTGTCTTTAAATATTTTTAAAGATAAAACTAATTTTCCATCTGAGTAACCATAATCTAAACATAATTAAATTGCCAGATCGGTAAAATTTCTCAGGATCTCATACTAATACATTTGGTAGCTATTGTTATGAAAATATTAAGGAATTCACAATTATGAAACCAAGAAACTCTTCTCAAAATATTGATTTTTCACTGACCCTCTCAGAGCATGAACTGGCCCACATTGTAATGAAATTGGCATCAATTGTTTAGCATTAATTAATTGATTAACATGCATTAAGTACATGGAACAGGTAAATGAGAAATCATGGAGCAAGTAATTGATTGAGCCTGGGCTAATAAGATATGAATAACATTGAAAAATCTAGATATATGATGTAACCGTTCATTTAGTCCCATTAGGGAGACTCTTGGCAGAGGACTCCAGCCTCCAGTGTGCCTGACCATGGCACTGCTTTAAAGGGGAGCAGGCAGAAACCCCAGACAGCCCCCCAGGGCCCCAGCAAGCCCCCTCCGTCAGGAGGCACGGAGCAGCAACACACCTGGGCTCTGCTTCCTAAAATAGCTATTTTTCTCCCCAGCACCTCGTATTCCAGTTCACTCATGTAACTAGGCATTTTTGATGTGAGGGAGGAGATAGGAATGACTTTTACCTTGCACTTTGCACATGTCAAAAAGTAGAAATGGCATATTAACACATTTTATATGGAAAAGAGCCCAATTAATATTCCTACTAGACATATCTATCATCTTGAAGACTGATTTTCAAACTAGTAAACCTAGAATAGGAGTATGTAGACTAAACACTAGAAGTAAATTCTATAGAAAATGTAAAAATGTCCATGTTAAAACAACTTTCAGGGCTCGAGAGATTGTATGGTGGGTACAGCACCTGCCTTGCATTAGCAGAACCATAGTTTAATACATGGTACCCAATATTTTCCCTGAGCTCCACAGGAGAGATATCTGAGCACAGAGCCAAAAGTAAGCTGTGAGCACTGCTGGGTGTAGCCCCCTCAAGCAAAAAACAACTTATAGATTGTGAAAAAGGGGAGAATATAACTGAAGTCCAGAGTAGCACCAAAGCATTCATCTTGCCAATCAAAAGTTTTCAAAGCCTTAGTGAGGTGGTGAAGTGAATGCACACCAGGACCATACATATCAATGGCATTGTAATTGTACTGTCTTAACTATAATAACTTTAAAACAAAGTTAAAGATCATGCATGAAACTAGTCTTTTGGACAGTACCATATTTTCATAAACAATGAGGTCTAATAACATCTATAAATGAATAGGAAGAAAGACTTGGGAAAATTGAGAGCCAAGGCCCAGAAAAGAGCTCAAAGGGCTCCTGCCCTTGCTTGAGTGCTGGACGAAGGTTTGCAGTACCCCATATCCCCTGGGAGAAAGCCATGAGGAATACACTAGTAATGACCTGGGGAACTGCTATGTGTGGCAGTGAGAGAAAAATATGAAAATGGTCCTTTTGGACAACTTTCCTCCTTTAACTGAGAAAACTAAACAGTACCTACAGTGTTACTAGGATTACCATTTATTTAACAAATACAAAGATATTCCATAGCAGGGATTATTCTTGATTCTTTGGGTCTTTAAAAGCACCTAGAAGAACTTCTGCTCCACTCTTTTTCAAAGACAAGAAAATCTGGAAAAGAGTCATTAAGTTATTCTCAAGTTCAAACACCCAGGATTGCAGAGGAAAGGTTCCAACCTGGGGGTAATCTTCCTCAGTATGCTCTACTGCCTCACCGTCACGAACAAGATTGCTGTTTTTCCTATAATCCTGCGGATGCACAGAGGAGCTTTCTCATTAAATAAAGGGTCTGTATACACATATATTTAACTGTTTCTTATGCTGATAACCTATAGACCAGAGACACTGGAATGAGTCTGAAAAATCAAGCTCTAGTCTGCTTTACTCAGTAAATATCTGTCATACTAAGTCACATTTACATCTCTGGACTTTGTTATCCCCACTAGCAAAATAGGACTGACTTAGTCTCTCAAGTACATTTTAGCCTCTAGCTTCTGAAATCCATACTGGCAAAGAGGGTTACACATGTGTCTTTTGGCAAAGTACCTGTATCCCTCTTTATAAAAGATTCTATCATAAGGGCTTACTTAATCATGAAATTAACTTCTGAATTTATCGTTATCCTGTTCTTAATGCCCCAGTGTTTTTGTTATAAAAGCAATGGCAGTAAAACAATGACTAAATTACTTGTTGTGGAAAAATCAATTGTCAAAAACACACACTCAAACTGACTAGAAGAACTGTTTGAAATTTTCTTGTTTCTTTGAAGAAGAGGTCAAGGCAAAGAAATGAAATTTGGATACGTGCTATATATTTGTAAGTACATAATCATTGTATACCATATGTGACATTTTATATATGCCTATTTCTGATTGTGTTTCCTTTTGTTTATCATTTAATTTCTCATTTTATCTTTATCAAGACAGTGCCATTGCTTCTATATTCTTCTGTTTTGTTTTTTTATCGGTTTTCATTGGGCAGAGAGTGCTTCAAAATGCAACTGGATGTCATAGATTAAATTTAGTCAATGTGATAATCAAAATTCAGTGCAATAATCAAAATTCAATGCAGTGAAGGTGGTAGAATCATTATGTGAAGATGAAGCATTTTGTTGAAGTTTTGCAAGTGCTTGGAGATTGAATATGAAAATTTGTATCCTACCTTACAATATTGGTTACCCTAACTTTCTCTTTAGAAGTACTAGGTTATGTGTTAGCACACAGTGTGTTTCCCCGGTTCTCAGATATTTCCAGATTTATAGGTAAGACAAGTAATTATATGAAATAATAAGTGAAGAAGTAGAGCATTAATAGAACATTAATGAAGATATTATTGGTCCCCATTGTCTAAAAATAAATGTAGCTTTAAACTATATATAGTACTTAGTGATATATTTTACTTCTTTACTTTCTCTAGCTTTAATACAAAGAGAATTTTAGTCATCAAATACACCAGCTGTGAAAAGTCAGTAGCTTACTATGCATGAAGAAACTTAAAAAGAATAGCTCTGGAATGAGAATTAAATATGTTTGGTCCAGTCTTTCCTGTTCCTTGGTAAAGTATCCTGCAACTAGATGACTTACTCTGGACTTATTCTTCTATAGAGTTGAGCCAATGATACCCGTTCAGCTGATGTTTTGATGTGCTATGAAGATAAGGTCATGTGATTGTTTGAGAGATTTAAAACTCAGAGTAATAAAGAGATCTTTGACACAGGTGGACCAACAGCAAACCTCTGCTTCCCCAGAATGTTGGGACCAGTGCAATAGTGTAACAGTCCATGTAATACTTCTTCCCTTTATTCCTCATTGGGAACAGTCTTGGGATTCCTGCAATAAACTCACCAATTCTGGAATGACTTGGCTGCCACCAACCACATTGTTGGGTAATAACTTAAGCTTAGCTCTAGTCACCTAACCCTTAGATAAGGATTTTATTTATTTTTTTTCATGAACTTATCTTTATTTAAATTAATATTTTTTAAATTAATTTTAATTTTATTATTTTTTTATTAATGAGTCACCGTGAGGGTACCATTACAGAGTTTTATGCCTGTGTTACAGTTATACAATACTTGAATACCCATCCACTCACCAGTGCCCATTCTCCTCCACCAATGGCCCCAGTGTCCCTACCCCCTCTCCCCGTGCTGTTCCCCCTCCCCCTCGTGACAGGGAATTCCTTTTTGTTCTCTCTCTCCTTTTGGGTGTTATGGTTTGCAATGGAGATACTGGGTGGCTATTGTGTTCAGTCTATAGTCTGCTTTCAACCTGCCTCTCCCATCCTGAGTGGATCCTCCACTACACTTTAGTTGGTGTTCCCTTCTCTATCTGAGCTGCCCTCTCCCCCAGCATGTGAGGGCAGCTTCCAAGCCGTGGAGCAGGCCTCCTGGTACTTATTGCTACTAGTCTTGGGTGTTAGTCTCCCATTCTGTTGTTTTATATTCTGAAGATGAGCGCAATCTTTCTGTGTCTGTCTCTTTCTTTTCGACTCATTTCACTTAGTATGATACTTTCCATGTTGATCCACTTATTTACAAAGTTTATGACTTCATCCTTTCTGACAGCTGCATAGTATTCTATTGTGTAGATGTACCAAAGTTTCTTTAACCAGTCATCTGTTCTCGGGCATTCAGGTTTTTTCCAAATTCTGGCTATTGTAAACAGTGCTGCAATGAACATACAGGTGCAGATGTCATTTCGACTATACTTTTTGCCTCTCCAGGATATATTCCCAGAAGTGGCATTGCTAGGTCAAATGAGAGCTCAATTTCAATTTTATTGAGAAGTGACCATATTGTTTTCCAAAAGGGTTGAACCATTTGGCATTCCCACCAGCAGTGTAGGAGGGTTCCTTTCTCCCCGCATCCACACCAACAACGGTTGTCTTTGTTCCCCTGGATGTGAGTCAGTCTCTGTGGTGTGAGGTGGTATCTCATAACACTGAGGATGTTTATTGAGCTCCAATAAATAATGGTACAGTTACAAAAAATGAGTTTAAGAATGAGAAAACAAAAATGGCACAACTAAAGCACTTGGAAGATGAAATAAAAGTCTCAGTAAAAGACGTTGGCAGCAAAATAACAGCAGCTGAGGATAAAATCAGTGAGCTTGAAGATGAAATGCAGTTGGAAAAGACTCTCAAAATCAATAAACAATAAGGTGTTTTTGATATAGAAAAACATAATTCAAAGAAATAATATGTGTGAAATTCCCAGAGTGAGGAATGCCTTCATCCAGATTTAAGAAGTCCAGAGGATTCCAGCAAAAGAGATGAAAACAAAATACTTCAAGGCACATCATAATCAGAATGACAAATGCCAAAAGATGGACTAGTGAAAGCAGCAAGATCAAAAGAGGAAATTATATACAAGGGAGCTTCAGTAAGATTCAAAACAGATTTATCAAGTCATATTCTACAGGCCAGAGAAATGTCAAAATACAGTAAAAACAAGCAAACAAATAAACAAACAAAAAACCCAATTCAATTGCATGAACACATCACCAAGACTACCCAGCTAAATTATCATTCATATTTTATTTTATTGTATTGAATCACAGTATATACAGTTACAAAGTTGTTTATGACTGGGTCTCAGTCATATAATGTTCCAACACCCATCCTTTCACCACTGTACATTTCCCACTGCTGTCTCCAGTTTCCTTTCCACTCTAAGCATGCCCTAGAGCACTTTTCTTTTTTCTTTTCTCTCTCTCTCTCTCTCTCTCTCTCTCTCTCTCTCCTCATTTTTTTCTTTTAGGCACTGAGATTTGCACTATTACTGAAAGGCTACCTCCTATTAGTACTCAGTTCTTGTCCAGAGTGATCATTTCCACCTATCATTGTCATAGTGGTCCTTTCTCTGTCTCTACTGCACTACTCTCCTCCCCCATCACACACACTTATGGCAGGCTTCCTGCCATGGACTAGTTCTCCTGGCCCTTGTTTCTACTGTCTTTGGGTATCATTCTCATAGTATTGTTTTTATATTCTGCAAATGATCGTGATTGTTCTATGCCCCACCATTATCCAGATTTGAAGGAAAAAAACAACTTCACAGAAAATCAACAGTTAATGAATTTCATAGTCTTGAAAGTAACTTTGCAAGAAGCATTGAAATAGTTCCTTTAAAACCAGGTCAACTTCACCAATATGCATAACTTCTACAGAATGCTGGCAAAGAACTCCTTCATGCCAATAATATTATTAAATATAAGTGGACTAATTGCATCAACCAAGAAACACAAAGTGGTGGGATAATAAAATAATGAGCAAATCTTTATGCTGCTTACAAGACTCACAAGTAAGCAGTCATAGTAAACATGGGCTCAAAGTTAAAGGCTGGAAAATAGTATTCCATGTGAACATTTTAAATTGGTTGGGATGGATATACTTAGATAACAGATATGTCAAGTTATAAGGGAAAGAGATAGTTATTTCTTAATGATCGAGATTTATATATATATATATATATATATATACTCCTAAACATTTTTATATATACTCATACTCCTGGAGTCAGATGCACTACTGTTGTGCCACGAGGGTATTTATTTATAAATTTATAAATTTATTTATAAATTTAAATAAATAAATTCTTATTGAAAATTAAAGGTAATTGCAAACAAAAGGAAGATATTAATAGCAACATAGTAGTAGTTGGAGACTTCAATTTCACTCTATCTCCTCTGGATAGATCAAGTAGATTAAAATTCAACAGAAAAAAAAACACTGACTTTGATGGAAGCAATGGGCCTAGCAAACATATATAGAGCATAGAGCTCTTATCTCACAAACATCCTTCTCTGGAGTTATACGGGACATTCTCCAAGAGAGACCACATCTTGGGTCACAAAATATACCTCCATATAATCAAGAAGATAGAAATTTACCAACCAATCTTCTCAGACTAAAATGTGCTGAAAGTAGTAATTAAGAAACAAGGAAAACGTTCTAACAGTTACAAATTAAACAAATCACTACTGAACAAGAAGTATGTCCAAGAGGAAATCAGAGAGAAAATAACAAGATTCCTGGAAACAAGCAAAATGATGATACAGGCAACCAGAATATATGGGACAAAGCAAAAGCAGTGCTAAGAGGACTGTTAATAGCAATGCAAGTGTTTATTAGGATGCAAGAAAGGGCTCTCATAACTCTTCAGCTTAAGGAGCAGGAGCTACAAAGAAAAGACAATGAAAGAAAACAAAAGAAATAAGAAAATAGAAAATAATAAAAGTTAGAGAAAAAAGAAGCTAAAAATGCAAAATATTAAAAATATCAGTATCAAGAGTTGGTTTATTAAAAAAAAAACAAGATTGAAAAAATATGAGGAAGACTCACAGAAAGAAACCAAATCAGAAATGAAAGGGGGAAACATCACAACAGTTAAAATAAAAATTCAAAGAATCGTCAGGGATTACTTTGAAAATCTTTATGCTATGAAACAAGAATCTAGAAACTCTGGGCAAATAATAGACTCATATAACCTCCCAAGCTTGAGTGAAGAAGAAACAGAGCACCTGAAACAACCAATTACTATAATTGAAATAAAAATGATGACAGAGTCCCTTCAAAAAAAAGCACCCCAAAGATTGGTTTACTAGTGAGTTATTTCAAAACCCTAAAGGAAATCAACTTTCTATCCTATTCAGTATTTTTCATAAAGTTGAACAAGAATCCTTCCAAACAGCTTTTATGAGACAAAAATTTACACTGATACCAAAAACAGAGACACACTTCACAAAAAGCAACATTACAGGTTCTGTATCCCTGATCAATACAGGTACAAAGATCTCCAACAAAATTTTATCCAAATGAATCCTACAATATATAAAAAAAGTCATACACCATAACCAAGTTGGATTCATCCTGGGGATGTAAGTTGATTTAACATATACAAGTTAATAATTCAATAATGCATCATATTTATTTAAGGAAAACTAATTCAATAATACATCATATTTAAGAAAAATAAAAATCGTGATCATATCAATAGATACACAGAAAACATTTGTTCAGAGACAAGAGTCATTCATGACAAAAATCGTCAATAAAAGGAAAGGGTTTAAGGGCCTTTCCTTATTTTAGATAAAGCCATTTACCACAAGTCCATAGTAAGCTAATGATCAGTGGTGAAAAACTGAAAACCTTCCCTCTAAGATCATGTAGAAGACAAGGTTGTCTACTATCACCACTACTATTAAATAGAGTATTGGAAGTCATTGCCATAGCAAGTAGGCAAGAGCGATATTAATTTCATCAATATTGAAAAAGGAAAAGTTAAAATATAACTATTTTCAGGTGACATAATATTATACCTAGACACCACTAAATATTCATAAAGAAGCTCCTAGAAATAATAGACATGTAAAGTGTCAGTTCTTCAAAATCAACATCAAGAAATCCATAGCTTTTCTATGTACAAATAATAAAAAGATAGGGATAAATTAATAAAACAATATAATTCACAATTTGCCTCAGAAAATCAAGTGCTTCAGAGTCAGCATAATAAAAGAAGTGAAAGCTTATACACAGAAAATTGTAAAACACTTCTAAAAGAAATAAAAGAGGACATCGAGAAATGGAAACATATCTCCTCTTCAGGGAACAAAAAGATTACTATTGTAAAATTGACAGTCCTGCCCAAACTACTATACAGATTTAATGTGGTATATAAAAACACCAATGACATTTAAAAAAGTTATAAATCAAATGCTCTTAAAATGTATAAGCCACAATAACCACCCTCCCCCACCCCCATGGCTAATAACCAAAATTAATATGGGAGGGTTCTCTTTCCCCAACTTCAAGTCATACTACAGAACTACAGTAGTCAAAACAGTGTGGCACTGGAATGAAGACAGACAAACAGCTCAAATAGAATTGAACACCTGAGACATATCCTCAGATATATGACAGTTATTCTTTGAGAAGGGGACAAAAATATGAAGTGGATTAAGAAAAACATGTTCAAAAATTGCATTGTGAAAACTGGTCAGTCACTTACAAAAAGAAAATTAACTCTGAACTATAAACCCATGAACAAAATAAAATGTCAAAAAAATGAATAAAAGACCTCAAAATTAGGTCTAAATCCATAAATTATAATAAGTAATACAGGTGGAACAAACACTTTATGAATTTAAAGGTATTGTCAATGATTCAATGCCAGTGGCCAAGTAAATGGAATCAAAGATGAACAAATAGAATTATGGCTGAGAAGCTTTCTGCACTGCAAAGGAAATGATGACCAGATTTGGGCGGAAAACATTTGCCCACCACTCATCTGATAAAGGGTTAACAACCAAGCTATATAAAGCACTGCTATATGTTTACAAGGAAAAATTAAACAGACCAATTAAAAATGAGCAGAAGAGATGAATAGAATCTTCCTTAAAGAAGATGTATAGATGGCCAAAAGTATATGGGGAAAAAAGCTTTGCCTCACTTATTAGGGAAGCACAAAGTAAGACAACAATAAGATATCTTTTAACATGGGTGAGATTGATACATATTCAAAGTACAAAAACAACCAATGTTGGCATGGATGTTGGGAAAGAGGACTTTTATTCCCTGCTGGGTGGGGATCTTTTCACCCCATGCTATTATATTTATAACATCCACGGGTCCAGCCTTTAGGGAAAACATATGGACAATTTTCAAAAAACTAGGAATTGATCTTCCATATGACTCAATAATCATAAGTGTGGGCATCCACCTCAAAGTCTCAAGAGCTTTGTACAGAAAACACATTTGCACTCCTTGTTCATTATAACACTATTCACAATAGCCAAGAAACAACCCAAGTGTCAAAAGTAGAAAACTGGATTAAAGGACTATGGGACACATATACAATGGAACACTACTCAGTTTTAAGGAAAGCTGTAATCATACAACTTTCTCTAAGTGAGTGAATTTAGAGAGTATCATGATAAGCAGAGCTGGAGCGATAGCATAGTGGGTAGGGCATTTGCCTTGCATGCAGCCGACCCGGGTTGGATTCCTTTGCCCCTCTTGGAGAGGCTGGCAAGCTACTGAGAGTATCTTGCCCACACGGCAGAGCCTAACAAGCTACCCATGGCGTATTCGATATGTCAAAAACAGTAACAACAAGTCTCACAATGGAGACATTATTTGGTGCCCACTCAAGCCAATTGATGAGAAATGGGATGATAGTGATACAGTGATACATGCTAAGCAAACCTAATCAGGAGTGGAGCAGACAAAGAATGATCTCTTTCATATATGAGGTATGAATAAACAGATAGGAGAATGACAAATGCCCAAAGGTAACAGAAACTGAGAATTGGTCTTCAATAGGAAGTTTACCATGCGAGAGGTGAGTAGGGTTGAAATAGAATTTGGAGACACTGGGGCAGTGATGGAGAGAAGTGGACACTATGTGGAGGGTGTAGTGCTGGAATGATGGGGTTAAGGAATCCTACTATTCCAGTATTCCAAGGGCCAGAGCAATGATTCAGTGGGTAAGGAGTTTTCCTTGCATGCAGCTAACCTGGGTTTGATCTCCAGCATGCTATATGATTCTCCAAGTCATCAGGAGTGATCCCTGAGCTTAGGGCCCAGAGTAAGCCATGAGCACTATCAGGTGTGGCCCCAAAGACAAACAAAAACAAAAGCCCCAGTATTGTAAATATTGATGCTTAAAATAAAAATTTGAAAATAAAGAATATATTTATAATTGTGTCCTTCATAAAAACAATAACTGACCCTTTTAACACTTTTTAATATCAAAGTCATAGTTTTCCAGGTTATAAAAATGTTTCTAACCCATATGCTGAAATTTAATAATATAATATGCATCCAAAATATTTAGTGCACCATAGTGAGGTGATCTTTATAGCAAAGAGAAAAAATGGCTTAAATTAGCTTGTAAAGAATGATATCACCTGGACAGGCTATAGATTTTGTAGCACATTGTCAAACTTTGGAAGTTTTTTCTTGCATATCTTTCAATCTTTCCTTCCTCTTTTGTTTCATTTTCAATTGCATTTCAGATGACATGATTTGTAATACTATTAATGACAGGACTTCACACATACAAATCCCAACAGGACACTGCCCAGAGAGGGTCCCTCGAATTCCTCCTCCCTATCTCAGCACTTCCCCCAACACTCCACCAAGCACACTCGGTTTTTTAGATCAGTTCTCATGTTCATTTACTTTGGCCATTTGTTATTCCCTTACTGTGCTTATTTACGTTCCACATTTGAGAGAGATCATTTAGATCTCCTTGGATTAATACAATACACATTTACTATTATGCTATAAGGTGAAATAAAGAAATTATTACTTGGCAGAAACCCACAACAGAAAACTTTTCTTTTTTGCAAAGGCAGAAGGACTTTTTTGAGAGACCCCTATAACACGTGCTATTAGAACCTGTCAGTAGCGGAAAGTGCTGAGGGATACTTCTAATCATAGCACACATATCTTGGAATATTTGGCTTCCAAAAAGGAAATAAGTCAAATAAATACAAGCAAAGTCAAAGTATTAAATAATGAAGGGAATAGCTTCTAAGTCAGAAAATACAGAAGCTAAGTAGCATGATGACACTGAGTGCGCTATCGTAACCTCGTGACCATTTCCCCTTCTTCTCCACTTTAAATTTAAGCTGTAAACAATATCTTCCTGTTTTGTAAATTTTTAAGTAAAAAGTATTAAAATATCAGAGCTCTCTCTTTCAGGCATGGTAAGATCACAGTTGGCCCCTGCTAGAAATCTCTCATTTTTATGTCTCCACCTGCCAAAGATGATCAGAACTGTCTCAGCCCAAGTATTCCAAACCTCCAGTAACTCCATGAGAAATTTGGTGAGTAGACAATGTTTCCTGCTTAGTATGATGCCAGTCAGAGATGATTAACTTCTTAACTACCTTTCTCTGATAATCCTATTATTTAAGCTTTTAGTTTATTTCACTTCTTGGGGCAAAACATTTCATTAGGTTATATGTAAATTAAAGTAACACCTAATTTCTTTGAGTGGATAGAACTTAAATACCCCATGTAAGAGCTTTTTTTTCTAAAAACGTTTTAAAAGTACTTAAAAACTGTGTATGCTTATAAGAGTTAGGTACCACAGAGAGTGACCTCCTGGAAAACACATGTGCAAGCACAGCAGCACAAAGCTTATGTGTCTCTTGGGAACCCTAGCCTAGTGTGTGGGCACTGCATCTAGGTATGTAACCCCTGACAAGCACCGCGCCCATGTGCATCCCCTGCAACCAGTGGTGTATGCCTCTCAGTCATCACAATGACAAAAGGTGTGGGGAAGGGAGACTCATTTACATTCATAAAATTGAATCATAATTTTATGAATTAAATTTATTTAGTAAATATTTTACATTATGGAGGCCTGAACTGGGAATTTTAGAAGGTGCATTATCTATATAGCTTATACAAAATTATGGCATTGACATTTATTCAACAGATTCACCCTCAAACCAAAGGATATGGCCCTTTCTCAAAAATTTACTGAATGCATGCACACACTTTAAGCTAAAACCAGATATTAAAGTACATATCATTGTATATAACTACCCTCATAACCTGACTTATACTATTAGCCAACAAGCCTGACATCAGGCAAGAGACATTATGGCCTATTGGAAAGTCAAGGAATGAAAGCACAGGCATGTATGTGAGGAGGGGAGAGGGAGGCAATTATTGGCTTTAGAAGAACTTGAAGCCCTTATCCATAGTACCAAGGTACTTCCTAAAGTCAATAAGTCTTTAAAAATTCATAAATTTGTACTGTTAATGTCTGTAAACTACTTAATCAAAAAGAAAGCATTAAAAATAACATTTTTTTTTAGGAAGAGTATGGTAGAATTACGAGATTCCTACATATAAGAGATAGTTGTATGGTAATATATTTGTATGAACTCTTAAACATATACACTTATAAAAACTCAAAAGTTTTTAATGGTATGCAAATTTTATGCTTAAAATGCAATGATATTAACCAGAAACATCTAACATTTACCACTTTGAGTGTGGCAGTAACATCCAAGATAGAACTTAACAAATTTTACTTTTTGATATTTATACCCTGTGATGTGAATTCACATTTCATATCACATTTTGTCAAGCTTAATCTGGATTACCTATACAATACTGTAGAATTTCTGACTTCCATCTCTGCCTCTCTGTCTCTGTCTCAGTTTCACTTTGTCTCTGTCTTTCTGTCTCATTCTCTCTCTCTCCGTCTCTATCTCTCTGTGTCGCTCTCTCACTCTTTCTGTCTTTCTGTCTCATTCTCTCACTCTGTCTCTATCACTCTGTCTCAGTCTCTAACGTTGTCTCCCTTTTTCACTGTTCCCGTCTTTTTTCCAAGACCTTGGGAGCAGCCCACCGCTGTTCCTGAAAGCCCTATAGAGAGCCAGTTGTGAAGTGAAGTCCTCCTGATAGATTTGAAAAGTTTTATTCTTCATTTATAAATTTCAGATAATCAAATCTTCCTTTTAAGTCATTGTGGAATTCAGGAATAAAATACATAAAATTCAAGACAAAAATAACTTCTCAGTCACAGATGACCTTATTGATATACTGCTTAAACTTTCCAAAGCCATTCGTCTTATATGTGGCAGAGAAAGGACTCAAGAATAAATCTATTTCTTTTCTAAACTCCTTATCTGTCCTCGGTACTTTTGTGTTACAAGATGCCATAGGAAATTTGGATGAAATTCCCTTTATTTTGTTATGCATTTGTTTAGATGACAGGAATTTCTGTAATTCTCCTCCAGTAACCCTGCAATGATGCGCATCCACGTGGGTCAGTTGGATGCATGGTAATATCAGAGAAGCGACAGACAGGACAAGGTCTATGTGCCTACTTATTCATAGGAAAAGAGAGAACAAAATCAATATGGTGCATGTTAACTCAGAGCAAAGGGGTAAAGGAAACAACATGTTATGAAGAATTTTAAACTAAAAAGAGGAGTTAGATAGTGGGTTTAGAGCAAGAAGGATGGACAAGGAGAGCAAGGAAGCCAGATGTGTTGGCAAGATTGAGTGGTTGTGCTTAACAAAATGAAGATAAATAGCAATGTAGATCAGTAGGACAAAGACCTGCGAGGGACTTCCTAAATATTTGAACCTACAGTTGAAAGATTGCAGGTTGAGTGCGCAGCAAGTCTGTCCAAATAGTCATACCATTGATAGGTTTGGGTAGCAAGTAGAAGGAACTCATTCTGACTGACGGGTGAAATCTGGCAATATGAACAGCAACTTCCAAGGGTCCTTCTAAGGACCAGATTTGAAGATGGGGTTGGGTGGACAGACATGGAGAGCTGCAAAATTGTTACACTTGACCCTATGACCTGTCAAGTAGCAGACTGAGGCTTTATTTAAGTTTTAAATAAAGTTTTTAAGTCTAGTAGAAGTTATTTGTGTGCTTAAACTACTGGATAAACTGGATGGTATAAGATACTCCTCAGGAAGTAGAACAAAGGTTCTGATAGAGAATTTGGGCAAAGACCACTTTCCCAACCACTTGCTCACCAGCCATAACTCATCTATTGTTTTATGGATAAGAGGGCAGCTTACAGTATAATAAGTTGTTGCCCACCTTCAAAAACTCTTGGATTGGCAAGGGTATGTTCCATACTAAGATGGGTATGTGGATCTGAACCCAAGAGCAATGTTGGCAAATGTAACCAATTAAATAAAGCCTTGGATATAAGAACAGATTGATGCCGAAACTATGAAGCACTAACATTCAAGAAGTATGCAGAGAAAAAGAGACATAAAAGATGCAGAAATGTGGCCATAGAAATAGGAACTGCACTTGGACAAAGTATTAGAGAAATCACGAGTCGAAGATGAATGCTCAAAAGTGACAAGTGCCATCAGTCAGAATTTCCCCAGGAGTAAGATTCCATGAATCCAATTTCATTGTGTTTATGAAGAGCCATAGCAATGATGTTTGTCAGATGCCAGCAGGATGCCTGAAATTTAGCCCAGTTCTTACACTGTCTTCTAGGTGATCAATTTCATTCCATGGCTAGTGTGTTAGCCTCTCAGTCCTCCACCAGAGATGCCTTTGTCTACTAGTCTGCTGCCTTTGTATCTGACCAACAACTCTGTGTTCAACAGGACCACAGAAGACAAGTATTTAGAAATCAGTGAAATTTCTATATAATAGCAAAGAATACATGAAGGGAAGAGGTAAAAATAGAAAACAACTTATCATCACTAAAATACACATCTAGGTGTCAATATAACAATACCTGAATTGGGTTTGTTAGCTGAATTAAATAAAAAAATCTCTAAATAGAAAGACATATAAAGGGACAGAGATAACTGGAAGGACTGTGTACATGCTTTGCACATGGGATAATTAGATTCTATCTCCAGGATCAACCCCCAAGCACAGAACCAGAAGAGCCCCAAGTATCATGAGCTAAGTCCCCCAAGCAGAGTAAGAGTGGAGAGAGACAGGGAGAGGAAGAAAAGTTCTCATGCTTTTGTTCTTTAATTAGAAGATAAAGTAGCTTATTGTCCATATATAAATTAAAATTTTAATGTCATAGTTATCCAAATATAAGCAGGGTGATTGGTTTATATAAGTAAGCACAAAATTTAAGAGAAAGTTACAAAAGGATGCCTGTCTCCCGAAACTCTCGAGCTCATTCGCCGACATGGTTTGCCTCAAGCTTCAGGCAATCACAAGCTAATGTCTGAGCTCACAAAGCTGTGCAAAGAAGCAATAAAGGAAGACCTCAAAGAGAGAAGAGCAGCAGTGTTGGCTGATGCAGCGGAAGCTGGGAAAAGTATTCGCAACACCCGCCTATCCTTCACCAACTATAAGACAAAGATGACTGCCCTCTGATGTCCTGATAGATCTATCACATCTTTCAGAGGGCAACGGAAAAGATTATCCACAACTTCTACTCGGATCTCTTTGATAGACATGTCCACCTGCCCATATACCAAATTCCACAGCATGGATATGTAGTTCCCAGCCTTCTCCCTTCCAAAATATGACACGTGATTTTGTGCAGACAAGGTCCAGAGAAGGTCAGATCCGAGCACTTGAAGAATCTGCCACCAGTGCTTGTCAATACACTGGTTTGGCTCTTCACATGCTACCTGTCTGGATGCAAGGTTTAGTCCCAATGTAAAATCAGCAGGACCATCCTGTTGTACAAGAAGGGAGACATCCATGACATTAGCAACTATCGCCTGATCTGCCTATTGTCAGTCGTCTACAAGTTATTCACTCGAGTCATCCTGAATAGCATTGGCAGAACACTAGACAAAGCAACCTGGGTTCCGAAAAGGATTCAGCATGATAAACCATATCCACAGAGTGACCAAGCTCACTGAGGTTTCGTGAGAGTTCAAAATGCTGCTCTGTATAACGTTCATTGAATTAAAGAAGGCCTTTGATTCTGTTGAGACTGAAGCAGTCATCAAAGCCCTAGCCAAACAGGGTACTCAAACTCAATACATCAGGATCTTCTGTGACCTGTACTATGGATTCCCCACCAAGATCTCACCATTCAACAAGGAAGTGACCATCGACGTTCAGAGAGGGGTTTGGCAGGGTGATACCATTTCACTGAAACTCTTCAGTGCCACTCTTGAGAACATTATGTGATGACTGGAATGGGAAGGAATGGAAGTGAAGATAGACCATCGGCAACTACACCACCTCCGCTTTGCTGATGATATCATCCTAATAACACCAAACATTAGCCAAGTTGCATGAATGCTGGCAAACTTCGACTGTGAGTGTGGAAAGGTTCGACTGCAGCTGAATCTCACCAAAACAATGTTCATGAGAAACGGACTAGTCCCTGACATTCCACTTACTCTCAATGGAATGAACATCTCTGAATGCAGCAGTTATGTGTACCTAGGTCGAGAAATCAACATGACGAATGACCTGGCACCTGAGCTATGCAAGAGGAATAGAGCGGCGTGGAATGCCTTCAAGAGTGTCAAAGAAGTTGTTAAGAGGATGGTGAACCTCTGGCTCCGGGTACATATTTTCAACTCCACCATTCTTCCTGCATTAACATATGCCTCAGAGATCTGGAACCTACGAAAATGGGATAAGAATACTATTCATATTACCCAAAGAGGAATCATAAGAGCTATGCTTGGAGTATTACATTTTACTCAAGTGAGAGAAGAAATCTGGAGTTCCAACCTCTGTTGACGATGATCCAGCGTCTAATTTGCCAAGGCATTTAAAATCACATGGGCTGGATGAGTAATGTGATTTCGAGACAACCGCTGGACTAGAGCTGTTACCAACTGGATTCCATGGGATGTCAAAAGAATGCCTGGCCGCCCACCTTTGAGATTGTCAGACTTCTTTGTCAAGACCCTGAATGAATGGTTTGAGGCTCTTTGTGTTCCTAGAGCGAACAGACACCATTGGGCTACACTAGCACATGACAGGGACAGATGGAGACATTACTGACACCTGCTCAAGCAAATCGATGAGCAACGGGATGAGAAGTGATACAAGTGAATCATAAAATTTATATGAAAGGTAAAGAAACTAGAAATGTTAAAATAGGGTTTTTGTTTGTTTGTTTGTTTGTTTTCCTTTGGGTTCAACCCCAGCAATGCACAGGGGTTACTCCTGGCTCTGCACTCAGGAATTACTCCTGGCGGTGCTCAGGGGACCATATGAAGTGCTGGGAATAGAACCTGGGTTGGCCGTGTGCAAGGCAAACGCCCTACCTGCTATGCTATAACTCCAGCCCCTGTTAAAATCGTTTTTAAAAAGAATAAAATACTAAGAGTGAGTCTACACAATTTTAACAGCCTTTTACTGTATTACTTACTACATAGCTACAGGTCACAGGATGGTGTTTTACTGATAACGGGAAAAGTACAAAGAGGCAACAAATCATACAGAGATTCTAGAAATAGGTCCACAAAAATGCTCCATTACATTTTTACAAAGGAGTGAAACTATCCATGAAGAGTAATCATAGCCTTTTCTGCTCTGAACTTACCCAAATTTGCTCTGAGATTTTTCTCTGGGCCTTGACTCTTTCCTCCCTCCAGTCCCACATGTCTTCTCAGCAATTCAGGTAGGCCATGAATGATCATCACTGCCTGAACCACTGCTCAATTCAAGGGCAGCACAGACTCCATTGTTTGGTTTATCACTCTTGGCATGCACTGCAGGAGATGTGAGGTGAAGAAAAGAAAAAAATGTAACAAAGCAAAGATGAGAAATGTGAGAGTTATAGATAACAACTTACTCTGAGTTGAAACATCTTTATGTAAACAAGACTTCTGAGTAGTTATTCTCCACAGGCATGGGAGAGAAGTACAGAGTTATACTGAACATAGGACTTCAAAGACATGAATACATCAGTTGGCAATAAATATTTATAAAATGAGACAGGTATTTAGACCATTAGCCTGCCACATACTCCTATACAATGAAATATGAAGCTTAAATCATGATAATGACAGGCAGAACTAATAATAGAGAGTCTAAATTTAGTGTTGGATAAATGTTCGGGTTTATTTTTAAATATTGATCTTTACACACTAGCATTATAGATAAAACTAGATTTTCATGTGGCAACAACTGTTTTCCATTCATATCCCTTTCTTTTCTCCTATGAAAGGAAAAAGTCTCCCTTAGTTCAGAGTTTCTTTTCTTTTGTCTTATTCTACCTCATCATGTCCAATATGGTAAGAGACGTTCTTGCATTGTCAGGTCATGTGATTCATTTGTTAAATAGTGGAAAGAGGTACTTGAGATAGATTTTATCCAAGTCAAAATTTAAACTTTTCTGGACTCTGTAATAAGTGTTTCCTAACTAAATGTCCAATGTAGAGTTATCTTATCCTTTTACCTTTTTATAAATATATCTGTCACAGTCAAGAAGTATTGTTTCAGGCGAGAAGTTCTATTACAGGTTATGATGCTAACAGAAGTGGCTAAGAAAGGTATAATTGTTTACTTATAATGCTTCTTCAAAATGCTCTAATTTTTGTTTTAAGTTTTTGTTAAAAATTAAATAAATTAATCTTAATTTTTATTAAATCAAAATTTTAATTTTTGTTTTAATTGCTTATGCTAAATATGGGCTCCTTGTAATATGGCATATTATAAAGTGATATGTGCTGTGGAAAATAACAATGCCAAAAAAGGACTCTAGGAAGAAGGAACCACAAGATACAAGCCTCTGCAAGTGTGCAGATGAGGTTGAAAATACCAGTATGATTAAAAGTTACATATATCCTTGGAGGATTTTCACATTCTTCACTTGCGTCCTTTTTGATTTGACAAAGATTCACAGGCCAGTCTCTTAATGTACAAAGGCTAGGGCAAGAGGGCAAAGAAAGGCTCTAGTAAAACCCTTAACCATATTTCTTGACAATCATCAAGGTTAGGACTGTGGCCAGGTCCTGACCGCCTTTTCCTATACAGTACAGATAGAGAAGAGTCTCTTACCCAAGGAGTGTTTTGAGTCATTCAGTTATTAAATTCTTCAGGAAGCTCTGGAACAGGGATGCAAAGAAGAGAGATGGAATCTCTGTGACCATCTGTGTATATTCACTGTGGAGATAACTACTGTAAAGGATGCTGAGGGGAAAATTGAAAATGCAGAATCCAGGGCATAAACTCTAAGACTAGAACTGAGGGTGATGAGTGTTGGAATATTTCCCTTTTTCCAGCTGCCTTCTGGAGTTTTGTCACAGAAACCTTTTGTCACAGAAATCTAGCTGATCTTTGACCTGCAGATCTAAGGTGCTAGCCAGGCTTGACTTGACATTGTAGATTCCAGGCTCTGGCCCAGCCTAGTCTTTGGGATGTAAATTTCAGGTGCTGTCTAGTTTGTAATTGACATGTAGATTTCTTGCTGCAGCCCAGCCTGGTCTTTGGGATGTAATTTCGAGTGTTTTCAGCCCAAAGAGGGCTTCGGTTTTGGTTTTGTATCTTCTTTCTGGGGGGCCAGATCCACGGGGCCAGATCCACCGGGAGAGACAAGTAGGAGGAGAGAGAGAAGCCAGAGAGAGGAGCAGTTGAGCAGTAGATCCAGAGAGAGGCCGGAGCTGGGAGTGCGGGAGATGAGAAAGTTTGAAGATTGAATAAACGGTAACTAATCAGCAACTAGCTTGGTCCTCGTTCTTCTTTCGCCTGTCCTTGACCACTGGCCTTCCCGATCCAGCCCATACACCGTGGTTCCAGAGCACCGAACGCGGGCAGTGAGGCACAGCCCCCCGGAGAGCCCGCGAGTGCACTTGCCCCTCGGCGAGCTTTAGTTTTTTACAGATGAGTAGATCTAGAAATGCTACAATAAGCACTTCCAGGTTTCTCATCCCTCTGGAGAAACCTGGAGAAGTTTTCTCTTGAAAACTCATCACTCTCTATTTCTCTCTCCTTACATCTATTTCTTTTAGTAAAACTTTTTTTTTTTAATTGAATCACTGTGAAATACACAGTTACAAATCCATACATGATTTGGTTTCGGGAATACAATATTCCAAAACCCATCCCTCCACCAGTTGTCATTTCCTACCATTAATGTCCCACCCAAATTTCTGCGCCCCCCCCCCCAACAAGCCAGACCTCACCAAGCCTGTTTCCATGGCAGAACTTTTCTTCTCTCTCTCTCTCTCTCTCTCTCTCTCTCTCTCTCTCTCTCTCTCTCTCTCTCTCTCTCTCTTTCTGGGTCTTATGATTTGCAATATAGGTACTGAGAAATTATTATGGTTCTTCCTTTACCTACTTTCAGCACACAGTTCTTATACACAGTGATCGTTTCTAACTATCATTATCATGTGGTCCATTCATTATACTAACTGCCCTCTCCCCCAGCCCTTGAGGCAGGCCATCTCCTGGCCTTTGTTTCTATTGTCCTTGGGTATTAATCTCATGCACTTTTTTATGTATCCCACAAATGAGTGCAATCATTCTATGTCTGTCCATCTCCCTCTGACTTATTTCACTCAGCGTGATTCTCTCCATGTCCATTCATCCATAAGCAAATTTCATTACTTCATTTTTTCCTGGTGTCTGTGTAGTGTGTCCAACATGTACCATAGTTTATTTGTTCAGACGTCTGTTCTTGAGCACTCAGGTTGTTTCTAGATTCTGGATGAATACGAATAGATTCTGGATGATATGAATAGTGCTGTAATGAACATAAAATGACCATATTGTTTTCCAAAAAGATTGGACCAGTTGGCACTTTTGTCAGTGATGAATGAGAGTCCCCTTTTCCTTGCATTTTTCCAGCACTGTTTTCTCTTTCTCTCTTTTTTTAGGTGTGTCAGTCTTTCTGTTGTGAAATAATATCTCATTGTTTTTTTGATTTGCATCTCCCTGGTGATTAGCAATATAGAGCATTTTCTCATGTGCCTTTTTGACCATTTGTATTCCTTCTTTGAGGAAGTTTCTGTTCATTTCTTCTCCCCATTTTTTTTGATGGAGTTGGGTGGTTTTGTTTTCCTTGTAAAGTTTTACCAGTGCTTTATATGTCTTGAATATTATTCCTTTATAAGATGGAGATTTGCTAAATAAATTTTCCCATTCTGTGGGCTATCTTTGTATTTTGGTTACCATTTCCTTTGCTTCACTTAAAACCACTTTTAACTATAGGATGAAAATATACTATTAGATATGGGAAAAACAATATCAAAGAGGTTTTAAATTACAAGCTTCCCTCACTAACCCGGGCAAAAGATGAGAGATTCTTAGGCAAATGAGAATGATGGAAATTGGTAGGAATATTTAGACTCTGGATATATTCCAAAACACGGCTAACATGATTCATAGATATATTGAATTTGAACTCTTAGGGAAAGCAAGAAGAGAGAAGCCAGAATTTTTAACTTGATTACCTCAAAAGAGGAAGGCGTAATGACAGATTGAGATTAATTTGTGTTACACATTATTTTTCTTTATGATTCTTATCTTTTTTTTTCAAGAAAAGCTAGACTGTAGTAGACAGACTATGAAGACTTGGTTGAGGGTATTCATCTTACTTGTGTAGCCATGACTTGATTTTTGAATTTAGGAGACGTTTAAGGAAGGCCCCAAGTCTGTTAAAAATGTTGGGAATCTGGAAGTGAGTCAATGATGTTGCTAGCTAATCTTGATTCAGGAGCTCCTGGTCATAATCCCAAGTTGTTTGCCAAATTGCTCTTCCTTTCAGTCATTCCCCAAATTCCAGTAAAGTTTCTGAGATTTTAAAGCCCAGTCTCCACTATCACTCTGGGGAATTGATACAGGCTCTGAATTTAAACTTGAGACAGATCAATTAAAAAAACATATTAAAAAAATGCAGGCTCAAGTCATCAAAGATTGCCCTCTCATGACCTTCTCACTGGAATCCAGAGCATCTCTTGGGAGCAAAATGTCTTCTTGGATTGTAATGACAATAGATGGATCCATAACTCATACTGGAAAGACTGACCCTGGAAGCCTCATACTGAGCCTGGAATTCCACAATCAATGGAGGAAGGAAACTGATAGCTTCCTTCTTTAATGGTAGGTCCCAGAGTGTACTGTAACTGAGACACTGAGCTCACTGAGAAATATTGGTACAAATGACATTTTATGCTTAAGGTGTTTTTTTTTAAATTAACATAAGTTACATAAATATAAGAGGCATGGTGAGCTTTGGAGTTTGGTGCTAATAACAGTGAACTGCTCAAAGTGAGTCTGAGCACAGGTACAAGAACTCAAGCTGCAGGGAGCGCATGGTCCATGAGGAAATGCTCTCCGAGGATTAAATCATTGCACCAAGGGACAGGAAGATTTTATTGTAACAAAGGTATTGGGGAACTCTGAACTTTTCTCAAACTTTCTTGGAGGGAATATCTATTTATTCTTTCTTAAAAATTTATTTATTGAATCATCGTGAGAAAAGTTGCAAAGCTTTAGTATTTGAGTCTCGGCCATACAGTGATCAAACACTTCACTGGTGCACATTTTTACCACTCCCAAACCCAGTATACCCCCCATCCCACCCCTATCCCTGCCTGTGTGGCAGATAAATTCCACATTAATCTCTCTCTACTTTGATTACATTCAATATTTTGACACCAGTCCCAACATTATTATTTGGAATTTCCCCCCAACACTCAGACCTGCCAAAGAGGCAATATTAAACAATTTTTTCTATTGCTGGTTATAAGTAGCATATGATATTGGAATTCTAAAATTTTAACAATTAGATCTGAAGAGATTTCTACCAAGAGCCACTCAGTTCCAAGATTTGTTTGTGTGTCTCTGGGACCATGGCCATTAAAGAGCTTAATATGTAGCCAGGGCCGTTCATGGGTGGCATCTCAGGGTCCCTGGGCGGGGGGGTCAGGAATAAGGACCGGCTCTTCCCCTATCCCATGAGGCCTGGTGTGTGTCATCACTGTTGCCTGTGTCTGGATTTTCCAATGAGTCCTGGAAGATGGCGCCTGCTATGCTTTTCAGGGAACAGGTGTAGGGACAGCACTCACTCCCATCTGTGGTGGCCCAGAGAAGATGGCCTAATGGGATAGGGGAAGAGCTGGTCCTTATCCCTGCCCCCACCCCCCAGGCATTTCTGCCAAGAGCCGCTCCGTTCCAAGATTTGTTTGTGTGTCTTTCAATACACTATTTATTCTATGTTGTATCTGGATTTTATAAAATATTCCTTGGGACTTTTATTTTTAGAATGCAAAGTCAAAAAAATACTCTTCTGATTATGGAATATGAATTTTTATGGTTTTAAGGCCACACCCAGTAGTACAAATGGGTTATTCCTGGTTGTATTTTCAGGGATCACTCCTGAAGGACTTGGGGGACCATATGGGCTATCAAGGATCGAACCTGGACAGGGTGCATGAAAGTCAAGCTTCCTACTCACTGTACAATGAATGGCTTTAGCCTCAATGGCTAATTTTTATGTTAAACATCTTTTTATGTCAATTATTATTTATTGACTTTCCTTTCCAATTACCTTATTTTAAAATCAATTCCACCTCCTTCAACAGAAACTCTCCATTCTTCATCCTTACTTATACCTAGGCTTTCTTATTCCTTCTAATCTAGAGGAGGTGATCTAAAAGAAGTGGTGTTTATTGACATTTATGATCCTCCATGTCAATTTCTCTTCCATAAGAAATAGAAAGTCAAAGTGCATGTTTTTTAGGGCTGCTGGGATAACTTGCCACAAGATTAAAAGAACAGGATTGTTATTCATTTATAATTCTGGAGGCAGATGTCTATAATCAGGAATGAGGGCTCTTCATAGGGCTCTGAGTAGTCTGAGAAGGTCAGATAGGAGATCTTTGACTCTAGCATTTTTAGGCTTCTCTTGATTGGCTTTGTCATTATAGTGTGGGCTTCATTTACACAAAGCTTTCTTCTACCCACTGCATTACCTTTACTTCTGTCTCAAATCTTCCTTTGCCTTTCTCTTAAAAAGGGACTTTTCATTGAAATTAGGGACAATCTAGATAATCTATGATGAACAGATGAATTATTCTTAGGGTCCTTAATTTTATTAGAATCGAAAAGATAATGATCTCCTCTCTCACTCTCTCCACCTCTGACAACAGGATTACTTTCACATGTTTCAGGATTAGGATGTGGACCTAACTTTGGAGGTCATTCCATTTAGTTCTGAGGAAAATGTCTACACTAAGGTGATTGCTAGACCTCTGGTGGTGCCTAATTTTAAGAGCTACTGGTTATCAAAGGTGAATGTAACCAGCATGAAATTTCAGGAAGAAATAAACTTTATTTGGTTCCAGAATGAGCAGTTGTGGGATTTCAACCACCTAGACCGAACATAAATATTGTTTCTTTGTAGTAAAATAGTACAGTAGCATAAATATATCACTTAGGAGTGATGCCAAGTTCTAGCTTAAATTCTAAAATTATAATTTTATATATGATATTTTAATGACAATAATAAATAAATAAACCACTTGAAATTTTAGCACAAACAAATGGTCATATTTAGCAGTTATCCAAAGGAATAATAAAACGTTAAAGGTAAATGTTCTGGTAGAATGTTTTTAATAGGATGTTTTAATGTTTTTAATAATAATTCAAAGAAATATTGTAACAAGGCATTTGATATCTACATCATGCAAGGATGTAGTGCTCATAAGTTGCAACTGATTCAGACTGAAAACTTCCAAGGGATAGGAAACCACAACTTGAACTGAGATACAGTAAATAGCTTTATTAGCTATGATAGAGAAACTATAAATAAAGATAGCATTTTGAGTCTACCATTTTCAACAAGCTTTATTAATTATGTTAATTCGTACAGCCAACCCTCAAATGCGTATCTTTAACTTTCATTGTCCAGATGGAATACAATCCTAAAAGCATACTTCAACTCAAAGTATGTTCATGTGTATGTCTGTGTGCTCACATATGCTCATCATTTAGACATGTGCAATACACTCTTTATTCTGTAAGAAATAACTTGTGAGTGGTCAAAATTTAAAGCACATGTTTTTGCTATAATAAGATAGTGTACCAAGGAAGAATTTACTAATGTGATTAGCAAAGATCTAGGGCTTTCTAAGCAATTCTATTATATGTAGACATTCTGGAACAAGGACATGAAAATTGATGGATGAATTTTATTTTGAAACTTAATACTGTAATTATAGTGCAGAAACAAGTTACATATTTATTAATTTAAAATGGCAGAATGCAGAGTAAGGAAAGGGTGACCTCCCTCCTATCTCCCTTTTCTTCTAGTTGTCTGGTGGTCAAATCCATGAACTGCCTCTGGCACCATATAAGCTCATTAATGACCAGGATCCAGAGACTCACAAATAAATCTTGGAGGAGAGCAACAAACTGCAGAGATGCTTCTGGACCCCAAAGTCATCATCCAAGTAAAAATATAACTCCAGCTGTATCATCCTATTCAGAAATTTTAGAATTCCTGGAGTGCATGGCCACATTCGTGGCTGTGTAAGAACCAAGTTCAGAAATGGAATCCTTGTGGCACTTCCAGAAATGTACCATTCAGTATAAATCCTATATTTTCTTTAGGTCTCAGACAGGTGATTGCTCTATGGAGCTTCTAAAGAGATATCAGAGATAAAAATGTAAACATATACAAATTATCCATAAACCTACTCAGGGAGCAGGTTTAAAACTGTACCAGTTTTACAGAAACATGAGTTTGTATGCAACACAGTTTTTTTCCCCTTACACATAATGTAGCAATGTAACACTGTAGCACTGCCGTCCAGTTTTTCATCCATTTGCTCTAGCAGACACCAGTAATGTCTCCATTGTGAGACTTGTTACTGTTTTTAGCATATCGAATACACCATGGGTAGCTTGACAGGATGTACCTAAAATAATTTCTGTGGCTTTTTACTCCCTTTCAGTGTAAGCAAAGCAATGATCACCATGCTAACTTCCTGAGCAGCATCCTTTGTAGTGAGTCTGTATTTCTGTATTTTTCCCTTGACTTGAAGGTCTAACAAGAAGGCCCCATAATGGATATCATCTTAAGAATTGGGTTAAATGGCCCTGAAGTAAAATAATTTCAAAGGAACGAAAACTTATATATATATATAATGGGAAATGTTTTTGCGGCAGAGTCCTAGACCTTCAACCTATTCCAAGGACTCTCCCCAGCCCCGGAACTGCACCTCACTTGGGGTCACCTGAGGCAAAATTTTAAGACTATGTGAAGCAGTTGTTAGAAACATTGTTTCATCTGGGTTCAGAGGGATCTGCCTTAGACCAAGGAAATGATTTCATATCTTATTTTTCTTTTGTTTCACTATCATGTTGTTCTTCCTTTTTTTTACACTTTCATTTTACATGTATGGTGTGTCATTTCCCCCTGAATTATGTAACCACAATGACTCCCATTAAGTCTAGTTCAGTCTCACCCCTGGGAGAGATAGTTTCATGTTGTTGCTGCATAACCACCCTTGACTTACGTCACCAGAGAGCTCCATTATCATCTCCTCAGCTTAATTTTTTTCTTATGCAAAACCAATTTTCTGTGTCTTGACAATGAATAATTCTTTATCTATTTGCATAAAGAAGTCTTTCTCCTCTCCATTTCTGAAGCTGAAAGCTGGTGCTCCTCTGACAATGCTCATGGACTCACCTTCATGCCATTGGGATGGACTAATTTCCTACAGAGTAGATGTTTCTCTCTAGCAGATTCTTCCCACACACCTACAGCTGAATTAATACAAACATTTGGTGGAAGGGACACAGTGACATGAATAGTATATGCACATCTGTCCATAACAGCATATCAGGGAGTATAATCATTATGAAGAGGAAAGTTTGGTGAAAGAAATGGCTTTGCTTTTTACTGCTTTATGAGAGCTATTATAAAGACTTTTATCTCTTTCTTTCCACAATAGTTGATATAGAACCTGAAGGAAGGAAATTTATTATTAAAAATTTTAGAATCAAAATTCTTACAATAAAATAAGGAGTAGTGAGAAGCTTAACTCACACAAGTATAAGGCACTGCTGCATGGCCAATGCCACAATTGTGTATGTGTGTGTTCTAATCTACCTTTTTGTTCTCATTATTTAAAAAAGCATACCAAACTTAAAATGGCAAATCATGGAAGAGAAGTTTGTCCACTAGATATCCATGGAAAATTTTCTACGTTTCTCGACAATATGATATCTAGATATACTTCATCACACTTGGAGCCAGATCCTTATCAGTTTCTCTTTGGAAACTGAGCCCTGGTCTATTTCTAGGTCTGTTGCTATTGTGCAGTCACTGCAGATACAGAAAACATATGCATGTTATATTTTCCTTCTGTATAGCCTTGACTTATTCACTTTACATAGTCATATCCATAAACCAAAATTTACATAGTTATTCTTTTTGTTCATAATAGAACTTGTGCTTGGTTTTCCTGCTGAGCATATGCCAGAAACAGGACATAGTCACTACTCGGATTTCAGCCTGGAAAGTAGAACACATCATTCACCCTCCCTCTGGTAGGGTTGACTCTGCTTCTCTGTTGCTCTCTTCCCTGCTCTGTTTCCATGTAGGAAAAGAATGCAATGTTAGTGTTTTACTTAGACTTGCTACCCACAATGGAAAGTATGAATGGGGTTCTTCTTGTCTATCTATATTTCTATATTTGAGCTTGGGAGGATTAAAATATATCCAAGGAAATTACTTTCCAAATTTCATAGATTTATGGCTAGTAAAAGGGAAATAGTGAAAGTTTTCATTAAGTACCCAGAATGTTCTGAGGAATGGAATGGGGGTGTGGCTAGAAGGAAAGCCAATTTTCCCTGCCAAGGAACAGGCATAGCCGACCTTTCCAGTGGGCAGATACACTGGCTGCCAGCACCTCTGTACAATTGCAGGTCCTAGTTTCAGAAATGGCTACACTGGAGTTTAACTCCTTGGATCTGGAAGTCTGAAGATACTTATTAATCCCTCCTTCAATAGAATGCAGTGATGTAGTTTACCTTGGGATATGCCAGTCAAGTGAGAGCAAAAACCAATGAAGATAAAATTTGGTTTTCTAAAACTATATGAATAACTGTTTTACATTCTTTTTCTAGTAAAACTTCTGGATATCAAGGTCAGTACAGATTTTAAAATATAATCTTCTTTAAATTAGAGTACTAATTTGCTTCTTTGTTTACATAGTGACTATAATAACAATGTTCATGAGGAATCATATAACAGTAAGTGTTTCTTAGAAGTTTAGAGATGTAAATTTTTATGAAAGGCACTTAAATACCTTCTAATAATTGTCTACATATGGGGTATGTTGAAATTCATTCAAAAGTACAAGGGTTCTTCAAATTAGAAAAAGCATTTTGGCAATTGTTATATGGTGAATTTAGTTTTCAATTGGAATTAAAATGCGTGACCTACTATAGCCTTGGAAAATGTGTGACTTACCATCACTGGTTCCAAATATTGCCCAAATATATAAGCATATTAGAAAAGTTATCTGAGATAAATCAGAAGAGGACAAAGTACAAGTGCTGAGTGTGTAGTGAAAAAGAAGGCTCTTTTTTGTTTAATCAATGACAATGATTAAAAAATAAGTTAGTTTTTCAGGAATATAATGGTTCTGCACATATTTTATTCTTGTGTTCTGAGTTATGTTAGATGTTTGAAATTATTTCTTCTCAGCTGGGTCTTTCAAATCAACATTTATACTCTTGATATTTGAAATGTGAAGCTCAATGTTCGACATGGCTGAGAAATAGAGAGGCACTGGAAACCTCTCTATTCTCACCTTTCATCTTAGGAAACACTAAAATGTTATGTTTTTATTTATTTATTTATTTTATCTATGAGGGTCTGTTTCTGTTGTTTATGTGTGCATCATATTAGAAAATGAAGTTAAGTATCCTGCCTCTGAAATTCAAATGTCCACAAACACTGAGAAGTGTCTGGTAGCAACGGGCATATAAAACATGTCTCATGGGAGTGACTGCCAAGCGAGAGGTGATTGTGTTCTGACTTTCAGACACAGTCTGTCCTGGATGTATCTATAGTTCAGAGAAAATTCAACTACAACTGGAACCCTGAACTCAGGAAATGTGGCAGAGACATGCAAGACATATTTCTGACCCTGAGCCAGCATCTTAGGCACAGCATTAGGGACGTCAGAGTTGGAAATGTGGTTTCAATAAGACTGCTCTCAAGGAAATGTGCTCGTTGGACATGACTTAGATCTAAGTGGGTACTGAAACAGAATTCTACAAGGCCGGGAGATGAGAACTGCGTAATGTAAAAATGAATGAGACGAAAGTGCATCCTCTTTGTTAGACCATCTCCTTTTAACTCAGTATTACACACTGACAGATAACATGTATTTTTCTGGGAAACATATTTTTATAGAGGATTTGCCTAGGGACAAAATCAGAATGGAGACTTTAGAAATAATTGATTCATAAATTTATAAGTGCTCATTAACTTTTGAGTATATGTAGGTCATATATTATTTCATACATGCACACAAATATTTCACTTATATAACAAAATCAATAAATGATAGATTGGGACAATAATAAAAAACCTTGAATCTTGAGGTTAAAAACAGTAGAATAGTAAAAGTATTTGCACTAAAATGTATGCTGTATATGACTATTCTTAGTTTTATGCAGAACCAATAGTTGTAGAAACACACACAAAAAAGGAAAACCAGCAAAAGCCTCCACATGTTTTAGGGTCATACATGCTTCAAAGCAGAGCGAATTATAACAAAATTAATAAAAATGAGATAGAGCACATACTATATTAATTACTATCATTTTAGTGTGAGTTAGAATTTGCACATATGGTTAGTTTCAATGAAGCATGTGTGCATGTGTGCATACGTGTGTGTGTGTTTGTGTGTATGTGTGTGTTTGTGAGGGGATAGTTATGTTGTCACTAAAAGTTTGGTGCGAGGAAAACTTGCTATGTTGAAGTTCAGTAAAGTTCAGACAGTAAAATTAGTTTCTCTACAAGTATTCAAGGGTTTATGGACACAAAACTCATCTGAACCCTCCAAACCTATGAAGTCAGCCAAGTTGGCTAGAATCACTGACAGGATTGGGCTTTTTTCCAAACCTTCCATCACTTCCACTCTGATCCTTGCCAGAAATCAAACAAGAAAAAGCCTTTCTTGTCGCGTTTTGACACCCCTAGCTTTATTCCATGTTATAAACTCTGCATCCAAATATTTCAGCACATCAATTGAAGGTTGATAATATATATGGGCAAAAGTTCAAAGGGTGGCTAAGAGCCTGAAAAAGGGTCACTCAACATTACATAAATAATGTACTTTTATGATAAATTGGAATGTGATCACCCTATTACAGATCTAGCCATGCAGAGCAGCTTGTGCGCATGCGTCCAGTAGCACTGTGCTGGGGCAGGGTCTGGTCGAACAGGCACTGTTCTAACCTTTCCAAAAAATCATCTGTAATAGAAAACTTTCCTTTTATGATCAGAAAATGAAGAGCGTCTACTACGTTGGTTGAATGTAGGCTGATTCTGGCTGGTTGTGGTTCTGAGAAAGCTAAATGTCAATTGTTAACTTTTCTAAAAGGGACGGCACACTTGTGTGCTCAGGGGCTCAGAATCAGTCCTGGTGACAGCCAGCCAGGGGGCTGGACAGATGCTTCAGCACTAGAGCGAGCCTATGGGCCACCAGAGAGTCCTGACAGGAGTCAGGGGCCTCCAGTACCAAGCTGGAGGTGCTCAGGGGCCTCCAGACAAATAACTAAAACTTGATGGAATTGGGGTCCCAGCACCCGCACCCCTACGTTACCTCCCTGGCTTCATCTCAGCCCTGAGGCAGTCTATCCACACATGATTTCTGATGTGTATTAGTGCAGCTTAGTTTTCCATTTAATAATCAGCATTAGCTTGTCTAACCTATGGTTTGGGGCTCTAAATCTGTGAGGTAAATATTGTCACCTGTTGCCTCTGTGACAAAAATTTTAAACCTAACTCTAATTTAGTTTTTTTATAAACCGTAATTAGTGACTAGTAATGTCAGGGATTATTTTACTTTAATGTAGCACATTTTATGATATCAAATTTTATGAAAAATTTAAAAAAATAATCTTTATTTTTATCAAGGGCTGGAACAATAGCACAGTGGTAGGGTGTTTGCCTTGCACACGGCCGACCTGGGTTCGATTCCTCTGCCCCTCTCAGAGAGTCTGGCAAGCTACCGAGAGTATCTCGCCTGGAAAGCAGGGCCTGGCAAGCTACCCGTGGTGTATTCAATATGCCAAAATCAGTAACAGCAAGTCTCACAATGGAGACGTGACTGGTGCCCGCTGGAGCAAATGGATGAGCAACAGGATGACAGTGACAGTGATTTTTATCAGTCACCATGAGATACATAGAATTTAATGCTGATACAGTTTTGGTCATGTTAAAATTAAGTAATCTCAGCCTTACTCAGGATATTAGGTCTCAAGATTGATTATTATCAATCATTTGACATACATGATACTATACTTGCTGAAAATTATTTTTCAAGTGTTTTTAAAAACTATTCAAGGCAACCTGTGTACAGGCTTCACAGAGAGGGGAGAAGGACCAGGGAAGGAAGGAACAGAAGGCTGGTACTCGCGCCTGCTGAGACTAGGATGTGCTCCAGGGAAAGCGGGCCCCAGACTCCTCCCATCACAAGAGTCAGTCTGGGTAAGGGCACTACAGGTCAGCCAGGCCCCGGAAGACACCAGGTCCTCTTCAGACCTGGCAGCCCCCAGCCTGTGTTGGAGCAGAGCACACCGTGGTTCCCCGCTGGCCTCGGAGAGCCCCGCTGCTGTCCGGGGTATACCTGGAGACTGGCCCCACGGCTAGAGCGCAGGCTGCTGTAAAGGACCAAGAGCCAGCCAGGCGGCAACCTGCACCTTCCTCCATGGGGTGGGCAGGCAGGGGCTGCTCCCCAAGACACTGTGTGTGTGCGCATGTGTGTGTCCCATTCCCAGAGACGCACTTATGTCTGAATGTGTCTCTCGCTCCCAGACCTTAGTGTGTGTGTGTGTGTGTGTGTGTGTGTGTGTGTGTGCATGTGCGTGTGCATGCACGCACATTCCTGGGGCCTGGCATGAAAGGAACGGGCCTGTACTGTGGGCGAGGGCAGCACTGCCTCCACCTCCTGAACGGTGGGTGCCAAGTAAGCAGCGGGCACACAGCCATGGGCCTTGCTCTTTTCCTTTGGTTGTTTTTTAAATCTTCAAGATGGTCTTTCTCCAATGCTGATTGACCAATCGCGGCTCCAGACACTCCAGTGTCCAGAACACAGGTCTGCCCTGAGCCACAGGCAGCACCTCCCTATACCTGCCTGAGGCCATTCTTTGCTTTGGTGTAGAAAGGGCTCAAACACCTGGCAAGGGGCACGGCTGAGGGGGCACGCCACGAAGCAGGAAGATGCACACTGAGCAGCAGGTACAGATCAAGGGGTGGTTAGGTAGAAGGCCTCTCTCCTTTGGGCCCTGCTTGTCTCAAGATGCCTTGGAACACTGGCCCGGACCAAGAAATTAGGGAGCATAGGAAAGCTACTAGTTAGGACACATCCAGTGGACAGCAGTGGTGAAGAACTAAAATCCTGTCCTCTTATAAAACCTGAGACCCCCACCAGAGCCCCAACAAAGCTCCTGGGAACAGCAAGAGACTAGAGATGAGAGAGGGCTAATGGGCGGGCATGTCACCATGGTCCAGGGCAAGGCCTCAGGCATCAAGTCCGGGGCCCATCAAACCTCCAAACAAGGATGCTTCCAGCACACCTGCCACAGATGCTTTTAGCCTGCTGGGGAGTCAGCAGCCTGCCCTGACCTCTAAGAGGGGCCAGGCAAGAGCGGCCCCAGCAGAGCAGAGAGCAGAGTCAGCAAAAGGATCCTAGCAGAGCTACTGGGAGTCAGCTCTAGAGCAGAAGTATCCTCCAGCCCCCAGAAAAAATGTTTGCAAGGACCATCTGTCCACCTATTGCACTGGTAGGAGGAAGGGGAAAGGAACTTGGCAAAGACCAAAGGAAAGGTGTGGCCCTAGCCCACCCTGCCCGCTGCCCTGGTCCACTGGAATAAGGGGCAGGCACCTTATCAGGCGTTCAGAGAGTCTCTTGCCCGCATGCCTGGCTGTCTTCCCCGGGGCCCCTCAAAGGGGATGGGCTCCAGCTTCCCTCCCCACCCCGAGCAAAGCTCCTGGTGGCTGAAGACCACTGGAACCTAGCTATAGCCATGCTCCAGGCCACTCTCCACACGTTCGGACAGGCCTCACATATGAAGGTACCGGCAGAGGAACCCAGGTGTGTGTAATTCCATCAACGGCCAACATCCAGAGACTTAAAAGCAAGCTCCCGGAAGCACATGGCCGCAAAGTGGCTGCATGATATCTTATAGCCTACTTTTTCCTCTGGGAGATACTGGCAAGCTTCTGAGAGTTTCCTGTCCACATGGGACAGTCTTGCAAGCTTCCCATGGTGTATTCATATGCTAAATCCAGTAACAATATGGATCTCATTCCCCTGACCCTGAAAGAGCCTCCAGTGTGACATCGTTGGGAGGGCCGAATCAAGAGAGACTTCTAAGATCTCAGGGAAAGGACGAATGGAGAGGTTACTGAGTCCGCTCGAGAAATCGACGATTAATGGGGATTTTGTGATTTCGTGACTTTAAAAACTATAAGTTGAGCCTGACACACTCATAAACTCCATTTGATTGAAAAGCAGGAAATTATAAAATGAGATATAGTCAAGTAGATTTGGGTAGACTATATCGTCGATCAAATATAATATCATAATTTTATTTTGATGACTGTATCTGTATCTTACAAAAAGCATCTTTCCCCCATGGATCACAATACAACATTTGAAAATAATAAATTTTGACACACAAATGTTAATTTTGATACATCCAGTTACTACTTCTTTAAATTTTTATTTCTATCTATTGTCATTTTGGTAGAGTAGAGCCTTTAAATGTCTGTCAGATGATCTCATTTATTTGCCTAGAAACCTCTAGCAACTTCTCCATTGAACTCAGAGAGGCACCACTTCTGGGATATGATGGCATCCCACTCTCTCCCTTCCATTCTGTTCCAAGAATCCACATTTCCTTCTGTTTTCTAAAACACAGGTATGTGCATGCTTCAGGTTTTGCCAGTGTTATTTTCTGCCTAGAATATCCTTTACCAAATATGCTTCATTCACCTCCATCTTTCAAATTTTGCTCCAATTTCTCTTCAGTGAGAAACCCAAAGTGACTATGACCATCTCATATTGCTGGACCATCTTTGGGTCTCTGAACTCCACTTACTCCATTCTCATGTGTATAAGTGTATCTTTTGTCATCTTCCACATGAAATCTATTGCCATCCAGTTTGTCTTTTGATGAAGATGTGAGTTCCACAAACAGGAATATTTGTTATTTTTGGGGGGGTTGCTTTTGGGGTCACATGCAGCAATGCACAGGGCTTACTCCTGGCCCTGCACTCAGGAATTACTCCTTGCAGGGTTTGGGGGACCATATGGGATGCCAGGGATCAAGCCAATGTCAGTTGCATGCAGGGCAAATTCCCTACCTGCTGTACTTTTGGTACCACCAGTCCCTGGAATACTTGTTCTTGCACATATATCTCTGATACTTAAAACCTTGGATGCTACATAAAGATAATTTAATAATGGTTTGGTAAATTGGCTGCATTTATGAAACAATTTCATACAATTCTATGAATTTTTTGAAAATTAGCAGTATCAAAGATCTTACATCATTCCCACTAACTCTCTATTCTACTTTGAGAAAAGTTAGTTGAGTGCCCAATCCATATTTTGTTTTGGTCTGGGAAATAACTGATAAAATAAACATGTCACAACAAATAAATACAAACTGTATACTGTAAGCCAAACTGTATGAGCATCAATCTGTATAATAATCTCTCTCATCATTTAACTGATGAAAGAAACATGTAATAGCAAATAAATACAAATTACATGAGCACCTATCCTGTCCTCTTCTCATTGACTCCTCACATATTTGCACTGTCTCATTTTGGCTTTTCACAAACCTCTACCTGCTAACACAGAGCATACTTTCTAGAATGACCAAAATGGTAAACTTTCTGAATATATTGTGATTTCATAATTTCTTAATTTAAATATAGTATTCTCATTCATTACCATTCACTTTTATTTCCAGAATAAAATGTTATTACTCACTAATAAAATATTTTCTGTCCTCTTTGCCACTTCCTGTCATTGAGGCACTTTTGGTATTTGTAAGGCAGTCAGGTTGAGTTGAGAAAGCCACACAAAACAGTTTCATTTATCAACTGAGGCATATTACTTTTGCCTCAGATGTCTTATCTGGTAAGCATGAGAGGAAGGTCCTATTTATCTCACGGGGAAGATTTAAACTTAATACAATGAATGGTCAAGCATGAGGCCAAAGTGTAGTAATGATGAGTGGTTTAAATGTTACTTCCTTTCCCTCCTCTCCTGAAGCATGTGTGTTTACCAGGACTCATTCATATTGGGCAATTATCTATTTATTCCCTTGTCTCTTATAGTTGAGTATCATTCCAGAAGGTTATAATAATAGTCTATATTTTTTTTGTATTTCCAGACCCCCATGTAGTAGCAGGCTTAATGTTAATAGAACATGATAAAAATTATAACTAGTCATAAAGGTCTGGTAGCATTTATTTACTGCTACTGAGTCAGACTATCACAGAGATTACCTCTTGTATTTCTTACAATCTTGTGTGAGGTAGTGCTTATCGATGAAATCATAATACCTAATATATAGATTAATCTTACAGATGAAGTCGCTGGTTCTCAAAGAACAAAGGTACCAAGCTCTGATGAGAGAGAGAGAGAGCTAAAGTTCAAAGCCAGTCAGTACACTAAAAGTGCTTCAAGCTATAGGCCACACCTCTGGTTGGAATTTTCTTGTTTCAAGGGTAAACCCTTGGTCAATCCCGATGCTATTTCCATGGTTCCCTACTCTACATACAAAACAATCCTGCTGGACAGGCCCAAACATCTGGCCAATGGGAACTGGACAAAGCTCCATCTGGAAGCCATCAGCACCTCTCATGGGTCAGCTGTGAGGGATTTAATTTCAAATGACCCAATACATTTCCTTTGCTTCCCCCTCACAGACAAATTTGCTGGCTGCACTACTATGATTGCTTCGGGGTAAAGGGCCCATTTAAACGGCAACTTAATCTCAAGTCAGTGAGCTCCCACATGCTCACTTCACTCTTACTGAGTGGATATTTTCATTTTCCAATGGTATCCATGATGAAGACATTTAAATGGTGCCCTGTCTTGATTATACAGACACCCTATGTTTTTCTATTTATATAAGCAATATTAAGCTGAATTATTTTGTTTCAAAGTAATTTTCTTCTTTTAAGATGATAATAGGATGGCCTATGCTCTCTCTACTTCTTGAAAATTGACGGTGAGTCTGAGAAAGTCAAATTGTGACAGTTCCTTTCTTCACAGTCAACATCAGTTATTGCTGAAGGGTAAATTAGGGTAGTAAGATAAATAGGGTCTAATAAGAACTTTGTTATTGCCTAGTTGTTATCAATGTATTAAAAACGCCAACTGGGCTCTTTCTTTTTGTTTGTTTTTAGGCCACACTCAGTGATGCTCAGTGCTCAGGGCTCTGAGCTCAGGGATCACATCTGGTGGCCCTCAGAAGACCAGATGGTGTGCTGGAAGCTAACCTAGGTCTGCTGCATGCAAGGCAAGTGGCCTGCCTGCTGTGCTATCTCTCCAAATTATAAATGATTTCTTAGTAAAATTTAATCGTATTTTTTCCCCATCAAAATTCAGAAACTTAAAATCAGCAAAGGACATAAATTCCTTATTCCACTCTGGTAACAATTTTTGGTTTGATACTTATACTTTAAGATTCAGAATAAGAACCACATTTTTTTTTTCTTAGAACAGAATTAAAGATAAAGTTTTTATACAGTCAGGAAAGCTTCTCCAGAAGTTTTCAAATTTGCTAACACAAGCTGGAGAGGAGAAATGCTTTAAGAACAAAATATGAATGCTCTTCTAGCCTATGTATCAACATGCCTTTAAGACTTTAAAGTTTAAAAAAATTGTTAAAGAACAGTGATTTACAAAATTATTGATAGTTGACTTTTAGACATATGTTCTAGCAGCAATGCCTTTACATTTTTAATTCAAGCTCGTTTGACATGATATTTTTGTGTAATTCATGATATATCCAAGATAATATTAAAGAAATTTTGTATCACTGTATCATTGTCATCCCATTGCTCATCAATTTGCTTGAGCGAGTGCCAGTAACGTCTCCATTCGTCCCTGTCACGTTCAGGAGAATGAGGCCCATTATTAATATTGTTTTTGGCATATCAAATATGCCACGGGTAGCTTGCCAAGCTCTTCTGTGTGAGAGTCTGCATTGCTCTCTTCCAGGAGCTTTGTTTTATAGTCTCTGGATTTTGGCCTTTGATGAGATTATATGGTGCTGGGGCAGTTTCTGGGTGTGACTGCCAAGTTACTAGAAAACTGGGATCTGGGTGGAGGAGGCCCAGTCCCGACCCGAGCAGGCTTGGAGTTCTCAGCCACGAATCCCGCATACATGGGTTCCTCTGCTGCTTCCTTATGCGTGAGGCTTGTCCAAGGTGTGGAGAGTGGCCTTGAGCATGACTGTGGCTGGGTTCTGGAGGTTATAGGCTGCCAGAGCTCTGCTTGAGGCAGGGAGGGAAACTCAACCTACTCTCCTCTGGTGAAGACAGCCTGGTGCAGGGGGTAGGAAAAATGTTGTACATTTAGATTTTTTCAGTAAAATTATTCAATGAACTTGAAAACTAAATTTTAATTTACCATGGATATGAATGTATATGCGCTTAATTGTAGCTTATGTTTTATTTTAACTAGCCATATAGAGAAGATGCTTCAATATCAAAGTATATTTTTCTAGAATATCAGTCACAGTAGTTGCAGGGAAAAATGATAAATTAATATTTATTAGTCAACTAGAATTGAGTTTTTCCCTAAATTTACCTTGTTAAAATATCATAACAAATATGTGCATAATCATATTTATACACAAACACACATAGAATTCTTGATATCTCCCCAAATCAAAACCTTGAAGTTAATTTGTCAGATCAAAAGATATGCATATTTAACTATATATGTATATATACACATATGTTCAAATAACTTTAGACGTATTGCCCCATCCAAGTAAATAGTAAATCAATTCCAGATTTTTAAATGAGAGAAATAGTCATATGGATATATGACATTCAGGGAAAAAAATTTTAATAGTTCTCTGCCAATTCTAAATTGGATATGTAAAACCAATAATATCTAGTAACCTAATACATTAGTTTAAAAACATCTAATAAAGTAGTTAAACAACATTAAGACATAAAGTAGTTTTAATATGTATGACTCCCAAACCACTCACTTGTTTTAAATATGTATGACTCCCAAACCACTCACTTTACAACATGCTCATATGGAGTATTTATTTATTTATGAAAACTTTTTTTATTAAGTTGCCATGAGATGCATGGTTAGATTTTACTCCTACAGTGTTCCAACACCCATCCCTTCAACAGTGTACGTTCCCCACCAACCATGTCCCCAATTTCCCTCCCCCAACCCTCCCTGCAGCCTCTCTCTATGGCAGACGCTTTACTTCTTTCTCTTTCAGTCTCTGTCTGTCTGTCTGTCTGTCTGTCTGTCTTTCTCTCTCCCCATAGGGGCATTCTGGTTCGAAATACAGGTACTGAGAGGTTATCGTGTTTATTCCTTTACCTTTTTTCAGTGCTCAGTTATTATCTAGAGTGATCGTTTGTATTTATCTTTGTCATGGTGGTCCCTTCTCTATCCCAATTGCCTTCTCCCACAGCATTTGAGGCAGGCTTCCAACAGTAACCCAATCCTCCTGGCCCTTGTTTCTACTCTCATTGGGTATTGGTCGCATATTATGGCTTTTTTTAATATCCTACAAATGAGTCCAACCATTCTATGTCTATGCCTCTACTTCTGATACATTTCATTCAGCATGATATTCTCCAACTCTATCCACTTATAAGCAAATTTCATAACTTCATTTTTCTAACAGCTGCATAATATTCCATTGTGTATAAGTAACATAGTTTCTTTAACCAGTCATCTTAATTTCCTTAGGTGATTTATTTTCTGATGCCCCAATTAATGCCTCAAAATGTTGAGAAATTTTAATTAAAAAATATAATATTGTTCATTAGTTTGTAGCTATTTAGTGATTACTTACTGGATAACCAGTAAATAATAAAGTAGATAATATCTCTTCAAGTCCAAGAAAAAGAAACTGAGATATCACAAATTTGGCAATTGCTATGGAGTACTGTGTGCCATGTGAGGGAGTAACAGGACAATTAAAGTGGATTGGGTGCTGGGGTGAGATAGGAACATGTAATAAGAATACATTGTGGGGGGTATGGTAAATTAATGAGAAAATTAAATGGGAGGTCTAAAATATCCTTTAAAATTTATATATATTTAGTATGTAGAACAGCAATTTTACTGGAGATGTGAAAGCATATGTTACACAAAATTCTAGATGCAAATATTCGTAGAAGTATTACCTATAATAACCCAAAGTAGAAACAACTTGAATGTCCATTGGATTAAAGAATAAAAAATTATCTTCCCATAAGCTGGAATAAAATTTGCCAATAAAAAGGTTAAAGAATTTGTCCAGGCTGCAATTAGTATTTGTGTAAACCTTAATAATATCATGCTAAGTGAAAGAAGTAATGCAAAAATTAATAAAAAAAGTTACACAGTATTATGCAGCTATTTTTCATTTCTCATACTAGATATGGGAACCCTACCCTTAGCTTTCTGATTTTTTTTTGTTTGGTTTTGGTTTTGGATCACATCATGCAGTGCTCAGGAATTACTCCTGGCTCTGCACTCAGGGATCACTCCTGGCAGTGCTTGGGGGACCATATGGAATGCTGGGGATTGAACCAAGGTTGGCCATGTGCAAGGCAAGAGGATTGTCACTCTAGCCCGAGCTCTCTGTCTGATTTAGTAGTTAATTCCTTAATGGATGCCATTTAATTTGGACTTGCGTTGTTAGCATCACATTCACCACACAAAGGGCTCAGTCCCACAAGAGTAATCAACTTTCTAGAAAGGTCAGGGCTTTTTCTATTTCTGCCCAACCATTTAGGGTTGCTGTTTCTCCTCATGTTGAGTTCTCAACTCAAGTACACATAGCTGCTGCACTCGGAGATGTTTGCTCCATTGAGAGAAAATGGAATGTCAGGGACTAGTTTGTTTTTCTTGAACATTGGTGAGATGTCTTAGATTCCGCTGCAGTCCGACCTTTCCACACTCGTGGTCAAAGTCGGCCAGCATTTGTGCCGCTTGGCAAATGTTTGGTGTTATTGGAACGATTTCATTGGCAAAGTGGAGGTGCTGTAGTTGCTGACTGTATATCTTTACTCCCATTCCTTCCAATTCCAGCATCACATGATGTTCTTGAGGGTGGCACTGAAGAGTTTCGGTGAAATGGTATCACCCTGCCAAACCCCTCTCTGAACATCAATGATCACTTCCCTGTAGAATAGTGAGATCTTGGTGGTGAATCCATAATGCAGCTCATGGAGGATCTTGATGTACTGAGTTTGAATGTCCTGTTTGACTAGGGCTTCGATGACCACTTCAGTCTTAACAGAATCAAAGGCCTTCTTTAAATCCATGAACGTTAGACAGAACAGCATCTTGAACTCTCATGAAACTTCAATTTACTTGGTCACTGTGTGGATATGGTCAGTTGTGCTGAATCATTTTCGGAACCTGGCTTGCTTGCACGGTTGTCCTTCATCTAGTGTTCTGCCTATTTTATTCAGGATAACTCATCTGAACAACTTGTAGACGACAGACAACAGGAAGATTGGGCGATAGTTGCCAATGTCGTGGTTGTCTCCTTTCTTGTACAACAGAACAGTCCTGCTGGTTTTCCATTGGGATGGAACCTTGCATTCAGACAGGTAGCGTGTGAAGAGTAGAACCAGTGTATTGATGAGTACTGGTGGCAGATGCTTCAGGTGTTTGGTTCTGACCTTGTCTGGTCTGGGTACTGTACGTGTCTGTGTCTTTACCGACAAAATGGCATGTTGGATTTCAGAAGGGAGGATATTGGGAACGACATATCCATCCTGAAGAATTTGGTATGTGGGCAGGTTGGCGTGGCTGTCAAAGAGATTGAGTAGAAGTCGTGAATAATCTTCTCCATTGCCCTTCTGGAAGATGTGATAGATCTATCAGGACGTCAGAGGGCAGTCATCTTGGTCTTGTAATTGGCGAAGGACAGGCAAGCATTGCGAATATTTTTCCCAGCTTCGGTGGCATTGGCCAACACTACTGCTCTTTTCATTTTCAGGTCTTCCTTTATCCCTTCTCTGCACAGCTTTAAATTCTATTAAAAGGCCAAAAAATTTGAATACAGAATTCCAGATGGAAGTATTCTTATTGTACAAGATATTAAGAAATACTACTAAATCAATATGATTAATAAATAATGTGTTATTTGCAAAAAAATAAAAAGAATTTATGAAATAGAACATAAGACCAGCTATATGTGCTAATGTAAATAAAAGCTACATCATTATGCAGACAGCCTTTCCTTAACCCCCTATTCTTCCAGAATACCCTGCTTTCCCACCCACGTCCCATAGACATCTTCATGTTGACTCCTAATAAATCCACTAACTCCCAGAGGATATGTATGCCAAGCAGCTGAAATTCATGGACACATGTTCTTCTTTGTTGAAAACTCTGGGTGCCCTTGGAAGAGAGGCAGGTCGAATGTATAGTTCCTAAAGAGCCTGGACAATGAAGCCACACATGCATCCATGTGATACCTCCAAATTCCATGTTACTGAAATTCCTATAGAACACACCAAACTAGATGATAAAGTAACAAAAAAGCCAACTTAACTCAAAAAAAAAAAAGAGGACTCAACTAGTGACAAACATCTTAGTAAATCTTCAAAAACTTAACTACATGATGAGCTAGGACAGCTTTGCCAAGTTTTCTTTCACTGAAATATTATTGATAACTTATTTAGAATTTGGTTGTAAAATAAATATAAATAAATTATTATATACCTGCTAAGAGAGCAGGCTGGGGGGGTTGGGAAAATGAGGACAATGAAGGAAGGAAGATAGTTTTTGTGGTGGGATTGGTGCTGGAACATCAAAATCCAGTAACAACTGTATCATGAACAACTTTACAAGTCATGGTGTTTAAGTAAAGTAACCAAAAATTTCAATCATAAGGGACTGGAGAGATAGTACAGTGGGAAGTACATTTTCTTTGTGTATGGCCTGATCGAGATTGAACCCCTGCATCCCGTATGGTCCCAGAGCTCTACCAGGAATAATCTCTGAGCACGGGGGTAGGGCATATTCCCAGGCCCCCAAACAAAGGCAATATCATCAACTTTGAATAAACAAAAACATGAATGCTTTGTGAAAGATCTCAGGGAAGCTGGCTCACTATCTAAAGAAAAATAGAGCTCACATATCATGATCACGGTCACGAAATCCCTTTGATCGTTTAGTTGCTTGAGTGGTCTCAGTCACCTCTACATTTGTCCTATCCCTGAGATTTTAGAAGACTCTCTCTTCTCAGCCTTCCCAACAATGCCGCATTGGAGGCTCTTTCAGGGTCAGGGGAATGAGATTCAGCTGGTTACTGGCTTTGGCATATGGATACACCATGGGAAGCTGCAAGGCTGTCCCATGTGGGCAGGAAGCTCTCAGTAGCTTGCTAGTTTTTCCCAGAGGGAAAAATAGGTTATAAGATATCGCGCGGCCACAAAGCGGCTGCGCACTTCTGGGAGCTTGCTTTTAAGTCTCTGGATGTTGGCCATTGATGGGATTACAAACACCTGGGTCCCTCTGCTGGTACCTTCATGCGTGAGGCCTGTCTGAACGTGTGGAGAGTGGTCTGGAGCATGGCTGTGGCTAGGTTCCAGTGGTCTTCAGTGGCCGGGAGCTCTGCTCGGGGCTGGGAGAGAAGCTGGAGCCCATCTCCTCCGAGGGGCCCCGGGGAAGACAGCCAGGCATGCGGGCAAGAGACTCTCTTGCTCACATATATAGAAGTGAAATCCAGGGGCCTGGAGTGATAGCACAGCGGGCAGGGTGTTTGCCTTGCATGTGGCAGACCCGGGCTTGATTCCCAGCATCTCATATGGTCCCCTGAGCACCGCCAGGAGTAATTTCTGAGTGCAGAGTCAGGAGTAGTCACTGTGCATAGACAGGTGTGACTCAAAAAGCAAAAAAGAAAAAAAAAAGTGAAATCCAGGTGAAATAAATGTGGAATCACAAGATTTAAAGTAAAGCTTATTTTTATTTTATGTCTTAAGAATTTTTTTAGTAGTCAAGAATTCTTTTATTTTTTTAAATTAATTTATTTTTTAATGAGTGAGTCACAGTGAGGGTACAGTTACAGATTCACACATTTTCGTGCTTGTTTTTCCCTCATGCAATGTTTGACAGCCCATCCCTCAACCAGTGACCATTTTCCACCACCAATGAACCTAGTATCCCTTCCACACCCCCAATCCCATCCCCCCACCCCACCCTGCTTCTGTGGCAGGGCATTCCAATTTGATATCTCTCTTTCCTTTTGGGTGTTGTGGTATGCAATAGGGGTATTGAGTGGTTATACTGTTCAGTCTCTAGTCTACTTTCAGCACACATCTCCCTTCCCACGTGGGAGATTTTACTTGGTGTTCACTTCTCTATTTGGGATGACTTTTCCCCATCGTGTGAGGCCAGCTTCCAAGATATGGAGCCAACCTCCTGGTATTATATACTACTATTCTAGGGTATTAGTCTCCTACTCTGTTATTTTATATTCCACAGATGAGTGCAATCTTTCTATGTCTGTTCCTCTCTTTCTGGCTCATTTCACTTAGCATGATACTGTCTATATTGATCCACTTATATGCAAAGTTCATGACTTCATATTTTCTAACAGCTGCATAGTATTACATTGTATAGATGTACCAAAATTTCTTTAACCAGTCATCTGTTTTCGGGCATTCGGGTTTTTTCCAAATTCTGGCTATTGTAAACAGTGCCACGATGAACATATAAGTGCAGATGTCATTTCGACTATACTTTTTTGTTTCTTCAGAATATATTCTCAGAAGTGGTATTGCTGGACAAATGAAAGCTCAATTTCTAATTTTTGGAGATGCGTCCATATTGTTTTCCAATGGGGCTGAACCAGCCGGCATTCCCACCAGCAGTGTAGAAGGGTCCCTTTCTCCCCACATTCTCTCCAACAGCGGTTGCTTTTGTTCTTTTGGATGCGTGCCATTCTCTGTGGTGTGAGGTGGTATCTCATAGTTGTTTTGATCTGCATCTCCCTGATGATTAGTGATGCAGAGCATTTTTTCATGTGCCTTTTGGCTATTCATATCTCTTCCTTGGAAAAGTTTCTGTTCATTTCTTCGGCCCATTTTCTGTCATGGGTAGCTTGCCGGGCTCTGAAGTGTGGGGATACTCTCGGTAGCTTGCTGGGATATCCAAGAGGGATGGGGGAATTGAACCCTGGTCAGCCACATACAAGGCAAATGCCCTACCTGCTGCGCTATCACTTCAGTAAAACTAAGTAAAACTACAAATTAAATAGATAGCTAAGTAATACTATTCATCTGTTGCAGTAGTAAATTTTGAAGTTGCATAATATCAAGTGTTATTTACAAATAAGAAAAACATAATATCCATGATCTACTGAGGCTACATTCATAGTTCTATAGCCTTCTTGAAAACCTTACCAGTGCTTAATAAAATTGATGATGATGAAACTGTGATTCAGAAGTTTTGTCTTAAAAACAGGTCATAAGTTTGTAACTGTACCTCACGGTAATTCACTAATAAAAATTTAAAAAAATAAAAACAGGTCTTTATAATCTAGTGGCACACAACATGTTTGAGATTATTTGGTGACAGTAATGATAATAGTGATTATGAGAAGCCCAGGAACATTTCTGTAAAGAGCAGCTGACATGTACAATGGATTACTTTGGAGCAATAAGAAGTAATAAATCATTTACAAACTCAGACCATGAAACCAATTAGGGGTTAAAAAGCAGAAAAATATAACTCATTTAACAGAATTTAGACAAATGAAAAATACATCAGAATTTTTTTCCTCATAGCAGTCAGTCTAAGGTACATGCCAGCATATTAAATAAAGAATATTAAAATGATGGTTTTATTGAATAGATGAAAAGCAAAATGGTATGAGAAAACAATTAATGGCAGCATAAGATCATGATTGCTAAACTGGTGATTAGTTTACAAAACCTAAGTTGTAAGATGAACTCATTTTTTTGTAACAGGTAGCAAAACTCCATATCATTGCTCCACCCTTGATAACTGTGTTCTTCATGGCTGTTGACTATACTTTCACAGTAGATGAGGTATTATTTAGAAGCACCTTTAGATGAGGTAAATATTGTAAACTTTGTTCAGTGCTGAATCACTTAAAGCATCAGTGGACCAGTAAGTGGGGCTCATTTGGCACAAAGAACTGGGCACAAAGCTGGATGCTTCTAGAACTGGTATTACTGGGTAGCTATGAAATTGCCAAAGTCATCTGTTCATATAACATGTTTGTTTTCTGTACAATGGGCATAAAAATAACAAGTTTGCAGCTTTGTTGGAGAATCATTGTCCATTGTGGTTAGGCCACTATTACAAAGCTACTACAAATCTAGCTTATAAATGTTGCATAAAAAATTGAGCCTGATAGTCATGAATGTGTATGTTTTGCTAAAGGAAAACAGAATAACATATAATTATTAGACACAACCTATAATTCTTTGTGATTTTATATGCAGTACAGCAGTAGGAATGCAAAGCAACTGACCTCTTTGTTTAATCGAAATCTAACATTGGTATCTAAGTTGCAAATAGATAGCAATTAATCACCAATATTTATTCACTAGTAGATTTTATTCGCTTTATTCAATTCTGCCATTTAAAAAAGTTACTGTTAAGTAGCAATGAAAGGATATGCATGAAAAATCTATAGGACTTTTAACAATATCATTTTATATTTTCTCTTAAGTCTGATGTCATTTGGTAAATTCTTATTTCACACAATGCTCACTGCCAGGCACAGCATTCGACAGACAGCACTGTATTTCATGAACATATACGTTGTAGTCACATTTGTCTTGTTTTCACTCCGTCCTTACTACTGGCTGCCCTGTCTCCACACTTAACCCTACAGCTATTAACTACCTTGGTGATGAGGTATAAATTACTTTTTTACAGCTTCTTTACGATATTTCTGTTAGCAACTACCATGCCACATTACTGTTACATTATATACCCCAAAGGGAGAGGGTATGCTCCAAGAACACTTTCAAGAGATTTATTACATAGCTAGACTATTAAAAGCCAATGGACTATTCATCTTGATATTTCCTGCTATCTGAAACCCCTCAGAAAACTACCAATATAGGGAACTTTGTAGTGTGTATTCCGTTATGATGTTTGACTTTTTAATAATGAAGATAATGTATCTCTGCTCAAGTTTAATTTCTATGTAGTTACTAAGCACATTTAAATAAATCCTTTTATTATCACTCAACCTCACTTCTTTTTGCACAGATAATAAGAAAACTCTAAGAACAGGATATATTTCTATTTGATTTTTTTGATTAGAAAATAATTTTAAATTTTTTCATTAAATTTCTTTCATTGAAAATATTTCAACTTGCTGTATTCCCAGAGAGAGGTGTTGGTGGTGCTAAAGCAGATGTTTGGAAGAGCTATCCGAGGGATGACTCATAAATCTACACTGTAAAGTGAAGGAATAGAGTTTTACCTGAGTGAATATTTGTTGCAAGGAATGTTTGGAAAAGAGGTAGACTTACTCCTATATTTAAGATTAATTTAAAAAAGCTAATTGTCCATAGAGCACAGAAAATGCTGCTGAAAATGTACTCTTTTAACTTTCAGTTGACTTCTTCTATAAATAAAAAGAACACTGAAACACTATCTCATACCAATGAGAATAGCGCATATCAAATATTCTGTAATATCCAGTGTTCTCAAGGAAACTCATACACTGTTGGTTGAAATGTCATCTGGTTCATCCTCTATGAAAAGCCAAATATAGATTTCTCAAAAATGTAAGAATAGAATTCCTACCACCTAACAATAACATTTGTTGACATCTACTTCTAAAACACAAAATTGTCAATTTAAAATGATATATGCATGCTCACTGCAGTACAATTGCCAAAAATATGGAAATAATTCAAATCAAGATCAAGAAGATGTGGTATATATAACAATGGAATATTATGCAGCTGAAAGAAAGGACAAAATTATATAATTTGCCACTGAATGGGTAGAACTAGAGGATGTCATGCTAAATAAAGTCAGTTATAAGGAAGGGAACAAATATAGAACGGTTTCTCACATGTGGGACTTAAAGCTATATTGTAAGAGAATCAAAAGGGTCCACAGAAATGAGCTCATATGGTTGGAAGTGATTAAAACAGGAAGAGCCTTTGGACCTTTGGCAGAGAAGTAGGAATATGTTGGCAAGTGGCAAGTGTGGTGTTGGAATGATGTATGCATGATGCCATTATCAATAGTACTGTAAACCACAGTATCTCAGTGAAGATAAAATGAAAAAGAACAAATAAAATCTAAGAGCAAAATCAAAAATAACAAACCTTATTTCTATGGCCAAATGGTAGGTAACCCTAACTGTTCTATACAAACAACTCCATAACCCTAACTGTTCTTGAAATCTTTTTCTCAAAGACAAAGAACCAACGACAAGCTGAACCCAAACCCACTCTATTTTTTTCCAGTAACATCTTTCTTGTACAGTCACTCGATTGAGTCATTTCAGGCAAAATGTTGCCAGTTTCTTGACTGTTGTAGATGATTCCCTGAACGTACTTTTCTTTTCCCCAGCCTGTTGGATCTTCTTACATGTCCTGCTCAGGGCGGCCTAAAATTGTCTACCCATATTGACCTGATTACTCCTCCCTCCATTTCCTTTGAGAGGTAGCTGATCCTACATCCCATCCTTGGACTACTATCTGGACACTCCTCTTGGCCCTCATTCCCTCTGAATTGATACTGGTTTTCAATGATCCTCTTTTCATTTCTCCATCAAATACGAATGTTTAATCATCTGGCACTACTCTTATCCTTGTACACTTACAAATACGAGCATTTGTACTTTCTTTATTCCTCTATGGGATGATTTTTTGGCATATCCCATGGAAATGTACCATAGGCCAGATTATCTCATATGGGCAGTTAAAAACAATGGAGTAAAACTTCACCATGCAAGCAGAGACTCTCTGCAACACATCTCTCCCTTAGTCGATGAATCATTTTGGACAGCCAATACGTTGCATAAAGGCCAGGAACCCTTAAGAATGCTTCATTATCTTGTGTAGTTATTGAGAGATCAGGGGAGAAGATGACTTCAGTCTAGATGCTATTTCCCTATTATCCCTTATTTCACTTGAGTTGGGCAATCACATCTTCATTCATATTATTTCTGTGGGCTGCACCCTTGAGATTTAGAATAAATTCGACCAACCCCAAACTCTAAAGAAGAATCTTCCTTGCAATAGAATCTTGTCCCAAGAAGACCTGTGGATGGAATAGTATTGCTAACAGATGGAATATAAGGGGAGGGAGTGTTCTCAAATTCAGGCCGTTGGATTCTCTGTGGAAATCTGGGTCTATGTAACACTTCCCAAGTAGTAGACCGCACCTCCCCCCGCCCCGCCTGCCATACTTCATTCCTTCTTCCCATAAGTACTTGTATCTAGGTTGGAAACTGCACCTGGGGACCAGCTCTAACCAGTTCACAGGTCCTTAACTCACGAAGGGGCTGTTGAGCCTTCTCAGAACCCTTGTTTTCATTTTCAGCCATAGCCATATTTTCCCCAGGATCTCATGATGCCCTTCTCCATTACTTCACTCTTGTCCACCAAACAACCTTCTTTGTTCTACTTGCTCCAAGAGGTGTTGGAGAAATGACAGCATGTGAAAGACCTAAAACAGAAAATACCTTTGGAAATTCTTATGTGAAACTGAGGCCAATTGCTGTTACTGTTGTTGGCATATCAAATATCAAATACGCAACGGGTAGCTAGGCTCTGCCATGCAAGCTCAATACTCTCGGTAGCTTGCCGGGCTCTCCGAGAGGGACGGGGGCTTTTAGGGCGTCCTCCAATTGCCCTTAGAGGTGTTACCATGGTTCACACTAAATGAAATGGGAGACATTACAACACGTATTCTCATACCATAAAGAAAAAATAAATCATAGGTACATAGGAGCCAGGAGTTAGCCCTGAGCATTGCTGAGTGACCCAAAAACAAACAAAAAAAATGATCATAGAAGATAACTACAGACAACTTTATGTCATCAACTTGGAAAACCTAGGATAGCCTAAAAGAAAAAGACATAACATTAAAACCTTTTATCTGTCTCAACATTAAATCAGGAGTAAAGAGAAAATTTTAACCAATTATAAAGAAGGAAGTTGAAACAAAATCTTTAGTGAACTGAATCACCTGATCATTGTCATCCCGTTGATCTTTGATTTGTTAGAGTGGGTGCCAGTAACATCTCCATTCGTCCCTGTCACGTGCCAGTGTAGCCCAATAGTATCTGCTCACTCAAGGAACAGGAAGAGCCTCAAACCATTCAGGGTTTTTATGAAGAAGTCTGACCATCTTGTAGGTTGGCAGCCATGCAGTCCTTTGACATCCCGTGGAATCCAGTCAGTAACAGCTCTAGTCCAGCAGTTGTCTCTAAATTGCATTACGTGTCCGGCCCATCTGATTTTCCATGATTTGGCAAATGAGACAGCATTCCTGATTCTCATTCATCGACAGAGGTCAGAACTCCAGATTCCTTTTCTTACTTGACTGAAACATGATGCTCCAAGCATAGCTCTTTCGATTACTCTTTGTGATATCCAAATAACGTTCTTGTCCTGTTTTCATAGGGCCCAGGTCTCTGAGGCATAACCTGTCTGAATGCAAGGTTCTGTCTCAGTGGAAAACCAGTAGGACCGTTCTGCTGTACAAGAAGGGAAACAACCACGACATTGGCAACTATCGCCCAATCTGCCTGCTGTCTGTCATCTACAAGTTGTTCACTCGTGTCATCCTGAATAGAATAGGAAGAACACTAGATAAAGGACAACCATACGATCAAGCTGGGTTCCAAAGAGGATTCAGCATGATAGACCATATACACACAGTGACCAAACTCATTTAAGTTTCGCAAGAGTTCAAGATGCTGCTCTGTCTAACATTCATCTACTTAAAGAAGGCCTTCGATTCTGTTGAGACTGAGACGGTCATTGAAGCCTTGGTCAAACAAGGCGTTCAAACTCAGTATATCAAAATCCTCCGAGAGCTGTATTGTGGATTCATCACCAGGATCTCACTATTCTACAAGGAAGTGATCATTGATGTAAAGAGAGGGGTGAGGCAAGGTGATACCATTTCACCGAAACTCTTCAGTGCTGCCCTTGAGAACATCATGTGACAACTGGAATGGAAAGGAATGGGAGTGAAGATAGACGGTCGGCAATTACACCACCTTTGCTTCACTGATGACATGGTTCTCATAACGCCAAACATTAGCCAAATGGCACAAATGCTGGCCGACTTCGACCACGAGTGTGGAAAGGTTGGATTGCAGCTGAATCTCAACAAGATGATGTACTTGAAAAACAAACTGGTCCATGAAGCTCCATTTGTACTGGGTCGAGAAATCAACATGAGGAATGACTTGGTGCCAGAACTGCGCAGGAGGAAGAGAGCAGCGTGGAATGCCTTCAAGAGCATCGAAGAGGTAGTTAAGAGAATGAAGAACCTCCGACTCCGGGCATGTCTTTTCGATTCCACCGTTCTTCCTGCACTAGCATATGCCTCAGAGACTTGGGCCCTACGCAAGCAGGATGAGAATGCTATTAGGTATCCCAAAGAGGAATCGAAAGAGCTATGCTGGGAATATCATGTCTCACTCAAGTGAGAGAAGGAATCCAGAGTTCTGACCTCCGTCGATGGATTCCATGGGATGTCAGAAGACCTCGTGGCCGCCCACCAGCTAGATGGTCAGATTTCTTCGTCAAATCTCTGAGTGAATGATTTGAGGCTTTTTCTGTTCCTGGAGAGAGCAGGTATCATGGGCTACACTAGCTCGGGACAGGGACAAATGGAGATGTTACTGGCGCCCGCTCGAGCAAATTGAAGATCAATGGGACTACAAGTGATACAAGTGATATGTGAAACTGAGAAACCATTTTAAGGTTTTGTAGGCTCAGTATGATCTTTGGTTTCATGGAGGGACATTGGTGTAATCATTGGTCAGACTTCAAGGGGCACTCTATGATGTGGCTGTTGGTGTGAGGGCTGTTGTGCCATATCTCAGATGCTGACTTTGTTTTGCGACCATGTCCTCTTCAGACCACCATATCTCTCATATCATTTGAAGAAAAAATTGGGGGTGCAGGCCTCTTAGTTTTGTTGTTATTTAAATAAGAGGATGAAATAATGCAGGATAAAGTCAAATCATGCATCAACTGCCACGATAAATCAGGATCCAGGAGAAAACAGAATAAATTACTAAGAGAATTTGATAATTATACAAACTCAAAGGCTTTGATAAAAATTCTGTTATGAGAAAAGAATAAATTTCTTAACTTGATAAAGAATATCTATGAGAAATTTATGATGGATATTATGTATAATGATGAGAAACTTCACCACTATAATAAGAAACAAGGTAGGCATAATCCCCTATCTTCCTTTCTAACATTTTACTAATTTGTATTATAAAGTAAGAATCCAGAACAATTATTTTAGAACTAAAACATTTATAGAAGATGGTGCAATTCAAGAATAATATATAAAAATTGACAACTAGGCCAGAAATAGTACAGGTAATAAAGCACTTATCTGTCATGCATGTAGTCAACCCATATTTGATCCCTGGTATCACATATGGTCCCCTGAGCATAGCTGGGAGTGATGCCTGAGCACAGAGTCAAGTGGAAATACTGAACACCACCAGGTATGGCCCCCAAACAAAGGGAAAAAATGGACTGCTTTCATATATGTCAGTAATTAGAAATATAATTAAAAATTAAGATCGAAGCAATTTTATTAAAACTAAAATCCATTCTATGTACATTACCACCCCAAATACATTGATATAAATATAACAAAATATGCAGAACTGTTACAAGTTATATTTAAACAAATTTTTTTGATTAATAAATTAAGATTTATTTATGTTTTATAGGAAAGCTCAATATTTTCAAGGTGTCAAGGCTTTCCCAGTTAATCCAAATAACAAGTGAATTCTATCAAAATCCACACAAGATATTGTAGATCCTGGAAAACTAGTTAACTTATATGGAAGGGCATAAAAAGTATAAAAGCCAACTTAAAATTGAAGAAGAGAAATGAATTGGAGGAATGACACCAACTGGATTTTAGAATTTATATAAATTTACAGCAATAAAGCAGTGAAACTGGAAAAGTAAAAGCATATAGGGCAATGAAATGGAAGAGGAACACTATGATAAGACTCACATAAAGTGATCAATGGATTCTTGACAAGAAAAAACATAATTGGTTATTTTACCTCATCCTTGGTAGCATTTATTAGTTTTATTTTATGTCATTTTATAGGCATGCATATTAATATGGTGACTGTATTTGAATTACAATTATTGAATATTCTCCATAGATTTGATTTTTGTGTTTTCTTCTTGTCTCAATGTTTTCTTCATGACTATTGAATATTTTAATATTTAGAAGTAGACTTATATTACTGACTGTAAGATTTTTTAAAATATTAAAAGCACTACCTTTTGTAGTTTTAATAGAGGCAGTGAGAAAAGATGGCAGAACATTAAGATTTTCTGACTGGTTATTTTAAATCTCATGTATATAAAAAAATAACAGGGTGATATTTGGTTCATAGAAACTGTTTGGAAGTGTTTTTGATACTTTAATTTATTGGAAAAGCTTAAAGAGGATTGGGAGTAAGTCCTCTTTAAAGGTTTGGAAGAATTCACCAGTGAATCCATCTGGCCAGGACTTTTGTGCTTGGGGAGACTTTTTATTACCAATTCAATTTCCTTGATGGTGATAGGTCTGTTCAGGTATTCCAGGTCTTCTTGGTTCAGCCGATCTCTCGGTGTTTGTGTTGCAAGCCATAATGGCCAAAAGTAGAGAGAGAGTATGGGAAATGTTGTCTGCCATGGGGGCAGGTGGAAGGTGGGAGAAGGGGGTATACGAGGGATAGTGGTGGTGGGGAGTGTGCACTGGTGGAGGTATGGGTGTTTGATCATTGTGTGATTATAACCCAAACATGAAAACTTATAACTATCTCACAGTGATTCAATAAAAATAAAAAAATTAAAATTGAAAAAAGAGAGGAAACATACTCTTACGTTTCTTTCTCATCACAAGATGAAAAAAAAAACAAATCAGAAAACAGAAACAGCTAAGGGATGGTATAGGAAGTACATATAAACATGGGTCATGGCATAGAGACCCAGGCTGGCAGAGACTGTCAGTGAAAAGGAAACCACACCAATTGGCAGGAAGTGCAGATGGATGATGCAGAGTGATTGTAGAGTGAAGAATGACTGAACACAGAGTGGTGGTGATAAGCAGCCAACAGCCAAGCAGCAAGAAGTGGTGGGGAGCTGAGCAGTGAGAAGAGCAAGTGGTAACACAATGGACAGCAAGTGGTGATTGTGGTGGTTGTACGAAACACAAAGGTTAATATTTCTGTGACTGCTGCAACCCACAGGGATAGATTTTACATAAGCTATAAAGAGCTGTTCAATGAAGAGTTGTAATACTGAAAACATTTGGTGGTCACTGTGCTAATTTTACATTCTGTTCACAAGAACCTGGAAGCTGACTGGTTCTGGTGTAACATACTTGGCACCCAACATAGGACAATAAACATCTCTATAGTGAGCAGGAGAATTTTGTGTGTGTGTGTGTGTGTGTGTGTGTGTGTGTGTGTGTGTGTGTGTGTGCTTAGAGATTACTTCTGGCTTTATGCTCAGGAGTCACTCCTGGCAAAGGTTGGGGAACCATGTTGGGTATTAAACTTAGGTAAAGGCTGGGGCGATAGCACAGTGGGTAGGGCATTTGCCTAGCATGTGGCTAACCTGGGCTCAATTCCTGGCATCCCATATGGTCCCTCAAGCACCGCCAGGAGTAATTCCTGAGTGCAGAACCAGGAGTAAACTCTGAGCATCACTGGGAGTGACCTAAAAAGCAAAAAATGAATAAATAAATAAACTTAGGTCAGCTATGTGCAAGGCAAAAGCCCTGTCAACTGTACTATATCTCTGGCTCCAAGCATAAAAATTAGTTTGAATGGTGGCAGGCATCATAATAATACTTCAAAAGTACTACCAATCTCTTCCGAGATTGTACTGAAAGTCCAGTGGGATCTGGCTCAATGTGGTGACCACTAATTTTTTGAGCTCATGTATTTAGCCTTGTGTCAGTAACCAGGCATGAGCTCAGTTAAATCCCTCCTAAACCTCAGCAAACAGCCAGAGAGCAATGTATTTGCAATGGGAGCAAATACTTCCTCATCTTTATATACATTCTTCAAATCTGTCTTCTGTATCCTCCAACTACTTCTCATTAGTGCAAACCTGTTCAGGTTAATACCATACCATGTCTGTGAAGTGATTGAATCCAGTAGATGAGAACTACAGAATTCAAAACAACCAATAACTACTTCATCTGTTTTCCTTTCATTGGTCTGAATAGACCTGTGGTGTATGCTGTTGCTTGCTTGCTGATTCTGATTCTGAGATGTTCACACATATGCTTTGTCTTGTCCTTGGACAAAGGTTCTGCAACTCAACTCTGGATTCCTATGGAGTGGTCAGTAATTTTCAGTCCACTACTGTATGAATAAACTTAGGGAAATGGCTCTCGGCCTTGCCCTTGAGTTTTTACTAAAGGACAGACACTCTTGGTCTCGCCCTTGGGTATTTATCTATTGGTTGAGAGTTCTTTCAACATGCCTTTGTGTGATCGCCCTCTGGGCTTATAGTTTAGCTTTGTTATTCTAATTCTCTGTATCATTCTTCTGGGTAAAAACTTGCATGGATGGTGACATTCTGGACCAGGAGGTGCAGGAACCCTGGGCTTTAGATTTTCTTACCCAGGAGAAGAACCTGGGATTCTTAGTCTGTTTAATGCTTGCCCAAGGAGTTTTTTCTTGTTATCATAGTACCCCGGATTAGAATTATGAATGTTTGAGGGAATGCATGTACCCACCTCCACAGGTGCTCCCCCAGACGAAAAGTCAACTTCTTAGAAACAACTTCTCAGCTGAGGCCTGCTGCCTATAGTAGAGCTCCTTTCCTCATTGAGTAGGGAATCTCTCTCTCTCTTTTTGCCAATCTGGCTGTTATCCTTTTGTACTTCATTGTGTTGACATTTCAGGCCAGAGTTTGTGTAAATTAACTAAGATTTGACATTAATTTGCTATCTATATGAAGTGAATCTAGATTGTCCCTATGCAGCTATCTTGTTCTCCCCTTCCTGTTGGTTAATCTTACTTAGATATTTGATGTGATATATAGCCTTTATGCTCTACAAAACAAAGAGATAGAAACAAAACACTTTGATGCAGAGAGAGTAAATGGGTAGGGAGAGTACTCTCATGTGGCCAGCTCATGTTTGATCCCTGGGATCACACTTCCAATAGTGATCCTTGAACACAGAGTCAATACTACTGGTGAGTCACCCCCCAACCTCATCGCCCCAAAACAACAAACCAAACCAAATCAACACAAACACTATTATCATTTTATTATCCTTTTATATGTCTTCTAGGGTTTTTTTTATATTTAGATAAAATTTGTTTTTTTATTGACAGAGATTCTGTGATTTACAATACTGCTATTGGTGGTTTCTCTTGCACATAGTTCTGATACCACACCCATCACCAGTGTATCCAAACCCCTGGGAAAAGGCTTCAACACCCCCATCATCCCTCAGGAACTCAATTGTGTGGATCCTTCCTCCATTCATTGTGTTGCCTTTGTTTCTACCTTACTGTGTATTTTACCTTTCACATACCTGTAAGATAATTTTGTGTCTACTTCTTTCTCACTTCACTTACATAGTATCTTCTAGTTCCATCCATGTTGCTGAAAACTGCAAATGTGGTTTTGTAGAGAAAGAGCAGGGAAGGCAAACAGGAAGACTGCTGACCACTGGGTACCAATCCTTCTCTGAACAGGTTCCCTGGGCCACACTCCATTTTATCTACAGACCTAAACAAAGGTAAGGGTTAGATTTGAAGGTGGGGTGGGGGGAAGAATGTTAAACTGAAGATAGTTTATTTCAGGCTTTGGGGCAAGGGCAGTTGTTTTTTTTTTATAATATTCATCTTTGGTCAGGTTGTTGTATTAGTTAAATGGTAAATCAGGAAAGATGATTAAAGGAAAGTATAAAAAAGTAGTCCTTACTACTCCTTGAATAATTCTCTATAATAATTTATTTGTTATTATTTTATTGCTGTTCAAGGTCCTTTTTGTATTTTTTTAAAATTTTTTTGTCCATTAATTGAAATTCTCATTCCCTTCTTGCATGAACTCCAACAAATATTGCATAATTTATACTTCCTGGGTTTAGTTACTATAAAGGGGGAAGACAATTCATAAAACAAGACAATTCACAACAAGTCTTAAAATAATTTTAATTTTTAGTCCTTGGTTCTGTTTAGTCTTTCCTAAGCTTTCAAAATAGGTTTTATTTATTTTTGTCATGGTGATAGTATTTTATTTTATTTTTAAAATTTTTTTATTAATGAATCACCGTGGGGGTACAGATACAGGTTTACATATTCTCGTGCTTGTGTTTTGGTCATATACAGCTTGAGTATCTATTCCTCCACCAGTACCCGTTCTCCACTGTTAACCCCATCATCCCTCCCACCCCCTCCCACCCCTTCCACCACATTCTCCTCCCCACTCTGCCTTATTGGCAGAGCATTCCCCTCTGTTCCCTCTCTCCCTTTGGGCATTGTGGTTAATAATGGAGGTCTTGGGTGGCCAATGTGTTTGGTCTATAGTCTGCTCCGTGCACTCCTCTCCCATCCCGAATGGGTCCTCCTGCCACATTTTTGCTTGGTATTCCCTTCTCTATCTGAGCTGCCCTTTCCCCCAGCATGCGAGGCTGGTCTCCAAGCCATGGAGCAAATCTGGTACTTATTTCTGTTATTCTTGGGTGTTAGGCCTCCATTCTGTTGTTTTATATTCCTCAGATGAGTGCAATTCTTCTATGTCTGTCCCTCTCTTTCTGACTCATTTCACTTAGCATGATACTTTCCATGTTGATCCACTTGTATGGAAAGTTCATGATTTCTGACAGCTGCATAGTAATCCATTGTGTAGATGTACCAAAGTTGTTCTTGGGCATTTGTTTTTTTCCAGATTTTGGCTATCGTAAATAGTGCTGCGATGAACATGCATGTGCAGATGTCATTTTGGCTATATCTTTTTGCCTCTCCGGAGTATATTCCCAGAAGTGGTATTGCTGGGTCAAATGGGAGCTCAATTTCTAATTTTTTGATGAGCGACCATATTGTTTTCCAGAAGGGTTGAACCAGTCAGCATTCCCACCAGCAGTGTAGGAGGGTCCCTTTCTCTCCACATCCTCTCCAACAGCGGTTGCTTTTGTTCTTCTGGATGTGTGCCAGTCTCTGTGGTGTTAGGTGGTATCTCATAGTTGTTTTGATCTGCATCTCCCTGATGATTAGTGATGATGAACATTTTTTCATATGCCTTTTGGCCATTCGTATTTCTTCCTTGAGAAAGTTTCTGTTAATTTCTTCACCCCATTTTCTGATGGGGCTGGATGTTTTGTTCTTGTAGAATTCAACCCGTGCCTTATATACCCTTGATATTAACCCCTTATCAGATGGGTATTGGGAAAATATCCTTTCCCATTCTGTAGATTGCCTTTGTATTCGGGTCACTGTGTCTTTTGCAGTGCAGAAGCTTCTCAGTTTAATATAATCCCATTTGTTTATTTCTGTTTTTACTTGAGTGCTTAGTTCCATGTCATCTTTGAAGATATCTTTGGCTTCAATATCGTGGAGGGTTTTTCAGACCTTGTCTTCAATGTACCTTATGGATTATGGTCTGATGTTGAGGTCTTTAACCCATTTTGATCTGACTTTTGTGCATGGTGTCAGGTCGAGGTCTAAACCCATTCTTTTATATGTGGTTGACCAGTTATGCCAGCACCATTTGTTAAAGAGGCTTTCCTTGCTCCACTTCACATTTCTTGCTCCCTCATCAAAGATTAGGTGTTCATACAATTGGGGTGGTGTGTAGAGATATTCCACCCTGTTCCATTGGTCTGTGGCTCTGTTCTTGTTCCAGTACCATGCTGTTTTAATTGTTACAGTTTTGTAGTAGAGTTTAAGGTTGGGGAGGGTGATGCCGCCCATCATCTTTTTCCCAAGAATTGCTTTAGCTTCAAAATAGGTTTTAATATAGCAGCAACTCTCCTTTCAGGCACATATTTCAAAGCTTCCTCAAAATGATAAAATAAGCAAAACATCAAAATTAATTGCTTAGACAGTTTGGATAGAGACAACAATAATACAAGAAGCAATTAACTATGATTCATAACAGAAGTTAAATATATAACATACATATAACACATGTGTGTGGTATATGATTGTTGAGTATTCTGTGTTCTGGATATTGGCCATTTAATATTAGTCCCAACAGAAATTCTAGAAAATGTTGATTGTGTAAATTTTGATACAAGAGCCTTTTACCATTTATAAATAGCACACATCTGGATATAATTTTATTTTTATATATTTTTCCAGTTGATTATTTTTTGATAATTTTCAGGTTTCAAATTAGTAAGTAGCAATTTAATTTTATAACTTGTATCACTTGTCATTCTGTTGATCTTCAATTTGCTTGAACAGGCACCAGTAACGTCTCCATTAGTTCCTGTCTCTGAGGCATATTATATATGTGTATATATATATAACTGAGGCATATATATATATTTCCCTTTATAGGGATATATAACTATGTACGAATATACAAAAATATATTCATATATATTTGCTTCATGTATATCTGCTTCAAATATATAGATATGAATATATAAATATATATATCATTTGTATCACTTGTCATCCCGATGATCTTCTATTTGCTCGAGTGGGCACCAGTAACATATTCATTCATCCCTGTCATGTGCTAGTGTTGCCCAATGGTATCTGCTTGCTTCAGGAACACGAAGAGCCTCAAACCATTTGTTGAGGATTTTGACAAAGAAGTCTGACCATCTTGTAGGTGGGTGGCCACGTGGTCTTTTGATGTCCCGTGGAATCCAGTTGGTAACAGCTCTAGTCCAGTGGTCGTCTATAAATTGCATTATGTGTCCGGCCCATCTGATTTTTGACGCCTTGGCAAATGAGACAGCATCCCTGATTCTTGATCGTAGATGGAGGTTGGAACTCCGGATTCCTTCTCTCACTTGAGTGAAATGTGATATTCCAAGCATAGCTCTTTTGATTCCTCTTTGGGAGACCCAAATAGTGTTTTTGTCCTGTTTTCATAGGGCCCAAGTTTCTGAGGTGTATGTTAGTGCAGAAATAAGGGTGCAGTCGAAAAACTATGCCCGGAGCCAGAGGTTTCTCATCCTCTTAAAAACTTCTTCGATGCTCTTGAAGGCATTCCACGCTGCTCTCTTCCTCCTGTGCAGTTCTGGCGCCAAAGTATTCCTCAAGTTGAGCTCTCGATCCAGGTACACATAGCTGCTGCATTCAGAGATGTTCATTCCGTTGAGAGCAAATGGAACGTCAGGGACTAGTTCGTTTTTCATGAACATTGTCTTGTTGAGATTCAGCTGCAGTACGACCTTTCCACACTCTCGGTCGAAGTTTGCCAGCATTTGTGCCAATAGGCTAATGTTTGGTGTTATTAGAACGATTACATCAGCAAAGCAGAGGTGGTGTAGTTGCGACTGTCTATCTTCACTTCCATTCTTTCCCATTCCCGTCATTGCATGACATTCTTAAGGGTGGCACTGAAGATTTTCGGTGAAATGGTATCACCCTGCCAACCCCTCTCTTTACGTCAATGATCACTTCTTTGTAGAATGGTAAGATCCTGGTGATGAATCCATAATACAGCTACCAGAGGATCCTGATGTACTGAGTTTGAATGCCCTGTTTGGTTCGGGCTTTGATGACGCTTCACTCTCAACAGAATGAGAGGCCTTCTTTAAATCAATGAATGTTAGACAGAAAAGCATCTTGAACTCTCACGAAACTTCAGTGAGCTTGGTCACTGTGTGGATATGGTCGATCGAGCTGAATCCTTTTTGAAAGCTGGCTTGCTCACATGGTTGTCCTTCATCTAGTGATATGCCTATTTTATTCAGGATAACTTGAGTGAACAACTTGTAGACGACAGACAACAGGCAGATTGGGTGATAGTTGCCAATGTCGTGGATGTCTGCCTACTTGTACAACAGAATAGTTCTGCTAGTTTTCAATTGGGAGGAAACATTGCATTCGGACAGGTACCATGTGAAGAGCTGAGTCAGTGTATTGACGAGTACTGGTGGCAGATTCTTCAAGTGTTCAGGTCTGACCTTGTCTGGATGTGTCTTTACGGATGAATTGGCATGTCAGATTTTAGGAGGGAGAACATTGGGAACATATCCATTCTGTGGAATTCGGTGTGTGGGCAGGTGCACATGGCTATCGAAGAGATCCGAGGAGAAGTTGTGAATAATCCCCTTCATTGCCCATCTGAAAGATGTGATAGATCCGTCATGACATCAGAGGACAGTCATCTTGGTCTTGTAGTTGGTAAAGGACAGGCAAGCATTGCAAATACTTTTCCGGGCTTCTGCCACATCAGTCAACACTGCTGCTCTTCTCTCTTTGAGGTCTTCCTTTATCACTTCTCTGCATAGCTTTGTGAGCTCTGACGTTAGCTTGTGATTTCCTGAGACTGGTGCCAAACCACATTGGAGAATGAACTCAAGAGTATCCAAAGACAGTTGTCTGTTAGTGACTTTCTCATTCTGGTCATTCCTTGTGCAATCATGGAGGTGCTGAACCAGTCGATCATATTCCTCATCGATGTTGTCAATGATGGCATCTTCCCACATTGCCGCAATAGTGCCAAAGAGCTCTAAGTTGGTGGTCATTCTCTGAGTTCTCTTCTTAAACTTAAACTTTGCAGTTCTTTCTCCCTGATGTGTGAAGTAGAATTTTGCATGAAGGAGACGGTGGTCCGATCCTGTTTGGAATTTTGGGACAACAGCGACATCGGTCAGGGAAAACTGTCAATTGAATATGATGTGGTCAGTTTCATTGCGGAACTGTCCACCGGGAGACTCCCATGTCCAACATTTAGACCCGGCCTTCTGGAACTGTGAGTTACCATGGATGGTCGTGGTTAACATGATGAACTCAGACAGTCTCTCACCCTGTTTGTTCCATTCTAGGCCATGGGTCCTGATGTGGAGTTCTTCGAAGGATCTTCTCTGTCCTATCTTGGCATTAAAATCACCAAAAATGATCTTGTAAAGGTGTGGTCTTCTTTATAGAACTTCTCCAGCTTCATATAGAACTTCTGAATTTCTTCTTTATCGTAGTTGGATGTTGGTGTGTAGACAACAAAGATAGAAACTGCCGGCTGTGAGCCACATTTATTTAAGCATAATTGTCTGATTCAGGTTGTTAGGCATTCAAGCAATTTAATTTTATCCTTAAATATTATAACCTTAAAACCAAGAACTCCCACATTATTATATTTTATTATTCTTCATTAAACTCTCTTATGAAGTCATCCAGATGAATTTTAGGACATTTTAAGAACAATTGTAATCGTATTAAGCTCATATAATAATTAGGAAGACTTAATCTTTCTAGGCACATGTTTGGTCTCTCTTCAGAGCTCAGGAAGAAGTGACTGCATCATTACTATGCTCCTTTTGCCTCTCCTTATCTGAGGCTTCCACGATCAACCTGGGGGCAGGTGCTTAGTGTAGAGGAGCAGAAGATTTCTGACTCATGTGGTTGGATTGGGATCCATCTAAGACCTAGCACTCTTCTCTATACACCACCCTCAGAAACCTTTTCAGGGTCCCTTACATTCTGCCATTTCCACAAAAATGGCATGCCAATGATATGACTTCAGGCAAAACTCTTTTGGGTGGGATATTTTCACGATCACATTATAAGAACTGAAAACACATTTTAAATTATGATAACACTATGCTGGGAATCTTAACAAGGAAGTCAAAAAAGGACCTGAGATATTACAGTGGGGAGGGAGTTCGCCTTGCAAGCAGCTGACCGAATTCGATCCCCAGTATTCCATGTGGACCCCTCAGCACTTCCAGGAGTGGAGTAATCCCTGAGCACAGAGCCAGGAGTAAGCCCTGAGCATCAGGGTGTGCCCTCCCACTCCTCAGCCCTAATACGGAAGTCAAGAAGCCTGTCACAGAGAAAAAACCTTTGGCCTCTGTGTTAATATACCTGATCATGTTATTATTTTGGGAAAGTTTTTTTCATTTTTTTCCCTCCTTTATTTTACTGAGTGTGAAATGAGGGCATGGGAATCGACTGAATTTCTCTGACTCTTAAGATTTACAGTGAAATCTTAAGCTACAAACCTACAATTTCTGTGCCAGATCTTTCTCTTTTTTTTTTTTTTTTTTTTTTTTTGCTTTTTGGGTCACACCTGGCGATGCACAGGGGTTACTCCTGGCTATGCACTCAGGAATCACCCCTGGCCGTGCTCAGGGGACCATATGGGATGCTGGGATTTGAACCCGGGTCGGCCGCGTGCAAGGCAAACGCCCTACCCGCTGTGCTATCTCTCCAGCCCCAGATCTTTCTCTTTTTATCATCTACTCACTTTCTATTTTGTTTATTCAATTTGTAGATGAAAAACAATTCATTGGGCATCTCATGATTTTCTCCAGGTCTAAACAGCTTATTGTCAAGAGTTTTCAGAGATTCTGTGGAGATGGGATAAAGAGACACTGATTAACTTTTGTCAAATATGAATTTTTTTTAAAAAGTGCTCCTGAAAAGATGGTTATTTTTCAATTAACTTTTATGATCCCTCTTACACCTAGTTTGACATGCTATTTGTCTAGTCCTGGGGGAGAAGAGAGAATGAATAGCAAGGAGGGAATTGTCCTACCTAGGTTTTCTCTAAAAAAGAGTTTTGCTTACTCCTGTGTTTCCTAAATTCCTAATTTCAATTAACATTTCTTACCAAAGGTGTTAGCTCAGATTCATAGCTACAGCATGGGCATCAGCTCTATTGCTTCTGCAATGAGATTTCTTAGGCAAAGCACAGCAGGAACTAGGTAGGTATAGAGTGGGCACCCAACACTGTGTTCACTGTTCTCTCTGGACTTACTCCTTGATTGAGAAGGTAGAAAATTTCTAAGAGTTAGTAGACCCTCAAGAAAGAGCTATGGATTCTGCTTTCCTAAAAATGTCTGGTAGAGGTGGCCAAACCACAGGGCTAAAATGTTCTTTTGTTGATAGTAGGCTAAAAAGAAGGATTTGGACCACCTCGTAGAAATGGCAAGGCCACATTTCTGCAAAGTTGAGTAAGCACGGTGGAGCTGAAAATACTTCTCACCCGCCTTCACTCATGTACTGCAAGATTATGTCCAAAAAGTGACCACATCATTTCTATGGTTCGTCCCCACCCATATTCCTGTTGCTATTACTCTTCACACAGAATCCAGCTTAGAAAGATTGAGTGGGAGATATTCATTTTCCAAATATGCAGTTGTTGGATTTAGCTAGGCGTTAATGACTTCCATTTTTGTTACTTCTCATCTGGGATGACTCCACTTTGCATGATGATCTCTTAATATGCATTCAGCACCTAGGTCTAGCTGGTGAAGGAAACAAAATACTTATCTATAGTTGTGTGTTATAATAAATTACCAGTTTCAGCTAAGCAAAATTACCTTTTTTGGGGGATAAAAAATTGGTCAAATATTAGTGATCTGTTCTTCAACTTAAATAGACAGTTTGTCTAGTTAATCTAGCTTGATGGAGATGCTTGGTACTGTGCACACTGCTTAAGGAATAGGTGTGAGTGGAGAATCTTATTTCAAGTATTGGGGTACCCAAAACATCAATGTGCATTTGTTTTAAGTTGAAGTAAAGGTGGAGAAGTGCTGGGAAAATTTGCTGGCACAACTTCTACGAAACTTCCCACTATGCCCTTAAGAGGCCTCCAGAACATAATTCAGCCTCAGAGGTCAATAGGACTGGGATTGAGAAAGTCAGTCTTAGAGGAATTTAGGAAACACAGAAGTAAGCAAAATTCTCTTTTAGAGAAAACCTAGGTAGGACAATTCTTTCCTTGCTATTCATCCTCTCTTCTCCCCCAGGACTAGACAAATAGCATGTCAAACTAGGTGTAAGAGGAATCATAAAAGTAAAATTTGTTTTCTGTTCTGTTCTAGGAATTTACTCAGAATTTGAATTCTGAAAGTGTAGTTCCATGAAATCTGTTGGATGTGTTGCTTTAAAACATTTAAAAATAAAATTTTAAATTAATTTGATTTACTCTTGGAGATTATTAATTCACTGACAAAGGTTTTGTGAACCGCTATACATAGGAGCTGAGAATTGAGAGAGTAAGGTTTTAGAAATACTTCCATCCAGAAGAATCTGAATGTTTATTTATGATTAGAACATGCATTTTAAGTACTCATATTTTGACATGTGTTTATCAGAGGTAGAATTAACAAACAGTCCTGCTCATTCATTCACCAATCTCACACCTCAGACTCTGAGTCTGCATGATCTTCTCATTAATCCCCCCATCTTTTGCAGCAGCTGAAATAAACCACTCTAGGGAATTATAATTGCCTTTAAAATTTCATCACACATTCAAAATGGATCTCAAAGATTTGGGGTAGGAAATTACAAATGCAAGAATGATGTGTATACTTAATTTTAAATATTCAAATTAGCTTGATTTGTATCTATTTGCATAAAGATTCTCTTTTTTTCATTAAAATATTTTTAAAGTCTGTGTTTGGGATTTCATGGTGGGAAAAGGAAAAGAGACTAGAAATGGTACGCAATTTACTTTGAATATAGCTAGTTTTTCTTTTAGAGGATATAAAAATCTCTCAAATTTATATAAAAATAAATTGGAAGGGACCTATGTTCTCAATGATTTTTAATGGAAGCTTCTATTTCTGTGGAGAGATTTGAAAATAAGGTAAAAATGACATTAAATTGTCATGATTATTCAATTATGCACTGAATTTGACTTCTTAAGCTTTAGGGAGTTTTGCAACATAGTCTTTAAACACGCTATTATTAAAATATATAAATTTAGAATTAGTTTTCAACATGAGCATAATTCTCAACATATTTCACAAGTTATTTTACTACAGGCCACTATGTTATTTTGTCTGTATTATGACTATATTTTCCAATGGCAAGCCACAATGTATCTCTTCTTAACTTCACTTTTAGTTAGTAACATTATTTCACGAATTGAAATCATTTGTGGTGGTAATATTTCATCATAAAAATTGATGAATGTTACAAATTAGACCTTCTTTCTCCTGTCTATCTTCTTACCATTGATCAATTGATTATTGAAGTTCCATGAAACCAATAATATGATATGTAAATGATAATGTATATTGAACAGTACCATAAACCAGTGATAACTATAGTAATGCAAGAGTTCTTGAGTGACCCTGCCGTATGTTTATCAAATTAGGTAGTAAACCAAAGCACAGTGACTTCACGGAGGCCAAGCTCTCCATTCTCAAGCCAAGTACATAAAGATTAAACAATAGGTAGTGGCATTCTTCAAGGCACTTACACCCTTTAAAGTGGGAAGGACAGTGCCCTACAAGTAGAGTGTAACAATTGGAGAACACTGGAATGGGGCAGGAAGGGGGATAACAAAGATAAAGTTAGGAGCATAAAGAATTCACTTTCATAGTATTTGGCACCTGACTAAAAGTAAATCACTTAACTTTTCTAAATGCATTATAAGACAGCAGTACTTTGATGCAATTTATCTTTGGAAAGACTTTCCTGGTGTCCAAATACAGTTTGGGAGTCAGGGCAGACCAGAAATAGAAATTGAGATGTAAAAGCTTTCTTTCTAGTGAGAAGCCGGTGACTGAAAAATATGTGCCAACAGGGTTAATTTATTAATGATTTATTAATCTTGGTGCTTGGACTCAAGGTGGTCTGTTTAGCAAATAACAAGTAGTCAGCATCAACTCAATGCCTCACTGGTTGATGAAGGAAAATATTTTTAATTCCTGTTATTTTTCTATACACTATTGTCCTTCAGTGTTAGAACAACATTTTCTGAAAGGTACATCTATCTCTCAATCCATCTCATGTGGATTATAGGTTTCTACCGTGGACACATACAGTGGACTGGAGCAATAGTACATTGGGTAGGGTGTTTGTCTTGCACACGGCCTACCTGGGTTCAATTCCTCCTTCCCTCTCGGAGAGCTTGGCAAGCTACCGAAGTATCTTGCCCACATGACAGAGCCTGGCAAGTTACCCATGGCGTATTCGATATGCCAAAAACAGTAACAACAAGTCTCATGATGGAGACATTACTAGTGCCCGCTCGAGCAAATTGGTGAACAATGGGATGACAGTAATACAGTGTTACATATAACTCTGCCTTATCACACACGTGTGACTAGAATGCCTTTCAGTAAATGCCAGAGTGATAGTTTACTAGGAAATTCTCTGACTTGAGACCACATTTCCCACCAATATTTACCTAATGTTTATAAAAACTGTTTTGAACAAATCCTACAAACCAAATCAAACACTTTAGGAACTCACTACTAAAGGAAAAGGAGAGTGATATAATAACCAGCACCTTGAACCTGCTGTTAACACAAAAGCAATGTTTTCTGGACCACCCTGTAGACTTAATGACCCCGTACTTCATTGCCTTTGAAGAAACAAGTAAATTTAGGCACGTTATACTTAAATATATATATATATATTTATATAATATAATATATTATATATTATATATATATATATATTTTGCTTTTTGGGGTCACATCCAGGGATGTTCAGGGGTAAATCCTGGCTCTGCTCTCAGGAATTACTCCTGGTGGTACTGGGTTACCATATGGGATGCCAGGGATCAAACCTGGGTTGGCTACATGCAAGGCAAATGTCCTACCCGCTGTACTATCGCTTCAGCCTGTATACTTAAAAATATGATTTAGAAAGAAAATATATTAGAGTTCTTATTGGCACAGGACACAGAAACATAAACTAATGATATTTATTTGAAAAGTAGATGCATATAACTAAGCACAGGTGAACTGTCACTTTTTTGTCATGTACACAAAGATGAATCCATTGTAATAAATCAAGTTTTCAAACTCTCTCTACCTTAAATTCTTTTTGTTTTTTTCCCCCAAATAGTACCTGTTGATCTTTTGGCCTGATGTCAAGACTGGGTTTGGACAGACCCAAAATCTGTGGAGAAAGATGTTATAGTATTTTACCTATAACATCTAGATTTTAAAGTTCTAAATTTTACCTAAACTTTAGATTCATTGTTAAAGGAAATCCAAATCATCCTTTCATTAGCCCCCATTCCTTGGAGTCATTCAACTTCAGAAAGTCCTTTTTTCTTATACAGGCAGTGATGGCAAGAGCTATTATTGTTAGTTAGACAATGCTATTAAAGAATGATTGCTATGCCAGAGGCTCTGTGGCTTCAATTCTTAATGAGACAAAAATGTTTTCGTTAATTATATTATGTTACATTGGTAGGAATGTGGAAAATGTTTCAGGTGGTGAGAAAACAGGCGTGGAACTTCAAGCAACAAATGCTTGGATGAACTCAAGCATTCAGAACTTTCCTGTGCTTAATATGTTACATTGCTATGTTGATATGTAATGTCACAGATGGTAATATTAGTCATGAAAGAACAAAGAAGTCAAATTCATAGCCAAATGAAAGTTAAAAGGAGGGGACAAAAAGTGAATTTACCCCACAGACAGGTTTTTCTTATTGAAAACATATTAACCACCATTGAACACCTTCCCAAGATCCATGTGTTGGCACAAACAGATGGGGAATACTGTAAATCTCAAAACTGGCTTAGTTCCCACTCAAGAACTAAAGCAAGGAGTGTGGTGAAATCAAATTCAGCAAGGAATGGATGATCCTAATTTAACAATGGGCAGTCTTCCCACAAATTCTCATGCAAACCAGCGGTGGCTTCCTCTTTTTTTAATTAACTACTCAGCCTTTTCCAACCAGAGATTTAAATGTTTACTTCTGTTTGCTTTGCGTCATTTGCATTTCTTTCAATTCTTAAAGGAAATTAGCCCCTTCAACCTATGGAAGAAGCAGATAGTAACAACTGAAAAAAAATGACAGTACATCTCTGTTAGCTGCCTATATTCATGTCCAGTCAAATTAAATGGCTAGTATTTTGAATGATAGCAATAGTGCAATAATTTATACAGGGCAGACAGCGTTCTTTGAAAAGCTGCAAGAGAAAGAACAAAGCCTACATTCAAATAATGCTCCTTTTAATTTTTTTCTTTTTAAAAAAAATTTATTGATTCACTGTGAGATATAGTTACAAGCTTTTATGCCTGAGTTACAATCACACAATGATCAAACACCCATCCCTCCATCAGTGCACATTCCCCACCATGAAGAGAGAGTATAGGGAATATTGTCTGCCATGGAGGCAGTGGGAGGGTGGGAAAGGTGCGGGCATACGGGCTCCTTTTAATTTAAAAAAAAAAAATCTTTAAATCCCTAAGAAAAGATCAGATATTTAGTTATGTCAAGCAATGTAAAAGGTAAGTTCCTTTTCTACTTGAGAAATCATACAGAATTCTTCTCCCCCTCATCTTTCAGATGAAATGTAGGAGGTAAAGAGAAAAGAGGAGTATTTCACCTACTCAGAATGTCTATTGTTGATTCATTTTGACAGATGCTTTCTCCTTATCTTAGGCACCTGGGCTATGACTAAGAGAGGGCCGATAGCTGCCTCTGGCTCTGACTCCAGAAGCTATATTTGGAGGCCATAGCTTCAGGGAAGAGGGGCTGGCTTGGGTACCCTAAGTGGTTGTAGTACAGGATAATTAGATGGAATTGTACACGGAAAAAATTTGTTAGAGTTACCAAAAATATTTCCTAACGAGAAGCCTGTTGTGCACTGAAGTAGTCAAAGGGATGCTATGAATATTTCATCTCTTGAAACATTTAACAGAGAAAGGGATACAAGAATAGAAAGTATATCTTAGAGCTATTTTCTGTTGGGTAAGAGTGGAAATCATCTCTCTCTGGCCTTTATTTTTTCCTCAATTAATTAGGTAGAGAGATTGACAACACAGACACTGTAAATCCCATCAGCATCAGAGTTCAAGCCATCAGTATGAAGTGATGGAGATAAATCTTATTTTTATGTCTTTTGCACTGAAAAACAAATGATTTTAACTTTCTCTGCTACTTCATTTCTTTTAATGAATCACTTTAATGTAAATATTAAAGACAGTACTCGTGTTAGGGAAAAAGTAGAACACTAATCTCTCAATGTTGATTGCAAATAGTTTAAGGAGGATAAATTCATGAAGCTTTGAGGATGAAAGCCATTAAGAGTATCATCTTTGTTCATGAAAGAAGGTTGATCAAGAGGGAAATCACTATTGTAGGGAAGAAACAGAGTATCACCTTCGTTATCCAATTCTGTACATCAATAGTAATGAATTACATCATAATTTATGCACTATAACGAATTCAACTACATGGCTATTCATGTATTTTTTTGATAGGCTTTAGGTAAACTTTTAGCTGGTTGCTTTTAAATTGAACTTTTATTTTAATTCTTAATGATATGATTATTTAAAGAAAATATTGGCAATTATCTCTAAGTGTTTTAAAATATACATCCCAAATTTTAATGTACACTGACACTTGTAGGGTTTTTGTCAAATTACTTGTTTTAATTAAAAATTAAAAGTATGTGAACAGGGCCTCAAATTTTGTATTTCTAAATGCTGACAAGTCATTGGTCTTAAGTCATATTTTGAGTAATAAGGCACTGAATCAATGCCAGCTCTTGATCCTATATTTGTGGACACAAACAGATAAATCAGTCCTTTAACATTTTGTACATCATGGTGATTAAAATTTAGAAAAAAATGAAAGACGAAAACAACCAGTGTTGGATATTTATATGGGGGAAAAGGAACATTTTCTGGGGAAATGATGACTGCTCCAACCTGTTGGAGGACAGTATGAACACTCCCGAAAAAAACCACTAGATGTTGAGCTTCCGCACAACCGTGCAAATCCACTTTTTAGCATCTACTCCAAGGGCCCCAAATCGCTCTCCTATGTGTGACGTAAAGTGTAGTAAGAAAACAACAAATAACCAAAGGCAACAGAAAACGAGAACTAGTTAAAAGAAATTAACTTACCACAGGGGGCAACATCAAACGGAGGTGGAATAGCGTACCTGTGTGTGCGCGTGCGCCCGCGCACACGTACAGGGAGGGAGGGTGGTTACTAGGATAATGGTTGAGGAAAGCTCTGGTGGGGATGTGAGTTTGGAATGTTGTATTTATGAAAGTCTATCATTAATGGCATTGTAAATTATGGTACCTCAAATAAAAATTCTAAAATATCATTTTTATCCCACGTTTTATTAGAAAACTTTTCAAACTAATAAAAATGTCAAAAGCATAGTATCTTGATTACTCATGCACTCTTGATAATTGAAGACCAGTTTCATGTTTACTAATAGGATCATACACTTAGATCTAACAACTGTTTACATTTTGTTATATTTAAATTATTGATTATATTTTGCTTTGTTCTTTCTTATTAGTTCTCAACCAAGGAAAATTTTCCTACCAAGAGACATTTAGCCAAGTTTGAAAGCATTTTTGTTTATCTCAATCTGGAGAAGTTAATAGTATATGATATTAATATCCTAAAGGTAGAGTCCAGGGATATTGTTTAAATATTCTACAAAGTGGGGCTGGAGTGATAACACAGCAGGTAGGGCTTTTGCCTTACACACAACTGGCCTGGGATTGATTCGCAGCATCCCATATGGTCCCTCGAGCACTGCCAGTAGTAATTCCTGAGTGCAGAGCCAGGAGTAACTCCTGTGCATTGCCAGGTGTGAACCCCCCCCCCGCAAAAAAATGGTAAATATTCTACAAAGCATATTACAGACAGTAATATGCAGTAATATATACAGTATATACAGTAATATACAGTAGAAATAGTTTTATTTTTATTTTTTGGTCATACCCGGCAATACTCAGGGGTTACTCCTGGCGCTGCACTCAGGGATTATTCTTGGCAGAGCTCGGGGGACCATATGGGATGCTGGGAATCAAACCCAGGTCGGCAGCATGCAAGGCAAATGCCCTACCTGCTGTGCTATTTCTCCAGCCCCCCAGTAGAGATAGTTACTTAACCCTAATGTCCTCAAATGTGTGAAGGTTGGGAAACATAATCTATATATGATTAAGACTGAAAAATTTAGGAGGTTATGAGATTCAGGGTGGAGAAGAGTAAAAACTTGGTGAAAGAGATAAAAAATGCAAATTATTAGTTATAAAGTAGTCAGGATGAGGAGTCAGGATGATGCAATGTACAGCATGATAACTATTGTGAATAATTGTGTATTGCATATTTGAAAGTTGCAAAGAGAGTAGATCTTAGATGTTTTGATAATAAGAATAGTGAAATGTAAATATGCATGGTTATGAAGGCTATTTAGTTACTATGAGTAACATTTTGAACACATACATTTTTTTCAATTCAATATGTTGTGTACCTAAAATTTATATAGTTCATGTCATAAATGCTGTTACTATCATACCAGACTAAAAAAGATATCATTTGAAAATATTTGGCACACTTGTTTATGTTTCACTACTTAACATCTGCAAAAAGATTTAACTTTAAAATCACACTTAATGGATGAACAGTGGTTATTAAACTATATTTAAAATTTCAATAATGCAATAAATTTAAAATTATTTTCAAGTCACAATCCAAATATTTATTGTTGTTTTGGGTTAAATACTGAATTGCTTGAACTAGAAGCTGCTGTATACAAAGCAAGCACTCTTTACTATCTTCTTTAGCACAGTTTTCAGTTTTTGAAATCTAGAGTCCTCCAACTGCTTAATTTGGAATAACTTTAGTTTCTCTTATCTCTATGTGTTTTAGAGGTATAGCTCTTCATGTTTTCAAACTGTATCAAGACACTTAAACCACTACCAATGAACCAATGTCTACCACAAACTTTTAAAAAGTGTTTTTGATGAAATCAATCCAGTTATTCCATATTTTAAGTTCAATTTGATTGTTTCCTTTTGTATCATTACTTATTTTATTTCCCTTGAATTTTTTCTGAGGTAGATGTTCAAATATGTGTAAAAACTATAGCTATCAATAATATCTATGTATGTAAACAAAGACATCATTTAATCAAATATTTGACAACAGTATCTATGACAAAGCAGTGTACTAACCATTGCATTATAGTAGAAATTATCTCATTTCTAATTTCTTTTCTATTCATGATAAGTTTTATCACTTGATTAAGGTAATGATCCCTTTCATTTAAGACCAATTTCTCACTTTTTTATTAATAAATTATCTCTGTAATTCTTGGTATGAATCCATCGCCAATCAATTTCATTTTTTTTTTAGTCATACACTGACATTCCTTGCTCAAATCACCAGAAACTGTATCACTGTATCACTGTCATCCCATTGCTCATCAATTTGCTCGAGTGGGCACCAGTAACATTTCCATTGTGAGACTTGTTACTGTTTTTGGCATATCAAATACCCCATGGGTAGCTTGCCAGGCGCTGCTGTGTGGGTGAGATACTGTTGGTAGCTTGTTGGACTCTCCGAGAGGGGCAGAAGAATCGAACCTGGGTTGGCCGTGTGCAAGGCAAGTGCCCTACCGCTATGCTATCTATTCCTTAACTTATAACTGTTTATAAATTAGTCACATAAACTTGTAGAATACCAACTGTTAGCTGAAAGTTGGATTGAAAATCACTAAAGTTGAATTTTATTCTTTGTATAACTTAAATTATATCTGATTAGCTGTTTAGTCTCCCCTGAATCCATGGGTCATTAGCAATGTGTGAAAGCGAAACTCTTTTAAGACAACAGTGAAACAAATATTCAGTCAGGTTCTTGGATTAAAAAATTGTTGTGTTTGGAAATCATTTTCTACAAGGGAAAATGAACATATTACAGGAAGCAATTGGAACCAGTTCTATCCCTTTGTCTCAAAGCCCCAGCCCTCTGTCTCTCAGACCAGAATCATATCTCAGTAGCTTTTCTTTGAGGTTAGAACATTTTAGTAAACTGCCAGTTTTTACTTCATAATGACATTCTGCTTCAGATTTCTTTGACCAGAATCCAAAACTGTACCAGGGAAGGTTAAAGTTCCTCCTTTCCTTTAATGCATTGTCGCAGTTCTGTCTGAGCAGAATAAAGAGCCCTGCCTTCAGTTTATAACATGGTAAATTTGTTTTTATGATGAATAAATGGGCACTTAGCACCAACAACTTGCAGGCATCATCCAGATGTCTCAAAACTTGAGCAAACACATGGAACTGCCCTCCTGAAAGCTTCTGTTGCCCGAATGTACAATCTGGAGAGAAGATGCCTTTTTTCAAGGCCTGGAAATTTTAACAGTATCTGGCAGCTACTTGGTTTTCAAGATAATTCTGCTGCTGTTTTTGGTTATAGACAGTGGTGGGGGTGGGGGTGCCAAAAGCCATGGTTTGGTGGCTTGATGAAATTGGGTGGAGACATTGTCATGTTGGCGCCTGCAGTGCAAGCACAAATGAGCTTTGGAGAATGAAACCTGTGATACTTTCGGTCACTTAGGGACCTAAATTGAGTGGGTGTGATGAACAGAAAGGAAAAACGGAAAAGTGGAATGGATAAACAAGTTCTCTGGACACAAATATTTTTTTTCTAATAGTTATTTCGTTAGTACCTTAATCCTTGGCTGAATGATTCCTTTAAGAACCTATTAAGTCCTTATTTTATCTTTCAAAGGTGGCATCAGAGCAGCCATTTCAGAAGTTCCAAAGCTCATCTCTTAATGAGCCTTTGCTTGATCTGCATGGTCTGGTACACTGGCTGCTATGTCACTGTGACTCACTCAAGGCTGTTATGTCTCATGTTCCTTAGAACTAGTAACAGAGGAGATAAATGTCAGTAAATATTACTTGTTGTAATCTAAAACAAGAGTATACTGAGAAAATAATCTTTAACTTTTCTTTTCATTATATGGGATATTCTTTCTTACAGGTCAGCAGAGGCAGAAAGAAAGGGGCTACTTGCAGACAGTCATAACCACAGCATCACTGTAATCTCTTAGCTGCTCAGTTGAAGCAAAACACTAATGCCAGTGAGTTGTATTGAAGTTAAATAGCTCTTTGATAGAAGAAGAGATACTACTACTAATTTAAAAATATATATTGAGATGTATGGAGCAAGAAATCCTATGGTTAGTGGTAGAACAACAGCTTTAAAGTCTTTTCTTCATCGGGAGAAAGTCACTTTTAATGGTGAGAAGAGAATTTTAGAATTATCAAAGGGATAGGGTATAAACTAGGAGTACCTAAGACTTTAAGCTTTGCTTTCAAAAATATACCAATATTTAATTTAATATATAATGATATCTGTATATTACATCTTTTATTATATTGTGTTTGCAATATAATATTTAAAATCATAAACTAAAATACATAAACTAAAAATAGTTAAAATAAACAAAATATTTTTGAAATTTCAATATCAACTTGTCAGTACTTTTTTAAAAAATAGGGTCTTATAGAAATAGCATAAAACTAGCATAAATGTTTGAATTGGAGACTTAAATAAAGTTTTCTAAACCTGGTCCCCAAATTGTGCATTACTTTTTTTTCTCTTTGGGTCACACCCGGCAATACACAGGTGTTACTCCTGGCTCATGTACTCAGGAATTACCCCTGGCAGTGCTCGGGGTATCATATGGGATGCTGGGAATTGAACCCAGGCCGGCTGTGTCAAGGCAAACACTCTACCCGCTGTGCTAATGTTCCAGCCCCTGTGCATTACGTTTTAATTTTTGTTTTATTTTGCTTTTTTGTCTATTGAGTCAAATCCTGGCTTGGTGTTTAAGGTTCATACCTGGTGGGAAAAATCTATGGGGTATTGGGGACTAAGTCTTGGTCTGTTGTTGTACAAGTTTTCTACTTGCCATATTATTTTTCTGCCTCCCATCTTTACTCTTACTTGAGAATTAATTATTAACTAATTATTAGTAAGTAATGTGTTAATTTATCAGGTACTGAAGTATTAAAAAGTATTAAATGCCTACTGTGTACCTGGCATTATGACAGATTTTAGAAATATATAAAAAATAAAATAATAGCAAAGGTCACCTCCCCGGGAATTAGATATATAAGGTATGTAAGTTCATTAATGGCTAAGGCACAAGTAAAGAAGAGGCAAATATTATTTCTTGATAAAACTAAGTAGTATGGAAATTTGAAAAGATGAATTAGAGTTACTCTGTATAAACGGTGATGGCTTCTTCCAAAGAGTAGAAAGTATCCTCTGAAGTCAGCCTTCTATGTAGTCAGAAGTAAACTGTACACACATTTTTTTATTACTTTAGCTCTGTTTGAGTTTTCCCTAAGCAAACATTTGCCTCCACATTTTCCTTTATATTTTCTTAGTATAAACAAAGATACAAAAGAGCTGTAGTTAAATGAGGATACTATTTAACAGAGAAGGAAAACCAAGACTGCAATTTTGGGGGAATAGCAACCTAAAAGCGATCAGTGCCATCAGGGGAGGGAGGATGGTTTAAAACAAAGACAGGTCGAGAAGAAACAGATGAAAAGGAAAAAGAATCTCAAAAGAGAAATAGAAAATAAAAAGAAATATTATCTAAAAGTGAGTTAAGCTGTAGGAATTAAGATAATGATGAGGGGCATGCTGTTGGACATTAAAGAAGAAACCAAGCTCCAAATGCATGAAAAATGAGAACACTTTCTATTGTTGTTTGAGGAAGGAAGTTTATGCCAAGTTGGTTATATGATAAAATCTGTTATGAATTCTCTCCATCTCAACATTACATTAACACACAGGGGCTCATTTTCAAAGGGATCCAAGCAAAGCAAGTCATTCTACTCCCACAAATAAATAGGAGTTGTGTGTCTGAAATTCCTCAAAGTGCTGAAAAACTTAGTTCTCTTTAATGTCATTATATGTTTTAACCATTTGAAACCAATTTACAACAGACACAAAAGTATTTTGTCTACCACAGATTTGGCACATGACACTTCCCATGTTAAGCATATTCAACAAACTGGTTCATGCAGCTCCCTTGTATTTCTGAGTTTTTATTCAGTAATTCATTTATAGGAGGCATCAGTTACAAGGAAGCATGTCTTAGGGAGCATGGGAGAGCATATTTAAGATCCATACATGCCAACAGATCAGCTTCATTGCTTTACTAATTCTCTCTGTAGAGACCCAAAACCGTGAAATGCTTCAGGTACCCCGGTGTCTAGGCTGGAAATTATGAGGTCTTCTCAGAGTCAGGGCAGGCAGCCTCCCCCTAAGACCGGCTGCTTTCTAAAAGCCCCCACAGCCATACCATGTTGACTCACCCAGAGACAATATTGATTAAAATAAATCTCAGAGGAGATGCATGCCTAGCAGCTGAAATTCCTGGAAACAATAGCTGAAAACTCTAGGACACCTTCGGTAGGGGAGTGGGCTGATTGCCCACCCGGCCAAACTCCAGCAGCCACACCCACACTACACTACTGTAACCACTACTACAAGCACGTAACACATTAAGCACCAAGTGCTTCACTAATACTCTCTACAGAGAATCCCTATTGCAAAAACTTTCAGTTACACCAGTGCCCAGGCTGAAAACTTTTGGGGTCTTCTCAGAGTGAGGATAAGCAGCCTCCCACTACTGTATTTTTGGAAGTCCTGGCAGCCACATCAACCTCCCACAGCTGCCATCATGTCAACTTGTCGGCTGGGACCAAAGATCCTGACGTTTCTGGACTTCATGACACCTCCTAATTCCTCTAAACTGAAATTCCATTAGAAGCACACCAAAATAATGGGAAAGTAACATAGAAGGCAACTAAACTCACCAAACAAAAACAATAATACAGGAGGCTTAAATAGCAACAAACACTCAGTAAGTCCCTAGACACAAACTTAACTTTGTGGTGAAATATAGTAAATTCCACATAAAATTTTGATTTTTAAAGATACTGATTTTAATATTGGAGCTTTATTTTCTTATATATTTCAATTCTAGATTCTATCAACAATTTTGGTTTTTTCTACACTAAAATTCTACACTCAAATAAACTTAAAAAATAAAATCCATCTACTACTAAAAGAGTCTCAAAAGGAGTTCCTGTACTTCTCCCTGCTTCTGGAAATTGCACATTAAAAATAGCAAGGATATATGCCTCCATAATGCATGACAGAATTGACCATACCATGGTAAGATTAACCCAAAACACAACCAGAAACCTAGTACATACAAATATACAGTGCATTTACATCATCTAATGGATAGCTGATCAATCCAAACACCTGCACTTTTTTTTTAATGATTGGTAAAAAGTCCTACAAGTACTGAATCAGAAAAGGAAATAGGAGTCCAGCCCAGCCAGAATGTAGGCAAAGGTATAACCTAAGAATGTAAAATTATCAAACCACACAAGGGGAGGAGCACAATTTTAGGAGTGCCCAGGTCATCAGGACTCCAATGATGTCCTTTACTAAACAAGAAAAACACATGGCTATTTGGAACAGAATACTGTGATCAGACTCTACTATGGAAAACATAGCAGCCAGAGAACACAGTGCTAAGTCCCCTTCTCACACAGTGTGCGGAAACAGAAAGGTTTGTCTTCAGCCATTAACAGCAACAACCTCAGACTATAAAACCTGCCATATGGTTAGAGTCCAATATCAAAAGTCGTCAAAGCAGAGAGAGAAAAAGGAATCTGGGGATCTGAAAAGAGAAGCTATCACAACTTATGGACAGCAAAGATGGTAAGGCATTAAAAAGAAATTTTATATAATAAAGGCCCATATTAAAGAAGAAGAAATGAAACTAGACAGCCTAGAGGCAAGGTTCTTGCCTTTCATGTATCTGACCCTGGTTAGTCCCCAGCACTGCGTGTGGTCCCTGAGACCTGTCAGGTGTGACTTTTTAGCACAGAGTCAGAAGTATCCTTGAACATTACAGTGTGTGGTCTCCCAAACAAAAATAAAAGTAAAGAAAGAGTAAAATTTTCAAATAATCTAATTTTATATCAAAAATAACCATAAATGAATTTATAAAAACTGAATAAAAGAAAGGATCTAATGAAAATGAAACAAATAATGAAATTAACCCCCCAACTTGAAATAATAGAGGTAATCAATGAGATCAAAAGCTGATTCTTTGGGGAAGAACATGAAACTGGAAAACTCTTACTAAAGAGTCTTTAAAAAAAGGAGAAATTATCTAATTAGAATTATCAAAAACTAAAGGAGCATAATCAAAGCAAACAGCTGAAATGAACATACCATATGAGATTGCTATGAGCATTTATAAACAAAAAGATAGAACAATCTAGAAGAAAAATCATAAAGATATCTTTGACTGTATCGGGAAGGAACAGATAACTCATACACACCAATTACAAGTACAGGAATCAAAATAGTAATTTAAAAAGTCCTTAAGGAAAAATGCGAAAAAAAGGAAAAGGCCATGACCAGACGGCATTACTCTTGAATGCTCTTTTTTCAGTAATGATATAATGCCTTTTCTTCTAAAATTCTTCTAAAAATTCACAATAGATAAGGGACACCTCTATGTACTTGATGAGGACTACATTCCCCTGATCCCCATGCCAAAGACAGTACATACACATACATACACAAAAAAGCAAGTGATGTCAATATATCCTATGAACAAAGATGCTAAACTCCTCAACAACATCTTGATAAGGGGCAGTAAGATAGCATAGTGGCTGGGGCACATGTCTAACATTCATTCTGTGTTCAATTCTGAGCACCACATGTTGTCCAGGCATTACCACATGTAGCCTTGGAGACCTAAGAGCACTCCTGGGGCAGGTTTGGAGGATGAAAATAAGCTTCATCAAAGAAGAAATGCAACTGGCCAAAGGCACATGAAAACATGCTCTTCATCAGTAATTATCAGGGAGATGCAAATCGCAACAACAATAAGATATCATCTCACACAGAGAGACTGGCACACATCAAAAAGAATAAGAACACCCAGTGCTGATGCAGATACAGGGAGAATGAGACTCTCATTCACTGTTGTGGGAATGTTGATTGGTCCAGACTTTCTGGAAAGTAATTGGACATTCCTAAAATGATCTAGGAATTGAGCTTCCATTTGATCCAGGAACTCCACTTCTTGGACTATTTCCCAGAAATAAAATGGAGAAAAGACATGTGCACCCCTTTGTTGCTTGAAGCATTATCCACAACAGTCAAAATATGGAAACTACCCAAGAATCAAAAAATAGATGATTGGCTAGAGAAATGATAGTACATAAACACAATGGAATATTACTCAGCAATAAAAAAGATAAAGTCATGACATTTGCAGCTACATGGAGAGACCTGGAGACTGTCATGCTGAGTGAACTTAGAGGGAGACAGACTGAAGCAGAATGATTTCTCCAATATGCAGGATCCAAAGAAACATAATAATGGATTAACAAATACCCAAAGACAGTGGAAACAAAGAACATGAAAACTGGTATTCAGTAGGAACTATGCCACTTTGAAGAGCCTGGGGGACAGAACAGAGAGGGGGCAACATCTATGATGGAGGGGAGCATTCACCGAAGAGGAAGTGGAGGCAGTGCTGACAGCACAGTCAACAACAAGGCAAAGACTTATTTAAAAAAAAAATCTCTTGTAGAAGCAGACCGGTGTGTGGGAGGAAAATGGGGCTGGGAGCCACTGGTGGAGGAAAGTGGGCACTGGTGACAGAGTTTAAATAGTTGGTGTTGAAACAATGAATGCCTGAAATCCAATCATGAATAACTGCAAATTCACAGTGACTAAGCAAAATATTTCTTTAAGAGCCCTAAAGAAATACAAAAACAAAAACTACAACACAATCAAAACATAGGCAAAGACCTGAAATGGACACAACTCCATAGGTAAACTAAGAAATGCTTAACATCACTCACCAGTAAGAAAATGCAAATAAAAACCATAATCAGATGGCATCTCACACCCGTGACAATGGTCTTTATCAAAAATACTGAAAACATGTTTTGGGGAAGGTCTTGGTATAAAGAAACACTGTTTGGGAATGAAAATTGGTGCAGTCTCTTTAGATATTCTCTATGGAGATTTCATTTGTTGAGTTTTTAGCCCAAAAAGACAAAATTGTGACACATATAGAAGCTGAAAATTTCATGTTAAGTAAAATAAGTCTGTAAAATGAAAGACAGTTATCAATGTTTCACTCAAAGGTAGAATAAAAACAACCTAAGCAAACTGTCTAAATAAAACAACATAATAAACTCAATAAAATATAGAGGAAGGAAATGGGAAAGAGTGAGAATAGGTAAAGGGGGTCGCTTCCATAGTCTGAGTACTTTTGTGGAAGTGTAACGTTATCATCTGGAAATTTTATAATATTTAAAACCAATGCTTCATCAATGTAATTTATTTGAAAATTCTATAAAAATAGTAAAGAATTTTTTATTTAAATTCAATCAACAATAAACTTTAACTTCCAGAATTTATTAGATAACTGTATCTTTTGAAGCTTTAAGTATTTAAAAGTATTTAAAGTATTTTAAAGTATCAGTTATAAATGTAGACATCTTAAATTTATAGCTTCTTGTCTGTCTGAGTTAGGTGGAGAGAACCAGGGGAGTAAGAGGTCTGGGATCCATTGAACCTCAACTTTTTGTTGGTCTTAGAGGACTTTTAGTTCCAGTAATTCTTTCTCTTTTACCTTACATCTCTTACCCATTTCCTTCTTTTCATTTGTTTTTTCTTGAACTCCTTTATTCATTTCTATTATCTTGCCCTAATTGCTCTAACAAAACAAAGAATATATATTTTATTTTAAAAAGTTAAGAAGGAAAGAGAAATACTTGTAACGTATAAACTAGGTCCTAATCTCTTGAAACCTCTTTCCATATGAAATTAAATAATATATACAAACTTCCATGACTACAGAGAATGCTTATGCTTAGACTAGAAATTCCAGTTCAAGTAGGATGTCTTCCAGTTCAGGTAGGAAGTATCAAAAAATTTTTTGCATTGGTTTATTAGTTCCCAACTTTAATATATCATAATCAATTGACTGCAACATGGTATCATACTATGTGCCCACTCCTTTTTAATAAGAAACTCAATTTTTATTTTTCCTTACCTGCCATAAGAGTACCATTGCTTGGCAGTATGTGATTGTCTCATTATTTTCATTTAATTTAAGGTATTCATATATATTTTTTCCAAATTTCTTTCTTTTTTAATAAGAATTTTATTTTATTGAATCACCATGTGGAAAATTACAATGCTTTCAGGCTTAAATCTTAGTCATACAATGCTGAAACAACCATCCCTTCACCAGTGCCCATATCCCACCACCAAAAAAAAAAACACAGTACACCTCCCATCCCGCCCACCCCCGCACCTCCCCCCGCCTTGTAACTGATAAATTTCACTTTACTTTCTATTTACTTTGGTTACAATCAATATTTCAACACAAACCTCACCATTATTGTTAGGAGTACCCCACTAGAGTCAGACCTGTTGTGAAGAGAAATGAGGTTTTGGATTTCTGTACTTTAACAACTAAGTCCAGGGAGATTTCTTCCAGATATTGGATCATTGCAAGCTTGTAAACCCCATCTGTGATCGTCATAATATGGCGCACCACGCCCTTCATCCCTGGAAGAGAAGAGGCGAGAGAGAAATACCTTTCCCCTCCTGGGCGGGCATGGGGTCTCGGCTTAGTTCTCAGGCTGGAGATGCTCTGCAAGGAGCTGCCCATGTCGAAAGTGGTTTAGCTGGGTCTGGATTCACGCTCGTGCAGCTGCGGAGAGGCCGCACATGCGTGCGTCCCCCGGGATCACATCTCGGCGGCAGGAGGGGCCGGTGCCTCCCACCTTCCCAAGTGCACCCTCGCGTCCTTTTGCTGCAGTTTTTGTCATAAAATCCCATCTGTGGTCGTCATAATATGGCGGTTCCCACGCCCTTCATCCACAGAAGGGAAGAGGCGAGAGAGAGAAATACCTTTCCCCTTCTGGGCAGGCATGAGGTTGCGGCTTAGTTTTCAGGCTGGAGACATTCTGCAAGGAGCTGCCCATGTCGAAAGTGGTTTAGCTGGGTCTGGATTCACGCTCCTGCAGCTGCGGAGAGGCCGCACATGCGTGCGGCCCCCGGGATCACATCTCAGTGGCAGGTCAAGGTATTCATATATTTTTGAAAATGATATCCCACTTTTTATGATGAAAGTTTTTTTTTATCTGATTTGAAATTCTTTATGATATTCAAAAGCATTGGGAATAAATTTAAAAAGCAGTCATGGATTATTATTTTTACTGTGACTTATTACCACAACACTGATGGACCACAAGGAATGTTGAAGGTATTCTGCTGCTAAGCATTATATTATTAAGGAAGATAAGGAGATAAGAGAGAGGAAGAAGAAGTAGTAGAACAAAGGGGAAGTAGAAGAAAACTCAGAAGGGTATGACAAGAAGAAGAATACAAAAGTAGAAAGAGGAGTCTAAGGAAAAGGAGAGGAGTGGAGAAGGAGGAGGAGGAGGAGAAAGAAAGAATGAAGAAAATAAGAGAGGAGGAAGAGAAAAAAAGGAAGAAGAAGAAGGAGGAGGAGGAGGAGGAGGAGGAGGAGGAGGAGGAGGAGGAGGAGGAGGAGGAGGAGGATGACGAGAGGGGGAGGTAAAGGTTGTATAAGGGAAGGAAGGAAGGAAGGAAGGAAGGAAGGAAGGAAGGAAGGAAGGAAGGAAGGAAGGAAGGAAGGAAGGAAGGAAGGAAGGAAAGAAGGAAGGAAGGAAGGAAGGAAGGGAGGAAAATGAACCACGAGAAAGACTGATAAAGGGACTTACAGATGAACAAGTAGATGGTAAATCTGAAATAAAATATTCCTTAGATTTGAGCCTCCTATCTAACTTTATTCTTTAAATGTTTTCAAGGGTTCTCATGCTCTTTACAAGCTCTCATCTCACTTGCATCAATTCAGAGAAGTAAGTGGTCTAACTGAGAGGTCTGAGAAGTCATATGGGAATGTCTGTTTCCCTTGCCCTGAAAATGGGAGGTACATTGCCTTTTTTCCTGCTCTCATCTTCTCATAGTGTTCTAACACTTTGAACTGAAGTCTAAATTTTCTGTTGGCCAACATATATATTTTTTGCCATTTCTACCCGGATTCACTACCTCATCTCTTCTTGCCCAATTGTTATGTTAGCATTCAGCTACCTCCCTTACTAACAGAAGATTGTCCACATAGAAAAACGGCTTCTTTGAAAGCATAGATCAGATGTTGCCATCTCTTCTTCCGGAAGTCTTCCTTGACTGGTCTCTGTTTCTCCCCAGCCTACTTTATTTTCTTTACCATACTTGTTACCGTCCTGCAAACTATATATTAGACTCATTTATTTACTTCTCATTTCTTTTACTAGGAAGCTCTGTTTCAGACATATTCCCAGATTCCCCAATCACTGCTCAAATTACTCAGCATTGGAACCTTCTTTGCCACTGAGCACAAAGTCTCGCCAATCTGACATGTCCCTGTTCCCTAGTCAGTGTCCTTTTATGGGATTTTTAAAATCTTAAATACTCCCTTCGGGGGTATGGTGCCACCAAAAGTTCAATCTGTACCTGTGGGGTGAGTACATCAGCAGCCTGATGGTGCCTTCAGGCTTCCTGACACCCCAAAATTGCCACTGTGCCTTTGGTCAGACCCCAACAACTTGGGACCGAGTTTACCAAGAAACCAAATGGCCAAAATCTAGGTATGTGGGACACCCACAAACCACCTCTGGCTCAGCTATAAAAGCTCAGTTATTGGCCTTATTTTAGAGACCCATAGATAAATCTTGAACAAGATCAAAAGCCGCAGATAAGCTCAGACCCATACATGGATGAACAGACTGGAGTAAATCGGAGGGGGCCAGGTTGGGCTGGTGGCCCTCTCAAGCAGAGCCCCCAGCAGCCATTTGCTTTCACAATGCAAAATTGTCGCCATAACTCCACTGTCTCAGGACAGACCTCACCAAGATATAATCTGGTGAAAATTCTGGTATGTGAGTTTTGTGACAGAAATCTCTAGGCTTTCACGGAGTTGAGGTGGGCTCCCTCCCCTCACTTCCCAGTACACATGGAAGCACTTACAGTCACCCCCACAAACCAACTCCAGCACTGCTCTATAAGCTCTACTACTGGCCATGCTTCAGAGACCCCTAAATAAATCTCGAAAAGGATCAAAAGCTGGAGTTAAGCTCGGACCTGTACCTAACCGAACAAACTGGGGCAAATTGGAGTGGCACGGCTTGGCCTGTGCCTGCCCAAACAGAGTCCCCAGCAGCCACTTGGTTCCACAATCCAAAATCGCCACCATACCCCAATCCTGACTCCAGTCTCAGGATGGTCATCACCAAGCTATGATCTGCTAAAAATTTTGTAATGTGGATCTTAGCGCACCAATAGCCCTGGCCCAGAGACACATCAGCAAGTCCCAGAAGACACCACAATGCCAGAGATCTCTCCAGGCCCCATACTGAGCAATTTCACCAGGACACCCCAGATGGAGCAGGTGCACTCTCCCTGCTTACTCCAGATGGAACCCTGGTGACCAAGAGCTTCCAAAAGCAAGGCCCAGGTATGCGGGTTCCAGGACTGAACCTTCAGGCTGTCCCTCCCAGATCCCTGCCCACCCAGAAGACTGGCTGTCACGCCCACAATTTGCCTCCAGGTACCATCTTAGTGCACCAACAGCCCTGGCCCAGAGACTCCTAATTAAATCCCAAAATGGATTAGTGCCATACAGAGATATCTTCGGAACCCAACCATTTACAATCTAGAAATTTACATTTACAATGGCTGCTGCAAGAGCTCTCATGATATTCAAAATGAGCTATGGGAAATATATTATTTAGCATCTGTTCCTGGCAGGTAGGCTTGAGGGGGGGTGGGAAAATTTGAGCAAAAGCTAATACCAAAAATTAGAGAGAGAGTATTGGGGAAATTGTCTGCCATAGCGGCAGAGTGAGGACTGATATGTCTGTTTGTGTGTGGGGGTATATTTGGGACATTGTTGGTGGAAAATGTGCACTCGTGGAGGGATGGGTGTTCCATCATTGTATGGCTGAATCTCTAATATAAAAGCTTTGTAACTCTATCTCACCGTGATACAATAAAATTTAAAAAAAGTAATGTGGACTTCATGCCCAATTCAGTCAGCTTAATCAATCAATGGCTGAACAAATAGCACTACTCCTACATTTTTTAAGAAAAAATCCCTTTTTATTGGCTTATTGTTTACACACCTCTTCTTAGAGTACCCCATGGAACAGAAGGAACATTTTGGTTTGTTTGCTATTGTATTCTATCCTGACATAGAGGAGCTATTTAATAATATTTGTTTAATGAATGAACAAATGGGATTTTAGTTATTTCACTTCATGATTACATTTATTGCAAACATTCTTCCCAGTTCAATATTTCCACATTTGACTTCTAAGTTTTAGCAAAGGTTTTATGTGGAACAAATTTAATTCTTATGTAGTCAATTTTGTCTTTTCCCATTGCAAATGTATTTACTCTTTTGACCCGAACCTCTAAAGACACACATATGTTCCCTTCATGAAGTTTATGATTTACTTCTTGCTATAATCATTAATAATATCTGGAATATGCATATGTGATGTAGGAAGTAGATTATTTTGTAAAGACCAATTTTGTTTGCTAATTAATTAGAATTATTGACTAGCTTAAATAAGTAGGTAATCTCTCTCTACCTATAATTGAGATATGATTATGGGTTATTTTCTTTATAGAATGTTTCCTTATGATACTAATTTAATTATTGCATTTTAATGATTTGTTTTAATAAAATTGTTTAATATTGCTCTTATAATCTTTAATTTAAATATTGTTTAACCTTAATTTTTTTAAAGACTGAATTTAAGAGTGGTAGCTGGTTTCTAAAATAATACTATTTTTCCCAAACTCATCCCTAATATAAAACTATTAAGGCTTTGACTTAAAATGTATTAAACATGATTGCTAAATATAGAAATAATAAGTTGATCATAACCATTTTTGTCCTAATACATTGCTTTGTGGAAGTGTGATCTCCACTATAAAGTTTTCTTTTATTTTTTACACCCAATATTTTGTAAATATTTGGGGCACAGTGTATTGATGCTAAAAAAATATTCTGTATTTCCCCTAAACATTTTATGGATGACAGAGTTTGGGCTACAACCACCTGTGCTCAGGGCTTATTCCTGGCTCTGTGCTCAGAGATCAATCCTGCAGTACTGAAGTGAGGCAGATTAAGCCAGAGTATACTACATGCCAGACAAGCATCTTACTCTCCTATAAATATCTTTCTGTTCTTTTTTTTTTCAAATTTTTAACAATTTTGGCCTCTAATAATCGCTATAAAGGCTATTGCTGTGGTGTCAAAGAATAATTTCTACGTTATCTTCTATTTTACTGATTCTGTGAGGATGAAGTGTTCCTTCCATGTTCTGTATTAAATTGTTTATTAATGGTGGTAAGGGTTCAAGTATATTTATTTCAGCCTATGGATAATAATCCAATGCTTTATTAATTATCTCTCAAATTATTCTACAATTGACTAAGGAAAGTTATTTTAGATATAACCTATGCTATTTTTACTTGCCCTAATTAAAAAATTTATATCTAATATCACAGGTATTCCAGATTCATCTTATAATTTTTATTATTTAGTCCTGTGTGAGTTCAAAATGTGTGAGCATGTAGGGGCTCTCTTCGCCCTTAGAGAAGCCCACATTCTCTCTTGGGCACGTTTCTCTCTCTCTCTCTCTCTCTCTCTCTCTATCTCTCTCTCTCTCTCTCTTTCTCTCCACACCTTAAAACCCTCCAAATAAAACCTGTTTTACTTAAAAAAAAACTGTGAGCACATGCTGTTTCCCCAACCCAGCTGGTGGATAGTGATGGATGAACTAGGGAGAAAATGGGAGTCAGGCTGGTTGGTGATCAATCACAGTTTATTCCAATCTTTAGTCTCACTCTCTATCCCCGAAAGCTAGTCTACCACTGTCTAGTATTCCCATTTCCCCTGAGGCCTGTCTTACAGCCCAGTTATAGAAAAAAATCACCAAGGGTTGGAGTAGCAATTACACATAGGTGAGGTAGCACAAACAGCATATGTAAAGCCCTTTCTTCTGGGGAAGCTCTTCTAGGACAATATCTCATCCTGCTAGGAGATCTACCCAAGGCCAGAATCCCATCTAAGGTGTATTACTTTCCTCTTTCCTTAGCCAATATTCATCTAAACAGTCATCTTGAATTTACTTCTTAATATTTCTAGTCATTTTGTATGCACACAGTAAGAGATTTACCAAGTTCAAAGGGTGGTTCTCCTGGGGACTTCTCGCTATAGATCTCAGATTACAGATTTCAGGCCAGATTAGTCCTTCATGACCCCAGCAGCGTCTTTGTCCAGTTACTTCTCTTTGAATCATGACAGAGTTTGTCCATGACTGTGCTATTAAATTATTACAAGTTTTATGGCATGCCGGCCTGTCCCTTTTGGATGCCAGGGTAGCTTACAGCTTGCCCTCGGTCCATCCAAGTCCCTTGTTGAGGATCCTCCTTTTAGGGTCCTAGGAAATAAGGGCAACTGAGGCTTAAGTTGAGTAAGTACGACAGATCCCAGGAGTAAACATTGTTTGCAGTCAATTAACTTTCATGTAACAAGAGCATAGAATTAACTGTCTTTCTGTGTCTATACAAAAAGGACATTGCATTACAGTAAACTGCATGGGGCTGGAGTGAGAGCACAGTGGGTAGGGTGTTTTCCTTGCATGTGCCCAACCTGGGTTCAATTCCCAGCATCCCATATGGTCCCCTAAGCACCTATAGGAGTAATTCCTGAGTGCAAAGTCAGGAGTAACCCGTGTGCATTGCCGGGTGTGACCCAAAAAGCAAAATTTAAAAAAATTAAATTCAATTAAAAAATAAACTGCAAAGGACATAAATGTAAGAGAAAAGCAATATTTCACTTACAGATCCAAAATCCAGAGATCTCTGAAGAATCTGACTTTACAAGTCACATTGTGATTAGGGGAAATAAGCAATTAACAGATAGGGGAAGTAAAACACAAAGGAGAAGTTAAAGATGAATGGGAGTGCTTTGGGAACATTGGGATAGGTGTTTCTCAGTAAACCTAAGCTCCTGGTTTACAAGGAGAAAGTACTGACCAATGTTATCCAACAGAGCTGGAATTGACTATCTTCCCAAATATATAGCATTTTTAACCAATTAACAGATTGTGAATATATTTTTTTCAGTTGAATCATATTTAAGTTAGAGGAAGACTGATTACAACCTACAATAATAAAAACAAGTAGCTCAGGACTTTGAGACTAACGATTTTTATGTCTTCTTCATCTAAAGTGTCTAATTGTTTAAATAAATAACTGGTAAAATCTCACAATTCGAGATTACTTACAAATACAAATGACCTAAGGTGCCAGTTTCTTTGCATAACCAACCCTCTCCTGTCTACGCCACAGAGTAAGCTGCAAGAGATGGCATCTTCTCTCTCTCCCTCATCTACACTGCCCTACCCTAACATTGCCAGAGACAATTCTATGACTCTGAGGTTCTACTTAATGTTATTTGAAATGACTGACACTAAGCTAGTCCAAGTTTCTCTTTATCAGATAAGGAAAATGGAGATGATAGAAAAATGAGTTTTCTGGCTCACAAAGTTAGTAGTAACTAAACTCAGGGCTAAAGTCTGTTTTAGGAACCTATGTGAGTGTTTTTCAGTTCCCCCACCAGCTGAAGAAGGTAGGATGTTTCAAATCCAAGTCTGAAAAGAGAGAGCCCAACAATATAAACTAAAAGAGAACCCAAATTAAGAAATAAGTGAAAAGAACTTTAGTAATGATAAAAATAAACTGCTTTTGTGTTAAACAGTTCAGGTAGAAATTGACTTAGACTTAGCCCCTGGGTGACAGGGAGTGCGGCTTTATCCATTCCACTTGCAGTTCTCCTTGATCAAAGTCGAACTCTGTTCCATTTGGTGAACTGCAATTTTATTACATTCTCCAGTGATAGACTCATTATTCCTGATGGTTTTTAATTTGAAGTAGTACCATTCAGATCCTCGAATTCTTCTTCATGGTCACAGTGACTTTTCCACGCCAGGGATAAATTTATTTAGACATAGTACATGCCCAGACACAGATCAACATTATGGAATAACCTTCCCAGCAGCCTTCTGAAGGTACTGAACTCAATATTTCTCATCAGTATCGTTTAGGAAATTATACTAAATTCAAACTGGACTTTTGTTTTGTATTTAGGGGCCATGCCTAGCAGTGCCCGGGGTTGCTCATGCCCAGCTCTGTGTGCAGGGGCTCAGGGTTTCCTTACTCCCAGCTGTAAGCCCAGAGGGTGCTCCCAGCAGCACTTGGGAACAATGCAATGTCAGGGCTTGGACACAAGCTTCCTGCATGTGTTTACACTTCAAAATCTCTAACTCCCCTACCAAAATTTTTGGCTCTGTGGGCAAAAAAGTTGGAGATTCTGTCCTATAATCATTATTTTTTAAATGTTAGCCTATCTTCATATGACTTACTTTTGAACTGTGTCTTATACTCTAATGACCTATGAGTATTAAATTTTCTTTTATTATGACACTCATCCAAAAATATATTCTCTATGGTAAACCATGGGATTCTCAAAAAATTCACGTTTTCAATTAAAGACATATGTAGAGGGGCCAGAAAGATATTACTACAGGTAAGGCACTTGCCCTGCACTCTTCAGGTCTGGGTTCAATCTGTAGTATCCCAAATGGTCCCCTGAGTACTGGAAGGAGTGATTTGTGAGTGCAGAGCCAGTAACCCCTAACATAGCCAAGTGTGGTCCCAAGATAAAAATAAATGAATAAATAAAATACTTATATGTTAATAACTAAAAGTCCACAAGGAAAGTGATATTGTTCTAGAAGTATATTTTAAATCATTTACTCAAATAATGAAACTATAAACATGAGACAAAATGAAAACATGACTGTGACTTCATGACTATTTGTATATCTGCTAATATTTTATTTGATGCAATTCTTGACCAAGAATTTAATCTTTGTATAGAAGATAAAATATCAGCTCCCAAATATTTCCCTCTACTAATTTTTAGAACCCATGAGTTTATTATATACAAGGAAACTTACTGTATTTGACAGAATCAGAATTGATATCAATCAGTCTCAAAATAGGGAGGGTTTTTAGAATTATCAAGGTGGCTCCATGTAATCATAAAATTTCTTTAAAATGAAAGAGGAAAATAAGGATAATGTGAAAATAATCTATTCTTGCTTTACAACCAGAGACTATAGCTATAAGAGACCATAACTGAGGAGTACAGGCCGGCTATACAAGACGGATGTTCTCAGAAATTGTCCTCTCCAGAGCTTTCAAAGGAATACAGACCTACCACCACTTCAGTTTGAACCCAGTGAAATACATCCCAGGGAGTGAATTCCAAAATATGACAATGAAAGTATAATGCTTTATTAGCACCACTCCAACTTGCTGTCCTAATTGTTACCACCGTGAAGCACTGATCATTATGGTCCACATAGTTGGGCCAAAGATCACTAGATTGGCTCCTGAGTACTTCTTGGGAGCTCCTAGCCTAGGGTATAAAAGAAAGTAAAGAAGATGGTCAACACAGAAAAACAGAAATCATGCAAGAAAAAGAATTTAGAAATACATCAGCCATTCCATTTTTATCTACAAGCCTGTATATGTGGGATTGTTTTCTCTTCTATAACCCATTATGTTTGATTTGTTTCTTACTGAAATACTGGTTGGTCCTCCTTCATTGTTTCTCCATAATTCTGTTATGTACTAAGCTTTGTTGTGCCTGACCTATAAAGTACAATGTCAAACCACCTGTATTTTATCTAACTTATGATTTTTTAATTAAAATAGGTGTGCTTCAAAATAAAACAAATATACTGTTGCTTAGAATAGATGTATGTATTATGCTATAAACTATGTAATATGCTATAGCAACAATAGAAGACAAGGAAAATTTAAAAGAAATTCCTGCATACAATAGAAACAAAAGTATGAACATACAATGATTAATAAAGGAGGGCATGACTGATTATTAAAGGTTAGCATATTGTCAGGGTTCTCCAAATAAGCAGAATCAGTAGGACAGAGATGCAGCAGAGATACAGATACACATGTAGTTTAAATGCTGTGTAGATATGTATAAAATATAATATTGGAGAGAGTCTCTTGCCTGCACGCCTGGCTGTCTTCCCCGGGGCCCCTCGGAGGGCATGGGCTCCAGCTTCCCTCCCCACCCTGAGCAGAGTTCCCGGCGGCCGAAGACCACTGGAACCTAGCTACAGCCATGCTACAGGCCCCTCTCCACATGTCCAGACAGGCCTCATGCATAAAAGTACCGGCAGAGGAACCCAGGTGTGTGTAATCCCATCAACGGCCAACATCCAGAGAGAGACTTAAAAGCAAGCTCTTAGAAGCACGCGACCGCTTGCAGCTGGGCGATATCATGTAGCCTGCTTCTCCCTCTGGGAGAAACTGGCAATCTTCTGAGAGTTTCCTGCCCACATGGGACAGCCTTGCAAGCTTCCCATGGTGTATTCATATGCAAAATCCAGTAACAAGCTGGATCTCATTCCCCTGACCCTGAAGATCCCCTAGTGCAACATCGTTAGGAGGGCCCAGTTGAGATGGACTGTTAAGATCTCAGGGAAAGGACGAAATGAGATGTTACTGAGGCCGCCCGAGAAATCTGTGATTAACGGGAATTTCGTGATTCGTGATTCATGATAATGTTGGAATTGAGTTGTAGGATAATAAAAGCTGAGGTTCCACTTCATGTAAACCAGAAAAGCTTGTAAACAGGTGACATCTTTCAGCCTGAACCTATGGCCTCAGAATGGAGACAGTCAAGTCCTGATCTGAGTTTGAAAACCAGGAGTGCCAATAACAGAAACTAGAGAAGACAGAGAGCTCCATGCCAGCAAGAGTGGCTGTCACCTTTGTCTGCTGTTTTCTTTTTATCAAAATCTCCAATTCAGTAATTGAAGAATGATTCCCCACACAGGAGAGACTGATTGATTCTACAAATGCAAATGACTCCTCTGGAGACAAGGCACATCAAATAGATGCTTATAAGATATTTGAGCGCCACTTAGCCCAGTTATGCTAACTGATAGAATCAATTATCACAGATGAGGATTAATAATATGAATGGTATTTCAGAACCTATCTTCTAAGAATAAATGCTATCCTCAGGATACACACTAAGGTTTAGAAAGTAGAAGTTCTAAAAAGTTTAGTGAGAAGTTTGCATTACTCCATAACATGAAGTTTGGAAAGGAAATGTAACTTTAGTAGGTTGGAAAGTTCTCAAGAGATGTAATTATGACTGTATAATCCTATAGATTGAATTGTATGAAGCTACAGAAGGCATGCTTATCAAATATGTAGATGACACGGAGCCTGGCAAGAGAATGAACACATTGTATGTCAGAACCAGAATTTAAACAACAACAAAAAAAAATCTTGTCAGTCTGTAGCAATGGGATGAATCTCTAAAAAGATAGAAGTTAACAGGGATTAACATAAGATCCTACACTTGGGTCCAAAAACTCAACTGCCCAAATGCGGTTGGAAATGATATAGAGAAGTAGCAGCATGTGATAAAGTGACTGTTGAGTTTTAATAAATCCAAAAGTTAAAAATATATCATAATAGAATAATATAAGCATGAAAAGTATATTTAGAAGTTTTTGTTTACCATTGTATGTAGGTAAGAGCATGTAAGTGAATTGCTTAATTTCAAATATATTATAGGAAAGAAATCAGTAATGCAAATGTATTTGACAGTTACTAACAAAACATAGTAAAAGATAGCGAGGGTTTTTGAGGGTGTTTATTGTGAAGAAGAGACAAATCCAAATTAAGGGTGAGGAGGAAATAGTAGTTCTTAAAAAAAAAAAATTAAGGAATTCTGAGTCATGGGTTTGAGGCCTATTTTAATGGTGCCCATAGATTAGAATGAGGATAGTAAGCAGAAGCCAATGAAGTTTAAATTTAAGAGACAGAATTTCAGAACTGTCAAAAATTCAGATAGGTTTTGCTTGATGAATAGGCTTCCCAACAACGGAGATATTCAAATAAATACAAATTAAACCACAACTTGGTAAAAAATGTTATAAAATATGTTCAAACAGTTAAGAAAATGCAGGTTAGATTAGCCTAAAATTTTAGTACAATGACTGTGAACTGTAAGGAGAAATAATTATTGAACTTTACATAATTCATTCTTGACAGTGTCAAGATTCATTTGCTAGTAGGTCTATATTTTGCTAATAACATTATATTGCACTCCTAATTGATGCAATTCGATTGTCTTTCCTAAAAATGAATTGAAAATATTATGTTTTAGGGAATTATAAAAGATCTGCATAGTCTCATTGTAACTCTTATTGTTGATACGGCTGTATAAAATGAAGACTGAATTCATAAGGAGCTACATCCTCAGAAAAACTCTGTACAACTCACGTTGAATTAGAGAGGAAAAGTAACTAAATGATTCTCATGAATATGTCAAACTCTCATTTCAGATTTTCTAGCACTGATTCTTCTATTGAAATATAAAAAGTGCCCAGCTGTGAACTTCTCAGTCGCCAGTACCACTCAGACACCCCAGGCATTGGAAGGTTTTTATACTAGTGAAGCCTAGAAAAGACTTTGTTGACATCCCTTAGATCTGTAGATCCTCTTTCACCTTTCAAATATCCTGTTAGCTCTTCTCTGAGTTACCACTTTTATCTCTTTCTACTTTTTCATTCTATTGCTCTTCACTTAAATTGCTAAAAAAATCTCTTATGTTCCAAGATAATATGAAATCTTTATTTTAAAAAAAATCAAAAGAAAATGAAAAAGAAAGAGGTTAGAGAAAGTGAAAGGGCTGCTTTAAATTTTGGTTCAGAATTTTTGTGGAAAAACCTCAGCTTTTTCTGAGAGATTTGGTTTATAGAACTCAATTTATGAAAATAAGATTTGAGAAAGACAATTAAAAGAAATGAGAAACAATGTAAGAAATTCAATGAGAGAGTAGCCTATTTTTTCCCGTTGTGATGTTTCATCTTATGAGTTAACTTAGAAGACTATGGAACATAGTTTTGGTTCAACATCAGTTTAGATACTATTGTGAAGGTACTTTTAAAGACATTATTAACTTTTAAATCTGCAAACTTTAACTATACAGAATATACTTCATATGAGTGGACCCCAACCAATCTGTTGTAAACCAGAAGTAATTCAGCCCCACAGTGCCTCCAGCTTTCACTCTCTGGGCTCCTGACCAACAGACTGTTCTTCAGAGCTGTGGTCTTGCCAGACTCCACAAAAATACAGAATAAATCATTATAGGTAATATATATAATATAATGCACATATATGCACAAGTAAATATATATCTTTATACAATGCTTGTATATTTGCATACATTCATTATATATACACATTATGTATATGCATACATGTAATATACTTGTTCTGTTTCTCTGAGAGCTGTGATTAATTTATATAGCCATGAATTTATGGAATTTCTTATTCTATTCACTAAACTTTACCCTCCAGTTTCTATTTTTGAAATTTACATTTCTCTGGAGTAAGATCTAGAATTCTTTCCTAAAATTTCTAGGATATTGATCAGAGTTTTCAGTAGTGTTAGGAAGTTTACCTTCAAGATGAGAAATCAAGTACACTCTTCCAATTTTGAATAAATATCTGAAGGAATAAATTCTAGGTGCAAACAGTGAAAACAGATCATCTTAGCCTTCATAAGCAACAAAACGTATACAGTGTTAGCTCACAGGCAAACTAACTCAGGTTCTGCTTTTATCTTGACATATGCAATAATGAAAACACATCTCCTCTGTAAGGAATTACATTACTCAGCACTTAATTTTATCTCTTTAAGCTTTCATTGCTAATGCTCAACTTACTAGTAAAATATGCCATGTACTCAAAAAGACAAAACTATTGAAAAAATTAAGGAAAAAATGGGCAAAACATCAAATTCAAAATGTTGGAGCAAACAGACAATGCTTTAACATAATGATTATTTCATGTTTAAGATAACAGATATAGACTTTTAGCAAACTCTATAGAATGATTGAAATAGAATGTCTAGAAGGAAAAATCAAATATGACAAGCAAGAATTCAAAGGACGGTAAGAGCTGAAAAGTTAAGTAGGGAATAAATGATCTGGGAAATAGGAATACAGAATACAGTTTGACTGAGGATAAGGGAAACAAATGCGTAGGAGTTAGGTAAGTTCAGAAGAGGAGGGACTGGAGAGGCAGTTCAAAGGTTTGAAACACATGTTCTGCATGTGGAAGGCCCGACTCACCCACAGCACTGTCTGGTCTCCAGTACTGCCAGGAGTGACCCTTGAGCACAGAGCTTGAATTGAGAATGGTATTGTAGTGCACAGTCACCCTCACCAATCAAACAAATGGAAGCACAGAATTATTCTTCAATGCATAACAAAAGGCATGTGCAAGAAATGCCTTGTGGAGTCTGTGGAGGAAGTGCCTTTGGTTATACTGCATGGAATAGCTTCAGTGCACTGGAATACCAGAAGCCAAGCAGCACTATGTTTCCATTTTGGGAGTGAAGCTGAGCAAGAATTTTCCAAAATCAATTAAAGACATTAAATTTGATGTTTAAGTAATATTGCACAGTTTAATTAAAAGAAAACAACAAATTATTTTCTATAAAGAGAAAGCAACAATGACATGAAAAGAAATGAAGCAAATGCACCAGTTGAAATTAAACCCCATGAAAATCAATCTCCAAGTGGGAATCTTAGAAGCAGACGGAGGGAAGAAAAGTCACTGCTTTACTTTAAAATTTTAAGTAATCTCTTAGCTTTAAAAAATAACAGAATTTATTTCTTGAGAGAAATTATGGAAATCAGAAGATGTTTAACATCTTCAGAATGTTGACAAAAGTTTATGGTTGACTTAAATTTTATACCAAGAAAATATTTGTCAAAAATTACTGAAAACTCATTTTTGTTTCTTTTGGCTTTTTGGGTCAAACCTGGCTATGCTCAGGGGATAGTTCTAGCTCTTATTTCAAGAATTACTCCTGGTGGTGCTTGGCAGACCATAAGGGTACCAGGGATAGAACCCCGGGACTGGGTCTCGTGCAAGGAAAACACCATACCCACTGTACTATCACTCAGGCCCATTACAATTTTTGCCAGTGAAAGTACTTCTACATCTATGTGTTGAAACTGGCAAAATCAATTATTTTCGTTAAATATAACTAAGTCAAATATGTAGGTTGGTTTCTTGGTTTACTACCATAAAGTAAAGCAATGTACAACTGATTAATTACGAGAAGAGTTGAATAGCTTAAAATATTTTGCTTAATATAAGGTAACGAGGTGTAAGCAGGGGTATTAGAAATTCACGAATCACGAAATCCCCATTAATCGTCGATTTCTAGAGTGGCCTCAGTAACCTCTCCATTCATCCTTTCCCTGAGATCTTAGAAGTCTCTCTAGGCTCAGCCCTCTGAAGGATGTCAGACTGGAGGCTCTTTCAGGGTCAGGAAATGAGATCCAGCTTGTTACTGGATTTAGCATATGAATACACCTTGGGAAGCTTGCAAGGATGCCCCATGTGGGCAGGAAACTCTCAGAAGCTTGGCAGTTTCTCCCAGAGGGAGTAGTAAGCTACAAGAAATAGACTACAAGCACTTCTGGGAGCTTGCTTTTAAGTCTCTGGATGTTGGCCGTTGATGGGATTACACACACGTGGGTTCCTCTGCCGGTAACTTCATGTGTGAAGCCTGTCCGAATGTGTGGAGAGGGGCCTGGAGCATGGCTGTAGCTAGGTTTTAGTGGTCTTTGGCCGCCAGGAATTCTGCTCGGGTTGGGGAGGGAAGCTGGAGCCCATGCCCTCCGAGGGGCCCCGGGGAAGACAGCCAGGCATGCGGGCAAGAAACTCTCTGCCTAATTAGAAATTAAGCATAAAAATATATAAAGCACAGCTATACTCAGGGATCAATTCTAGTTGTGCTCAGGAAACACTGTATAGTGCCAAAGATAGAATCTGAGTCAGCCATATAGAAGGCAAGTGCCATACTTGTACTTTCTGTACTGTCCCTCTGGATGCAAAACTATATTAAACCTAGTGTATCTATATTTTTAAAAAACATAAATAGATATAAAACACTGATGAAAGCATCAAGGATATCAGTATTTGAAAAAAGAAAACAAAGCTGTATGATTTGTTCTTACAACAAATATACATAGGATACATTAAATAATGATAAAGATGAAATCAATTTAAAGAAATTTATTTTTTTTAATTTTTTTTTTTTTTGCTTTTTGGGTCACACCTGGCGATGCACAGGTGTTACTCCTGGCTCTGCACTCAGGAATTACTCCTGGCGGTGCTCAGGGGACCATATGGGATGCTGGGAATCGAACCCGGGTCGGCCGCATGCAAGGCAAACGCCCTACCCGCTGTGCTATCTCTCCAGCCCCAATTTAAAGAAATTTAACATGTATACATTGGCAAAAAAGAAAACCCATGAAACCTCTATCATCAAAGTTGATTTACAGCAAGAAGAATAAAAAATAGTGTTATTAATAAAAATACAGCAACTAATGCTAAATGTATCTAGATGTAATAACAACTTAAATATATTTGAGAAAAAAATGAGAAAAATTAAAATTATTTTGCCTTTATAAAGCATAAGCAAAGATGTCCATTTAGTGGAGTAAGAAGACAACCAAAACCAAATTATAATTAAAAGGCCAAGAATTTACATTGATAGAAAATTCAATGTAGGGTTATGAAGAAAGCAAAAATATTGGTAAATTGTATACACTTATGACTTAACATCAATTTAACACTTCTACAATAACCTCTAAGACAATAATTTGTTTTATTTTATCTAGAATAAATATTTATATACCTTAGACAAGTATTAAGTGATAATAATTTATAATAATAAATTATAATAATTTGATAATAATATGATAATAATAAATGATCTGGCATTCAATCCACGAACCTGTGGTTTCAAAGTCAACATTCTACAAAATAAACTAAATTAAGTACAAATTACAAACCAAGAAAGAAATTAAAAAGAAATGGAAGGAACTTCAATATAAAATTTTAAAAATAAAAGAAAGATTAAAAAGATAAAATGACAAAAGAATGCAATCTTCACATCTATAATGATGGCTCTATACTTATGAGATACCTGCAATTCACTCATTTTTAAGAAAATAAATTTTATCAGGTGCAATAGCATGAATGAACCCTAAGAACACAATGTTAAATTAAACAAACTATTCACAAAATACAACTATTGAATTATTCTATTTACATTAACTAGAAATTTATTCTATTTAAATAGAATTTTATTCTATTTATTTTATCTATTTTATTTTATTCTATTTATTTTATCTATTTTATTCTAGAATTTCAATTTAAATAGAAATTTATTCTATTTACATGAAGCATTTAAAAATAGTTAATATTCATAGAATAGAGAGGTGGTTATTTGGGGCTGCTGGGAGTGGTGAGGGGGATGAGGCAGAACTGTCTATAAGTATGTTTTCATTTTTGCAACATAAAAACAAATCTGAAAATTTTTTTTGACAAAAATTATTGTAAGCTTAAAAATTATAATAACACAGGGTATGGTGCTGCCAGCAGGTCAACCTGTACCTGTGGGGTGAGTGCATCAGCAGCCTGATGGTGCCTTCACACTTTCTGCTACCCCAAAATTGCTGTTCTGCCTTTAGCCAGACCCCAACAACTTGGGGCCAAGTTTACCAAGAAATTAAACGGCCAAAATTTAGGTATATGGGAGACACTCCCACAAGCCACCTCTGGCTCAGCTATATAAACTCATTTATTGGCCTTAGTTCAGAGACCCATAAATTTCAAAAGAGATTGAAAGTTGCAGTTAGGGTCTTTAGCACAGAGGCAGGTGGGAACCCGTGACTAAGAGCTCTAGGCCTGGTTGGATCGGGTCTGGGCCTCCTGTCCCCAGTTCCCCAGTTTTCCAGTAGCTTGGTAGTCACACCCACAAAATGCCCCCGGTGCCATGTAATCTCATCAATGGCCAAGACCCAGGAACTATAAACTAAAGCTCCAGGAAGAGAGTGCTGCAGAATCTCCTGACCTGCACTGGGGCACCTTGGAGTAGGGCTGGTTTAGTCTCCCTCCCCACCCCAAGCTGAATCCCGGTAGCCAAAAACCTACAGAACCCAACCACAGCCATGCTCAAGGACATTCTCCACAGACTCGGAAGAACCTCATGTAAGAGTGGATGAGCCTCACCTAAGATGGGATAAACCTCACCAGAGAGTGGACCGGCAGGCAAACCCAGATATGCAGGAACCCGTGACTGAGACCTCCAAGCCTGCTCGGATCAGAACTGAGCCTCCTCCCCACCCCCTAGGTCCCCAGTTTTCCAGGAGTTTGGCAGTCATACCCATAAACTGCCCCTGCTGCCATGTAATCTCATCTATGGCCAAGACCCAGAGACTATAAACTAAAGCTTCCAGAACAGTATGACACAGAATTTCCTGGACATTATATTCTGTCCATAACAAGGACTATAAAGCAAATCATCTAGCATTGCCTTTTAGGTAGGTTTGAGTGGTGGTGGGACTGGTGTTGAAATATCGAATGTACCCAAAGTAAAGAGAGAATATGAGGAAATTTTCTGCCACACAGGCAGGGGAAGGGTTGGAATGGGGGTGGGGGGTTGTGGGGAATACTGGGGATTTTGGTGGTGAAAAACGTGCACTGGTGAAGGGATGGGTGCTTGATGATTGCATGACTGACTGAAGCTCAAACATTAAAGCTTTGTAACTGTATCTCACGGTGAATCAATACAAAGGAGGAAAAGAATAATAATAAAATAATAAACTAAAATTAACATTTTGAATAAAAAAATAATGTGGAGTTCATGTCCAATTCAACCAGCTTAATTAATAGCTGAATAAATAGCAGTATCCCTACGTTATAAAAAAATGGTAATAACAGGGCCAAAAAGTGCAGTGGGTAGGGCATTTTTCTTGCACTTGGACAGCTAGAGTTTGATCCCTGGCACCATATAAGGTCCTGCCAAGGACCATTACCACCAGGAGTAATTCCTCAGAAAACAGCAGGGGTAAGCTGTAAGTACTGCTGGATATCCCCCTACCAAAAAAGATAATATCTAGATTGCAGAGATAGTGTAGGGATTAAGAGGCTCTCCTTGGACCCGCTCTCCATGCCATCTTGCCACAGCATTCAACAGTGAAGAATCCAGGCCCTGCCGGCAGGCACCACCAGCCAGAGAACGCTCTGGACTCCAGACTGGGCCAACAAGACCCAGGTGACAGACGGAGAAGGTACAGCCAGCATGTCTTCTCCAGATGGACCCCTGGCGACACTGAGCTTCTACTAACATGGCTCCGGTATGCAGGACTAGGACATCTCCAAACCGCGGGGGGGGGGGCACTGGAACGGGGTGGCGCCAGCTCAGTTTCCAATTTGCTCTTGCCACCGGAAGTCTCGCCCCTGACCCACCCTAGGCGCCATCTTGCCACAGCAGCCAACAGTTAAAGAATCAGGGCCGGCAGCTAGACTACTTTTGGTCCCAGCAAGGGCTCCCAGCCATGTCTCTAGACTGTGAACTAAGCCATAGCCCCACGCTGGCCAAGGAGGGGAAATAGCCTTCTTTCTCAGTATTTTTTCTCTTTTTGGGGAGAAGCAGCATGGCGTCCGCCATATTATGAGGACTACTAAGCAGGTATGAACTTGGTGGCGCAGGAAGGAGGAAAAAAAAATTGTGTTATGAACTTGAAACAGCGGGACACTTGGGCAGTCTTGGGCCGGGCCGATGCTGGCTCGTGCTCCGATGAGATTCCACCTGGGTGGCCACGCTTTTGTGCAGCCGCTTTGCTGCTGATCGACCAAGATCTGGAGACCAGCTAGACTACCTTTGGTCCTAGTCATGTGTCTAGACTGTGAACTAAGTCATTGCCCCATTCTGCCCCAGGAAGGGAAATGATGCAATTTTGTAACGTAAATCTCCCTGGACTTAATTACTAAAATACTAAAATGCAGAAATGCTACCGCAGCCATGCGACTGCATATCTCTTCATTCTCAGAAATAGAAAACTAATTATCAAATGCTTCCTTTTCAGTAGGACTGTTTTTTTGGGGGGTAAACTCCAACAACAATAGTGAGTTTTTGTGTTGAAATATGGAATGTAAACAAGGTAAAGAGAAAATGAAGTGAAATTTATCAGTTACTCAGGTGGGGGTGGGGGCGTGGGGGTGGGAGATATACTGGGGTTTTTGGTGGTGGAATATGGGCACTGGTGAAGGGACGGGTATTTGAGCATTGTATAACTGAGACATAAGCCTGAGAACTTTGTAACTTTCCACATGGTGACTCAATAAAATAAAAAGAAAAAGAAAGAATCCGGGCCGGGGGGGCTGGAGCAATAGCACAGCGGGTAGGGCATTTGCCTTGCACGAGGCCGACCCAGGTTAGATTCCCAGCATCCCATATGGTCCCCCAACCACAACCAGGAGTAATTCCTGAGTGCATGAGCCAGGAGTAACCCCTGTGCATTGCCGGGTGCGACCAAACCCCCCCACCCCCCAAAAAAAAGAATTTGGGCCGGGCTGGCAGGCACCGCCAGCTGGAGAACGCTCCGGACCCCAGATCGGGCCAACAACACCGTGCCAGACGTAGAAGGTACAGACAGCATGCTTTCTCCAGATGGAGCCCCGGCAACACTGAGCTTCTACTAACACGGCTCCAGTATGCGGGACTGGGACATCTCCAAACCTATATACCAAAAATATGCTCAAGAATGGCTCCACCACCCTTGAGCGTCCATTATCCCAGAGGCACAGAAACCAATCTCAGAATGCAGCAGCTGCTGGCAGATATACTCCTGGATTCTGAACTAAGCTATGGCCCCATGCAGCCCTGGGATGGCAAGGTTTTCTGTCCCTTGGCCTTTTCCCCTGCGACAGCATGGCGACCGCCACCATTCAGAACCAACTGGACAGAGAGTTAGGAGTTTGCAGTGATGGGATGGGATGCATGGGCAATCTTGCGATGGGGGAGGAAGAACCGGCCCTGCCTCCTGCCCAAATGAGACCCCGAGCGGTCGCCCATGAACAGCTCCTCTGCTCCTGAACAGCCATGATCCCAGCGCCACAGAAACCAATCTCGGAATGGAGCGGCTGCTGGCAGAAATACCTCTGGAGTTAATACCAGAATTCCAAAACTGGGCGGCTGCTTTCGCGACCGTGCAACATCATATACTCTTTGTTACCAACAATAGAAAACATACAATCTAATGATGCCATTCTGACAGGTCTAGCTGTTGGAGGAAAAATTCCAAATAATGATAGTGAGTTTTCTGTTGGAAATTGAATGTAATCAAAGTAAGGAAAGAGTAAAGTGAAAATCATCTGCCACACAGGCAGAGGGAGAGTGGGAGTGGGGGTATGCTGGGGTTCTTGGTGGTGGAACATGTGCACTGTTGAAAGGATGGGTGTTTGAGCATAGTATGACTGAGACTCAATCCTAAAAGCCCAGTAACTGTTCTCACGGTGACTCACTTAAAAAATAAATTTAAAAAATCAATCAATAAATAAAATTTTTTAAAAAAGAGGCTCTCCTTACAGATGTCTGAGTCTAGTTCATATCCCTGGCACCACATATGTACTTCTAGCACCATCAGGAGAGATCCCTAAGGACAGAGCCAGAGAAAACCCTGCACACTTCCAAGTGCTCAAAATTCCCTACAAAATATTGATAGTATCCAATTTTCTTAGCACTATTTATCTAAAAAATTTTCATTTATCGATTTATAAGTATTGAATACCATTAAATTATACTTTTAACTAATTTAAAAATTATATGCACAGAACAACATAGTATTAGGCATTAATTAAAATATAAGCAGAAATTCAAAGATTTGAATGAAACTACCACTATAAATGCAGTTTTTGGTGCATCTTTAACATTAATTAACAAATTAATCATACAAATATGTCACGTGGATATATATTTAGCAATTGATAGATAAATAAAACAATATTTGACACTTGATCTAATTGCCGTATGCTTAAATTGCAGCTCCCAAAATGGACCAACAGTAAAAGTAACTTCAAAAACACAGCATAAGGCCTAGAACTATATATGAATTTTCTCAACTAAGAAGGTAATCAATTATTTTCCTTTGATTGAAATTCAGTGATAAATATAAAGAATACTTTCCATGTTACCTTGTGCATTTACTATAAAATATAGTTTATATTTAAAGCTGAGACATATATGACAAGTAAAAACTAAAGATTAATCACTCTTGTATACAAAGATGTACATACAAATATATACATAATAACTACACTGATTTCACAAATTTAAAGTGGGTCAATATATTTAAATAGTTATAATTTATCACATGAACAAATTAAGGAAGAAAATGAAATGATCATCCTATTAGCCTGTAAGAACTGTGATTTTAACATGTATTTAAGAGAAAATTGGCTAGCAGGGACTAGAAAGAAACATCCTTAAGATAAAAGATAAAGATGCCTAATCATGTTGGATAGAAAATAGCATCATGTTTAATTGAAAATAGCAAAATCCTTTTTATAAAGTTAACTTTTTTAACTACAAATGCCCAATATGTATTCTACTCAACATCATAATAATACCTAATATGAACAAAAATATATTTGCATTTTGGTAAAGAGAAGAAAGTATAACTTCATAAGACGATATCTAAAATAGAACTAATAATGTCAGTTATCTATGAAAATCATCATATAATTAAGCTGCTCAAAAAGAATAACAAAGAAATAAATCTAGTGTCAATAATGTGGCTCAGTGGTAAGTACGTCTTTCATGCATGAAGCCCTGACTTCAACGCCCACTATCAAAACTTGAAACAAAAACAAAACAATTAAACATAAGGAACTCATGAAAGGGCAGACAAAAATGCCTTCTCATTCCATATTCACAAACATAGACTCAACATGATGAGTCTTACTCCCTTCCAAACTGTTCAGATAGAATACTATACAGCTGTTAGAAACAATGAGGTTGTGTAATTTGCTTACAAATGGATAGACATGGAGAGTATCATGATGAGTGAAATAATTCAGAAGGAGAGGGACAGACATAGAATGATTGCACTTATTTGTGGGACATTAAAAAAACATGAAAACATAGTATAATATTAACACTCAAGGACAGTAGAAACAAGAGCCAGGATGATCAGTCCATGGTTGGAAGCCTGCCTCAAGGGCTGGGGAGAGGGCAGTTGTGATAGAGAAGGGACCATTATGACAATGATGGTTGAAAGGGATCGCTTTGGATGGGAGATGTGTGCTGAAAGTGGGCAAAGGACCAAACACGATGGCCTCTCAGTATCTGTATTGCAAACCATAGTGCCCCAAAGGGTGGGGGTGTGGAGAGAGAGAGACAGAGACAGAGACAGAGACAGAGACAGACAGACAGACAGACAGAGACAGAGAGACAGAGAGAGATAGAGAAGAAAAGTGCCTGCCATAGAAGCAGGCTTGGCTCGGTGGATGCATGGCAGGAGGGATATGGGAGATATTGATATTGGTGGTGAGAAATGTACACTGACAGAAGGACGGGTCTTGGAACATTGACTGGAACCCGGTCAGAAAAGCTTTGTAACTGCATCTCACGGTGATTCAATTAACATAAATAAATAAATAAAAGGTGGTAAGTTTAAGATATACATTATTAACTTAAAACTTCCAGAGCCAAGAGTAAGCTCTGAGCACTGCCAGACGTAGGCCCCAAACAAACAAACAAAAAAAAAAACAAACAAGGAAGATAAAATCATGCAATTTTCTGCTACTGAATGAATCTGGAAAATACCATGCTGAGTGAAGTTAGTCAGAAGGAGTGGGGCACAAGATGATTCCTCTCAGATGTGGAATGTGAACAAACGAAGTAGGGCATAACAAATGTCAAAAGGCAATAGAAACTAAGAATGAGTCTTCAATAGGAAGTCTACCACTGGGGAGCGACTGGGGTGTGAGGATTATGAAAGGGATGGATGGACTTTGAGACAACAGTGGAATGAAGTGGACGCTCTGTGGGAGAGTATGATGCTCTATTGTGTTAATCATGAAACCCAATCCTTAACAGGATTGCAAACCAAACTTCCTAAATTAACTTTTTTTATTTTCAAAAATAAATTAATGATCACTGTTTAATAACTTAAGTCGTATCTATTATATTTTTTACTATGAGTAAATACAAATAACCCTTGATCAGTAGGATCTGAACTAACTGGATCCACTTAAAAGTAATTCTGTTGTAAACAGACATGTCAATAAGGTGTCAATGAATACAGTATGGTATTACAAAAGAGAAGAAAGAAAAGAAAAGAAAGAAAAGAAAAGAAAAAAGAAAGAAAAGAAAAGAAAAGAAAAGCGCAAAGCATTATGCTAGTACCTGCCTTCTGAAGCAGCAAGTGATATTTTGCACCTGCAGTAAGTCAAAACATTGGGTTGGTATGTAAGAAAACAAATGAATAAGTAAGAATAAAAACTGAATGAAGATCAGATATGTACATAATAACCCAGAAATTTCCTCAAGATATGATTCTATTTCTTTGAGATAGAATATGCATTGTTGTAGATGAAATAACATGGCCATGATTAAATGTCAAAGACAAAGCTTTAAGAGTTATTAAAAAACAGAAAGATATTTTTTAAAAATTTATTTATATTTAATTAGAGAATCACCGTGAGGGTACAGTTACAGATTTATACACTTTTGTGCTTATACTTCCCTCATACAAAGTTCGGGAACCCATGCCTTCACCAGTGCCCATTCTCCACCACCAGTAAACCCAGTCTCCCTCCCATCCTCCCCAATCCCATCTCCCCCCACCCCACCCTGCCACGGTGGCAGGGCATTCCCTTCTGTTCTCTCTCTCTAATTAGCTGTTGTGGTTTGCAATAAAAGTGTTGAGTGGCCGCTGTGCTCAGTCTCTAGCCCTCATTCAGCCCGCAACTCCCTTCCCCCACATGGCCTTCGACTACAATGTAGTTGGTGATCGCTTCTTTGAGTTGCCCTTTCCCCGGAACGTGAGGCCAGCCTCGAAGCCATGGAGTCAACCTCCTGGTACTTATTTCTACAGTTCTTGGGTGTTAGTCTCCCACTCTGTTATTCTATATACCATAGATGAGTGCAATCTTTCTATGTCTGTCTCTCTCTTTCTGACTCATTTCACTCAGCATGAAACTTTTCATGCCCATCCACTTAACTACAAAATTCTTGACCTCCTTTTTTCTAACAGCTGCATAGTATTCCATTGTATAGATGTACCAAAGTACAGAAGGATATTTTTAAAGATTACATGGGGAGGAAATTCTTAATGGAAAAAAGATCTAAGTTTTAAATCACATAGGTGTGACCATTTTACCACAATAAAAATGGGTATTTGTCAAAAGTCCTTCTAAGAGAGAAAAGACATGTAGCAGACAGGTACAATGATTCCATAAACGCAACAGCACGTGTCCATGAGCGATCAGGGATCCTAAGAGGCCATGAGAAAAAGACTCACTGCACATCAGCAGGAGGCACGGGGCAGAGTGGATTCTAGAATGCCTAGAAATCATATTACCTAGAAACCATCACTGTCACAGTAGCACTGTCATCCCATTGTTCATCGATTTACTTGAGCAGGCACCAGTAATGTCTCTATTACACTCAGCCCTGAGATTTTAGCAGCCTCTCCTTACTCGTCTTTCCCAATGATTGGAGGGTCTTTCAAGGGTCACGGGAATGAGACCTATCGCTGCTGCTTTTCTCATATTGAGTACGCCAAGGCTAGCTTGCCAGGCTTTTCCCTGTGGGCTGGATACTCTCAGTAGCTTGTTGGGCTCTCTGAGAGGTATGTATATATATTTTACTGTATTGTGAATATGAATACGCCATGGGGAGCTTGCAAGGCTCTCCCGTGTGGGCAATAGACTCTTGGTAGCTTGTTAGATTCTCCAAGAGGGAGAACAAGGCAATAGCCTTGGTGCTTCCAGGAGCTTGGTCTTATAGTCTCTGGATGTTGGCTGTTGGTAGGATTACACAGCGCCTGGGGCAGTTTGTGTGTGTGACTGCCAAGCTACTGGAAAATGGGAGGTCTGGGTGGAGAAGGCCCAGTCCCAATCCGAGCAGGCTTGGAGATCTCAGCCTCGGGTCCCGCACACCTGGGTTCCTCTGTTGGTCTCTTCATGCATGATGCTAGTCCAAACGTGTGGAGAGTGGCCTTGAGCATGACTGTTGCTGGGTTCTGGAGGTCTTCAACTGCCATATTACACTTAAAAAAAGAGTCAAGCTAAAGAACTGACAATAATAAAGGAATATATACCACAGGAATAGCAGATCTATTTTGAAACACGTGCAGTCTCAGCTGCAGGGCCAGGCCAGAATAACCACTGTCAACTCCTGGGGAGTGCCGGGACAGGAGGTGATGCCAAGCACGGCCTTTTGGGCTGTGCTGTGGGCGCTCCTGCCCCACGTGGGACAGGGGATGCATGCAAGGATGCACAGCCAGAAAGAAATTGCCGAATGGAAGCCCTGGGGACGTGTTCTGTTTCATTTGGTGTTTTGTGTAGGGGAGGTTGTGGTCACTCCCGCCTTTAAAAATTTTGGTCTTTTTTCCATTCAGAAAAGGACAAGTAAGGGCCTGAGAGATAGTACCTCGCCTAAGGCCCGCTCAGCATCCCCTCACCGCAAGTCCAGGAGTCATCCCTGAGCTCAGAGGCTTGAGTAAGCCCTGAGCTGTGTTGGATGTAACTAAAGACAAAATAAATAATTCTATTGCACAAATTCAGTGTTTTTATTTGTTTCTATTCATGCAATCTCTTGCCCCTGCACCTGGCTGTCTTTCCCAGGGCCCCTCGGAGTGGGTGGGCCTCAGTTTCCCTCCCCACCCGGAGCAGAGCTCCCACGGCTGAAGATCTCTGGAGCCTAGCCACAGCTATGCTCAAGGCCCCTCTCCACACATTTGGACAAGCCTCACGCATGAAGGAAATGGCAGAGGAATCCAGGTGTGTGGACCCAGGGCTGAGACCTCCAAGCCTGCTCGAATCGGGACTGGGCCTCTTCTGCCCTAATTCTCCATTTTCCAGAAGCTAGGTGGTCACATCCAGGGACTGCCCCTGGCACTGTGTAATCCCACCAACGAAAAAACATCCAGAGACTATAAAACCAAGCTCCTGGATGCACGCGGCCGCTTTGCAGTCACGTAGCCTCTTATAATCTAATTCTCCCTCTGGGAGAACCTGGCAAGCTACCAAGAGTTTCCTGACCCCATGGGAGAGCCTCAAAAACTCCCCGTGGTGTATTCATATGCCAAAAACAACTAACAATGATGGGTCTCATTCCCCTGACCCTGAAAGAGCCTTCAATGTGGCAACATAGGAAAGGACGAGTAAAGAGAGGCTTCTAAAATCTCAGAGGTAGGATGAATGGAGACATTATTGAGACCGCTCGAGAAATTCAAAGATCAACGAGATGATGATTATGATGATTCATGCAATAAAAACAAATACCTAGGGGTTCTGTCTCCAAAGGGAGAAACTGATTTCTGAAGACCCAGGCTGTGAAGGGACTTGGAACAAACATTTCCGAAACCCAATTATGAGCAATTTTGTAACTGCATCTCACTGTGATTCAATACTCACACACACATATATACATATACATAATATATATACACACATACACATACACATACGCACACACACACACACAATAAAGACCCAAGCTGATTTCTGCAATGGCGGAGAGAGACAATTTCTATCTGTGTATTCAGAGCTAGAGGAGCGTTTACTCACTCAATCCTGGTCTTCCCACATTCTGGACGTTGGAAGGTTTGGCTGGAATTTCTGTGGGTGAGCTCTGGAGCCTGCATACTCCTTCCTGTGGCTTTAGAACCTTTCATAACAGATTTCTGTGGTGGTTCTTAACACTGAGACATGGAGACACCCATCAATTCAATACCCAGCTTAGTCAGAGGCTTCCTGAATGGTTCCCCTCCACTCCATGGCAGGCAAACTAGAGAAGTCTCTGAGGGTTTCATGTGTTCTAACTTCTGTAGTTTAGCATCAAAGGCCATTTTCATAGAGAGAATGAAGCACTTTAAAATACTTTTGAACCCAACTTTATGTATACATGTAGTAGGTACTCAAAAATATGTAAGTCTGTATTAAATTGCATGTATTTTGATAGCTTTAAGACAACTTATTACAAATCATGAGTGAATAATCATTATTTTCCACTATGTTTCAGAATTATTAAAAAATAAATGCTATTCCTCTTGGAGGCAATATAAAGGAGGCATACATTTTACAGATGCAACACTAATATTTTTGTGTGGGTATAATATTAGCAGTATTTTTTAATGAGTAAAACGTTATTTTCTAATGAATTCATAAAAACTGCAGATAACTTTAGTAAGATTTAAATCAGTAATTCAATATTATTTTCAGTTACATTTTGACATCTAAATACATTTAATAGGATATGAGATGTTAGTGGAAACATCTTTATCCCATGCTTTTATTTAAATTATTGTATACATTATTGTTTTTAATGATACACAATACTTCAAATTCTAGAAACTCACCTTTCACACATTAAACACATTGGACATCAGGTTTATTCAGATTTTATGTGTGTTCAGAAACTTTTTTGTCACTGAAACCTCATAACTAGGAGTTGGGGCTTTCTATTGCATCAATGCCTTCTGAGGTTGGTGGCATGTTACACTTTCAGTGAGACTATTCTTTTGTAGCCATTGTTGTTTGGTCTTGACATTTGCCCAATTTAAGTTAATATTACTTTATTCCTGAGATACCACTAGCAACTCACAAATGAACAGTGCCAATGAAATGAGTCCTATCCTGGCTGTAATAAAGCTTGTCTCTTTTCACTGGAACCTCCAGCCAGTCTCTTGCTTAATTTGAATTTGTGTTAGCTCTTCTAAGAAACAGGGACTGTTCTTTACACTATTAAGGACATATTGGTATTGGAATGGTAAGTGGTTCTCAGTGACATTCATGGAGAATCCATTTATTTAGACAGTGTTGCAAGCAAAAATCAGAGAACTCTTAAAGCATTTCAATATTTCACTGACAAATAACGCCATGTCTTCATTACTAGCCTCTGAGATCAATCTAAAGCATAGCAAAAACAAAAACAAAAACAACCAAAATTCTACTTTATCAATCTGATAACTAAATAACTTCATTTGTTATTTATTTACTTCATCTTCCTGGTGCCAAGTCAAACAAAATAACTCGTGTTCTTAACTGCGGATCATTGCATATTTTGTCTTATTTTAACTGTACCGAATTGTTTCTTTGGGCATGTCCCCTCAAAGAAGGAGCATAGTTTCTGATTTTGGTGCTCTATTTATTTTCACCCACTTAGACCAATGGGTGAAGCTGGCATGAGCGAACTGTGCAATTTACCTTCACATGAGCCAAATGTGAAGATACCATATTCTTTCACTCAGCACCAGCTACACTCTAGTAGAATGCTCATGTTTGAAGCCTTGTCCCTTAAACTTGCATTACTCTCATCAATTATACCAAGTGGTCCAATAAAAGGAAGTTGTTTGTCTACAATACTACCTTTACCCAGCATGAGCTCCCATTTTATTTGGTAAATTTGTTCAGATCAGCTTAGACAATAACCTTGAAGTCTTCCCAAACCCCACCATTTGCTAAATCTACGTGTTCAGTTATTTTCCCCCTGAGTATTATTTGATTCTATCCACTTGTCTTCAACCTTATTGTCATTACTAAATTTCAATTTAGTAATTCCAGACTCCTTCTGGAATCACTGCAAAAGTGCCAAAATTTTTCTCTTTTCTTCTAGCCTTTATTTGAAGGAAAGGCAGGTGATTGATTCTCTGAATGACAATAAAAGAAAGAAAAATTCTATTGTTTGTTTTGAAGGTAAGGTTTTAAAACTTTAACAGTTTAAAAATATTAGACTAAGAGAAAGTTCTATCTCCTTATTTAAAAAATTGTCATTCCTCTGCCCCTCTAGGAGAGCCCCGCAAGCTACCGAGAGTATCTCGCCCACCCGCTCCCCGGCAGAGCCTGACAAGCTCCACTTGGTGTATTCTATTTGCCAAAAACAGTAACAACAAGTCTCATAATGGAGACATCACTGGTGCCCGCTTGAGCAAATGGATGAGTAATGGGTCTATAGTGATACAGTGATACAGTAATGAAATGCAATTCAGATAATAAAAATAATAATTTTGATAGTAAAATGTAATATTTTTGTTACATTCATATATGTACAATTATATCCACAGATTTTATTAGAATAATTTGATCATCTTTCAAAAGAACCCCTTATTTTTTAGCTCTAGTCTTCCTTTCCTCAGCCCCAAGCTTGATTTGTAAGTAATCACTAATCAGCTTTCTCGCTTGTAGATTTCCATGTTTGGGATATTGCACACAAAGTCATACAAGTTATGAGTTTTCACTTCTTGTTTTCCACTGAGGGTGGAATAGCTAGGGGATGTGGTAACTTCATGTTTACTTAAGAATCTTCAGTCAGTTTCCAAAACAATTGCACCTTTTACATTTCCACAGTGTGCAAGCATTCTAAATTTTCTATATGCTAATCAACAATTATGATCTGGCATTTTAATTCTAATCATCCTTATTTTATTGTGATTTAATTTTACATTTCCTTTAAAAGTACTAAAGGCAATAATTTTGTCTTTGATTATATGAATACCATTTTTATAGAAAATGCGGGTAGGGCATTTGCCTTGCACGTGGCAGACCCGGGTTCGATTCCTCCGTTCCTCTTGGATAGCCCAGCAAGCTAGTGAGAGTATCCCGCCTGCATGGCAGAGCCTGGCAAGCTCTGTGTGGCGTATTCGATATGCCAAAAACAGTAACAACAAGTCTCACAATGGAGATGTTACTGGCGCCAGCTCAAGCAAATCGATGAACAACGGGACAATAGTGCTACCTATACTTGTTTTAAAAATGTCACTGTCACTGTCATCCTGTTGCTCATCGATTTGTTCTAGCGGGCACTAGTCACGTCTCTCACTGTGAGACTTGTTGTTACTGTTTTTGGCATATCCAATATGCCACGGGTAGCTTGCCAGGCTCTGCTGTGTGGGCGCGATACTCTCGGTAGCTTGCCGGGTTCTCTGAGAGGGGCAGAGGAATCGAACACAGGTTGGCCACATGAAAGGCGAATGCCCTACCATTGTGCAATTGTTCCAGCCCAATACAAATGTATTTTACTATTTTCATGGGTTAAAAATTAAAATTTAAATCTCTAATTTTTCACCTATCTTTTTGCTTTTGTTTTTCTTTCTTTCTTCTTTTTTTGTATTTGGGTCACACCCGATGATGCACAGGTGTTACTCCTGGCTCTGCACTCAGGAATCAATGTAAAATGTATTGTCCTTTAATTATTGAGTTTTATTTATGTGTTCCATATAGACAACCCTATCAGATTTATTATTTATTATTTATAGGTATGATTTACAATTATGTGAGTTGCTTTTAATTTTTTTATGATACCCTTTGTGTATTGTCTTTGGTTTGGCCTCCCACCCTCAGTGCCCCAGACTCTGTTTCTGGAGCTGCTGTGGGAGGGCAGGTGTCACTTCAGGCAGTGCTCAGAGAACCGTGTGGTGCCTGAGGCTGAACTCTGAGCTTCCACAAGCAGAGCATGTAAGCCACTCCTTTAAGCTATTTCCCGAGCCCTGATAATATCTTTTGCTACAATTATTTTTTAACTTTGGAAATGTGTAATATATATGCTTTTGATTATGATTTGTATAAAAATCGATTGCAACATTTAGGATCATAAAGTATGCCTATTTTATCTTGTATGAGTTTGATAGTTTGACTCTAACATTTAGGTCTTTAATCCATTTTATATATTTTATATGGCTTAAACGTACGGTTCCAGAGCACTTATTTATAGGTGATTATCTTGCGGTTCCAGCCTATTTAATAAAATATTAATTTTGCATTAAATGCTCTTGGGATTATTATATGAAATAAAGTTGAAAATAGATGGATAAATTTTGTTTTGGAAAGTAACTTATTTTTTTTAAATGTTATTAAAGCACCAGGATTTACAAAGCTATTCACAGTTGAGTTTTGGAGGTACAGTGTTCCAGCACCAATTTCACCACCAGTGTCAGCTACCCTCCACCAGTGTTCCCAGGTTCCATCGACCCAACCCGAGACTGCGACCTTGGCAGGCACATTTTTACCTTTGATTGTTGAGACTTGGATCTATGTTTTCAATGTTGCCAGCTCTGTGGTTTGGATATTCAGCCCCACCATTCCTTTAAACCACCAGTAATGCCCTGGAGCCTGCTCCCTATTGCTCCCTGTCTGTCTCCTGTCACCATACTCTATTTCTTCTTCTCTCTTTCTCTTCCCTATAGTCTTGGTCCAAGAGTGATCTAGGCATCCCCTACTTAAAATATTTTATTACCTTATCTAGTTCCTTTAAATACCACCTTGAGATCATCCCGTGCTTCTCCTATTTCTTCTCGGTTACTTCATTTACCATGTTATCTTCCATTTCCATTTATTATGCAGTGAATAGCATGATTTCATCACTCTTATAACTGCATAGTATTCAACTGTGTATCTGTCTATCTATTTATCTATATACATATATATCACATCTCATTACATAATTATCTATTTTTGGAAACCTACATTGATACCATATCTTAATTGCATACTAAATGCTGAAAATTAATAATGGTATGCATATGTCTATTTTAAATGATTTTATCTGTGCCCAAAGGCTAGATATCCAGTAGTGGGTTGCTGGGTCATACGGCACTTCAATTCTTAGTTTACTGAGACATCTCCATATTGTTTTCCATAAAGTTTGAACTAGACAACACTCCTATCAACATTGTATGACAGTTCCTTTTTCACAAAAACCCTGCCAACGCAGATTGTTATCGTTATTTTGATATGTGCCAATACTGTGAGATAACTACACCACCTCCATTTCACTGATGACATCATTCTCATAACACCAAAAACTTGCAAAATGGCACAAATGCTTGCTGACTTAGACTGGAGTGTGGAAAGGTCAGACTGCAGCTGAATCTCACCAAGACAATGTTCATGAAAAACGAACTAGTCCCAGACATTCCATTTGCTCTCAATGGAACGAACATCTCTGAATACAGCAGCTATGTGTACCTGGGTCGAGAACTCAACATGAGGAACGACTTGGCGCAAAACTGCACAGGAGGAAGAGAGCAGTGTGGAACACCTTCAAGAGTGTCAAAGAAGTAGTTAAGAGGACAAAAAACCTCTGACTCCGGGCACATCTTTTCGACTCCACCATTCTTCCTGCACTAACATACAACTCAGAGACCTGGGCCCTACAAAAACGGGATGAGAACGCTATTCGTGTATTCCAAAGAGGAACCAAAAGAGCTATGCTTTGAATGTCACATTTCACTCAAGTGAGAGAAGGAATCCAGAGTTCCGACCTCTGTTGAAGATCAAGAATCAGGAATGCTGTCTCGTTTGCCAAGGCGTTGAAAATCAGATGGCTGGACACATAATGCGATTTAGAGATGACTGCTGGACTGGAGCAATTACAGACTGGATTCCATGGGATGTCAAAAGACCTCATGGTCATCCACCTACGAGATGGTCAGATTCCTTCATCAAAACCCTGAACGAACGGTTTGAGGCTCTTCGTGTTCCTGGAGTGAACAGATATCATTGGGCTACATTAGCACTCGACAGGGATGAATGGAGACGTTACTAGCACCCACTCGAGCAAATTGATGATCAACGGGATGACAAGTGATACAAGTGAAGTATGAGATGGTGTCTCATTGTTGCCTTTATTTGGATTTCCTAATAATAAGTGATGATCAGCATTTTTTCATTTGCCTGCTGGCCACATGTTGGTTGTCCAAAGAGAAGTCTGTTCATATTCTATTCACAATTTTTGATAGTTTTTAAATTTTTTTGTTGCTATGGTTAATATATGTGAGTACTTTATATATCCTGGATATAAATCCTTTATATATTATATATGTGTATAGATTGAATGCAAATATTTTTCCCATTAAGTTAGCTGTCTTTCAGTTTTACCCTGTTTCTTTTGCCATGCAGAAACTGAACTGGAGAGACAGTAAATTGGGTAAGGATGCATGCAGCCTATTTGGGTTCAATCCCCAGCATCCTGCATGTCTTTTAGGCAATGCCAGGAATGAATCCCTATGTGCAAAATCAGAAGTATTCCTGAAAATCACTAATTATTTTCTCACAATAAAAAAAATCCTGGTCTAGACAGGTTTAATGTTGAGTTTTATTGAACCATCAGAGAATACTTTGATCTGCAAATTGAAATTTTTCCTAATTCCTTAAACAAAACTAATATACTGATATCCAAAGCAAATAGATACTTCTAAAAAAGAAAATTTGAGACCAATCTTCTTGATGAAGAAATCTTTGACAAAATCTTAGCAAACCAAATCCAATAGCACATTAAAAAAGTCCTTCACCGTACTCAAGTGGGATTCATTCCAAGATGGTTCGATATATGCAAATAAATTAATGTTATATAAAACATCAGTAATTGAAGGATAAAAATCATTATCATATCAAAAGATGCAGAGGAAGCTTTTGACAAAATCCATTTATGATAAAAATATTAACAAAGTAGGGGCAGAATGAACCTTCATCAAGATAGTAATGACTATCCATAGGAAGCTGATAGCCAGTACTACACTTACTATTCAAAAACCGAGCGCATTTCTCCTGAGATCAGGTACAATGCAAAGATGTGCACACTGTCTCCACTCTTATTCAACATTGTATATTGTACACTCTAGCAACAGCAATCATGCATGAAAAGGAAATCAAAGGGGTCCAAATTGGAAAAGAGACATGTCAAATTATCTCTATTTGAAGATTGTGTGGTAATATACATAGAAGACCCTAAAGAGTACACAAAAACAGTCCTAGAAACAATAAAGCAATACAGCAAACTTGCCAAAGTCAATACACAAATCCAGTCACAGCCCTGTATACAAATCATGAAACAGGAGAGAAAAAGATCAAAGGGTCTTTCCCATTTGAAATAGCTCCCCAAAGCATCAAGTGCATAGGAACACCTTAGGAAATAGAAAAATATTCTATGTCCTTGGATTAGAAGAATTAATATTGTCAAAATGATCATCCTATCTAAACTAGTATATAGGTTCGATGCAATTCCTCTCCAAATTCACACAACATTCTTTCTTTTAAATTTAATTTATTTTATTTTATTGAATTACCATGAGATAGTTAAAAGCTTTCATGTTTGGGTTACAATCTCACAATGATCAAACACCCATCCCTCCACCAGTGCACATTCCCCACCACCAATATCCTGGGTATATCTCCCCTTTCCCACCCTCCCCCTGCCTCCAAAAACATTCTTTAAGAACTTAGAACAGCCCATAATGAAGTTTGTGTGGAATCATAAGTGACCCCGCATAACCAAAATCATACTGAAAATTAGAAACTGGTAGGAATCATGGTACTTAATTGAAACTATGCTATAAAACCATAGTGACAAAATAGTATGGTACTGGAATAAGGATGAACCCTCTGACCAATGGATTAGAATAGATTATTCAAGGACAAACACCCATTTATACAGACAGCTAATTTTTGACAAAGACGCTGAAACTATGAAATAGAGTAAAGACAGCCTCTGCAACAAATGGTGCTGACAAAGTTGTATAACCACATGCAAAACTTAAAGCTGTGTCTGTATTTCATACTCTACACAAAAGTCAATTCAAATGATACTGAGACCTAACCAGAAACTATAATGTACATTGAGGAAAATGTAGGCAGAAAAATCCAAGATTTGGACCTCAAAGGTGTCTTCAATGAAATGATGCCATTAGTAAAGAGAGTCAAAGCTAAAGAAATGGAAGCTCTTGCACTGCACATGCCTGTCCTTGTTTTGGCATGCACCTGGGGTGATACTGCACATTTTGAGCTCTGTCACTGTAAACTATCATACTCTTATCTTCTGCTTCAGGATTGTTCTGGCTCTTGCAGATTTGTGTGACTCTTCAAATCAGCTTTTTGATCTCTACAAAGAAGCCGATGGGATTCTGGCTAAGATTATGTGTAGTCTATAGGTATTGAAAAGAGTTGTCTGATTAGTATGAAGTCTTCAAGTGCATGAATTTAGTGTATATTTACATTTACTTATATCTCTAGGTTAGTTTTCTTAGGAATTCATGATTTAATTTTTTTAACATTTTATATTTTCTCATATGAAATGTGAATGAAACTGTTTTCTCATTTTTATATAGTGATTGTTCTTTACCAGTGTATAAATTTAAAACTAATTTGGGGGGCCTGGGAGATAGCAAAGAATGTTGTTTCTTGTATTTATGTAACCAAACCTGGTTCAATTCCAGCACTGTGCAGTTCCCTGAGCCATACCCTGTGCTGGGACCTGTGCAACCTGAGGGTGGCATGAAGACACCCAGATACTGTCAGAAGACCCAAGGAGCAATGATCTTGGGTCTTAGCAGGAGACTGTCCACTCTGTTGTCTAAGATTGAAGATAAGGGGGTGCTGGTTAGAGAGCTCAGACACACAGACAGGCGGAGACTTAGATAGACACAGACAGACACACACACACACACACACACACACACACACACACACTGATATTTCCAAACTATCTTGAGACCTTCATATTAATAAACTTGGGGTTCGTAGACTTGGTGACTTCCTTATATCTTCATATTTGCATAAATACTAAGATTCTACTCAATTTGTATTCTAGTGGCATGTGGCCATTATGAATTGAAGTAATTTTTCCCCATCTTTAATTCACTTTTTCTTGCTCAGTTGTTATATCTAGGGGTCCAGTTCATTGTTGAATAGAATGAAGAACAGCGTGTTTTGCTCTTGCTCTTAAGAGAACACATTCTACCTTTTAGCATTTAATATGATGTCAGCAATGGAATTTGTGTACATACCATTTAGCGTTTGAAAAAGGTTTATCCTTAGTTTTTTGATATTTATTTCAAGACTTCTGTGGATTTTGACAAACTTTTTTTGTGTTTTGCAACAATCATGCAATTTCTTTTGCTTTATAGATATTTTATTATATTAAATAATGATTGGAACTTGAACAAAACTATTATTGCCTAAAAAATACCACTTGCCATTATATGTAATATAATATTTTTGTATGATTTAGATTTAGCTTGGCAGAATTATTTTTTAGAATCTTTCTCTCTCTAATTCATAAGAAATTTTGTTCTATAATTTTCTTTTCTTATGCTATCGTAAACTGGTTTTAATAATAGGATAGTACTATTCCCCTTAGACAAGTGGAAATGTGTGTCTTTACCTCTATTTTTTTCTAATTTATCTGTCTTGCTTATTTGCTCTTTATGGATATATCTTTGAATTATGTTATTATTCATTATACCAGTTCAAATCTATTATTTAATCCTCCAGGAGTTTTTTCCTCATACTTTTAAACTATAAAACTATCAAGGTTTATTTTCTAAAAAAATAATTTCTGTATCTATTGTTATTCTTAGTTGATGTGACATTGACATTCTAATTTTCTTTTCTTCTTCCACCTCACTTACCTTATATATTTTGTGATTTTGTGGCTATATGTATAAGAGCCTTATTAAGGTAGTTTTCTGCTAGTCCTGGCATCATGTTCTCATAGGCATTTTTGATGTCTGTCTTTGGTTGTTCTCCCTTCATTTAGGAACCATGGTTTACAAAGTTGTTCATGATACATTTGTTACAGGCATTGGAAATTTCAACACCATTCCCACCACCAGGATGACCTTTTCTTCACCATTGTTACCATCTTCCCAACCAACACCACGCATCTATAAGACTAACACCCAAGAATAGTAGAAATAAGTACCAGGAGGCTGTCTCCTTGGCTTGGAGGCTGGTCTCTCATTCTGGGCAACTCAGAGAAGGGAACACCAAGTAAAATGTGGTTGGAGGTCATGTGGGGGAAAGATGATGCTGGCCGAATATAGACTAGAGACTGAACACAATGGCCACTCAACACCTTTATTGCAAACCACAACACCTAATCAGAGAGAGAGAACAAAAGGGAATACCCTGCCATAGTGGCAGTGTGGGGTGGGGGGAGACGGGACTGGGGAGGGGGGGAGGGATGTTGGGTTTACTGGTGGTGGAGAATGGGCACTGGTGAAGGGATGGGTTATCAAACTTTGTAAGGGAGAAACATGAGCACAAAAATGTATAAATCTGTAACTGTAAAAAAAAATAAATATAAAAAAATAAAAATAAAAAATAAAAAAAATAAATTGTTGCTAAAATGGAAAAAAAGGAAATGAATTAAAAATTAAATTATTTATACCAAATATCTCAAGATACATTACTTAACCAAACTGCAGTTTTAACTTTTCCCATCAGTGGATATTTAAGTGAAGAAATATGAAGTTCCTTATTCCCTGCTCAGCACTGTAAAAATTTTACTTGGTAATTTGCATAAGACCCCCCCTTCTATCTTCTCTTAATGGAAGGCAGTTTTGCCTCAAATTGTCTCTCCTTTTGTCAAATATCTTTGTAACTTTATCCCTTTTCTTTAACCCCTTAAAACCATCACTCTCTGGGGTTAGATAAGGCTAATACAGATTTGCCTGATGCCTGTAGTTTGGAGGAGTTGGCCAATTCTTCCTGTGTGTGTATTTTTTAAAACTTAATTTATTTTTAAAATTTAATTACAGTAAAATACACAGTTGCAAAGTTGTTCATGACTGGGTTTCAGTCAGAATGTTCCAACATCATTCCATTACTGTTTTATTTTTTTTTCTTTTGACTTTGGACCAAGAAATATCCAAGAAATAACCTTAACATCAATTTTATACTGATAAGGTGTTTGTCTTTTTTGCCTTGCCACAGGTAGCTGAGTTCTATTGGGTTGCACCATTCACAGTGCTCCCAAGGCACTCCCATTCCTCTGTGTTGATTTGTAACCCCTTTCTTTGTGCTCTGCCTCATCAACCAGTCAAATACCTTTATCTCCTAATCAGACTCTGTTTACTTGTAAATATTGCTTTTCTCTTCTCCTTATGTACTTTGCATAGTTAATTCAGAGCAATGTCCTTTTTTGTATAGATCTTCTGTGCAAAGCCAATGCCCTACTGGTTGTTGTCTTTTTAGCCACTTGATAAAAACAAAATTTGGAAAAAAAGTACACAATAAGGCTCTCAGGATCCTGACAGGACAGGCAGTTGTGGAGACTGGTGGGAATTCCTCACCTCAGCCACTCTGCTCCTATTCGCCAAACTAAAGGAGAGGCACACAAGATGTGTCTCCACTTCCTGTAAACCCAGTGTGTGTCCATCATAGGTTCCTCAGCTGCACAGGATCATCTTTGACCCGAGTGGTATGAGCATACATTTCCTGACAACCACTAGACAAAGCATAACCTGTTCTGCCACCCTAGCACAGGTGGACATAAAACCGCACCCCAGTTACTCTCTCAGTAACTTGTTTTTGTTATTGAAATTTTTATTATTGACACATGGCCTGCTGCCCTAAGAAGAAGACAGAAACTTGTTCTATACTCTGTGCTTCTCATTTTAAGCTGTTCTCATGCCAGTAAGCAAAGATCTTACTGTACTTCTATCCTCCCCTCCTCTCCCTCACCCTCTCCTCCCCACCCTTCTCCTTCTCTCCCCTCCTAAATTGCTTTAAGGCAATTAAAGCAATTTAGTATCTAGGCATACTTAGCTAGAGAAAGAGAGTTCCATCAAACTGGGAGCAATTCCCAAAGTTCAATCTATCTGAAGAACATCGAAAACTGTGAACATTGTATTAAAGACAGAATTCACTAATATAATCTAACCATTCATCACAAATAAGCAAGCAAGGTTTGATAATTACCTTTCCTCAGTACATATATTGTTCTTAATTTTGGGGCACAAATCGTTCTTCAGACTAACAGAAATTCTAGTTTCTTGGAAAGAATATTATAAGAATATTATCTAAGACCTTTTTTTTTTTGTCATTTCTGTTCTGTCGTCTTCCTTCCTTCCTCTTTCCTTCAAGTAAGTAATCTCAGAGTCAGCATTCTGGAGATGGGATTGTGACAATGGCAACTTTTTTTTGGGTCATAATATTTTTATATTTTTTAATTTTACTTTCATAAGTTGTTCACATTAATTGATTACATTCAATATTTCAACACCAATCCCACTACCATTACACCTTCCACCACCATTATTTCTAATTTTCCCACCACCGTTCAAGCCTGCCTGCCACAGGCAGATACTAGATACTTTATTTTCTATTGCTTATTATGAATATCACGAGAAGTCATGTGGTCGCTTTTGCAGCCGCGTGCTCACACCTAGAATTCTAAAATTGTAAATGAATGGAATCCAAAGACATTTCTGTAGGGAGCTAATCCTTTTTGAGATTCATTGTGAGTCTCTGGATCAAGGCCATTAATGTGCTGAAATAGTGCCCAGAGGCAGTTTGTGGGCATGACAGCCAGGACCCCAAGCAAGCAGGGAGACAGGAAGGGACAGCCTATCCCCACCACCGCCATGTGCTCTGGCGCACTCAGCTCAGTCCCTGCTCAGAAACCAGGTAATGCAGAACTTTGTGACCTTGGACTCTGGGCTCAATGGGACCAGGAGTAAAGATCCTCTGCCTGCTTCCCCCAGTCTCCTGTGACACAGGGGTCACGCCCATAAGCTACCTCCTGCTGGTGCCAGATAATATTGTCATCAGCCACTGCCAGATCCAACGGCTGCTTCTCCCGGAAGGGAGAATAAAATAAGGCCCTCATAACCTGCCATTGACTCCAAGCCAGCCTGTTCTACACGGGGCACCCCAAAGGGGGCTGGTTAGAGCCCTCCCCGCCCCAAGGGACCCAACTCTGGCAGCTAAAAACTCCAGAACCCAACTGCTGCCACGCCCAAGGCTGCTCCCCACGTGCTCAGGCCAAGCCTCACATATGAGTAAACATATTCCTGGACCACACGCCATAAGACACTCCCTACCCATTCTCCACAATGACCACACCACATTTGATGGGATTCAGACAGTAGGTAACAAATCATAGAGGGAAATATAAATATACATATCATGAATGATGAATCACGAAATCCCAGTAATCGTCGATTTCTCAAGAGGGCTCAATAGCCTCTCATTCGTCCTTTCCCTGAGATCTTAGAAGTCTCTCTCGACTTGCCCTCCCAACGATGTCACACTGGAGGCTCTTTCAGGGTCAGGGGAATGAGATCCAGCTTGTTACTAGATTTAGCATATGAATACACCATGGGAAGCTTGCAAGGCTGTCCCATGTGGGCAGGAAACTCTTAGAAGCTTGCCAATTTCTCCCAGAGGGAGAAGCAGGCTATAAGATATCGCGTTGCCACAAAGTGGCCGTGCGCTTCTGGGAGCTTGCTTTTAAGTCTCTGGATGTTGGCCGTTGATGGGATTACACACACCTGGGTTCCTCTGCCGGTACCTTCATGTGTGAGGCCTGTCCGAACGTGTGGAGAGGGGCCTGGAGCATGACTGTAGCTAGGTTCCAGTGGTCTTCGGCCGCCGGGAGCTCTGCTCGGGGTGGGAAGGGAAGCTGGAGCCCATGCCCTCCGAGGGGCCCCGGGGAAGACAGCCAAGCATGCGGGCAAGAGACTCTCTCCCAAATATACATATATATGTATATATGCAAATATACATATATATGCATATATACATATTTTCATATATATATGTACCAAAGCTCACATCACCCAAACTTTGACAATGACAACTTTTTAATGACATTTACACTCTAAAGACCAAGTACTCAGTTTAAAAAGTGGCCCCAGGCTGATTCTTCCCTGGTTTCTCCTGAACTGACAGCATGACCTCAACCTCAGAGCCCAGGGAATAGTCACCATTATACTCTATCCCAAGTTCAAGGTAGACACTATAGCTGATGTGTGGTGGTGAACTAAGAGAAAAACTTTAAAACCTTGTAATCACCTTAGAAACAGGTAGCGAGGATTCAGCTACAAATAACGAGAAAGTCCTGTTTCTGGAGGAGGAAAATCTATCACTGGAAGTTTGATAGAGGGAGTGTCTGAGTTTGTAACTTCAGGAGTCAGTTTTTTGTTGATTATCATTAAGATTCTTTCTAAAGACTATAAATCACTGATTTGGCTTTCAAACCAAAGCACTCTTGGTGCAAGAGACACAAATTTTTACATGTTTTATGTATACATTATACTGTGCTATGCCCACACCAAAGTGCCTCTATCATTTTCCCTCAATCTACTAACCCCTCATTCTATCGGCTTTAACCCTCACCCATTGACAGTAACATTCTGCAGAACACAGGAGAGTTCCAGCTAGTTCAAGGCCCAGCTATTGCAAGGCCTATTTTCAGAAATAGACTCTCTGAGTCTGTTACTATGAAGTGCAAGATTCAAAATGGTGCCCATTTGCCAGGTTTTTTTTCTTTTTTTTTTAACCTTTATTTTATTTATTTATTTATTTATTTATTTATTTTAAATACATTTTATTGAATCACCATGTGGAGGGTTACATAGTTCTCTCAGGATTATGTCAGTTATACAATACTCAAACACCCTTCCCTTCACCAGTGCCCATATTCCATCACCAACCACCCCATTATACCTCCCGCCCTCTCCCGCCTCCCCAGTCCCCGCCCTTGAAAGTGATAAATTTCACTTCGTTTATGCTTTATCTTGGTTACATTCCATGTTTCAATAACTCACTATTGTTGCTAGGGTTTCCCCCCAAAAAAGAAAAGACAGTCCTACTGTCAAGGAAGCATTTGATAGCTCTCCGTTGCTGAGAATGTAGAGATATTAAGTCCTGCTGTTTGTTACATAACTTTTCTATTTCCCCCCCCCTCGTCCCGCGCCACCGAGTTCACGCCTGTTTAGTAATCACCACGCTGCCTGACAAAGGAAAAAAAAACGAAAAAGATGGTTATTTCCCATCATCAGCCGGCATGGGGCTCTGGCTTAGTTGATAGTCTGGTAGAATGTCTGCCAGCAGTTTCTGGAACCAAAAGTAATACACTGGTATCAGCCCCAGCTCGAGGTTCCACCAGCGTCCCGCTGTTCCAAGTACATAATAATTTATTCCCTTGTATCCCATTCCCACGCCACCAGGTCCGTGTCAGCTTAATGGACATCATACTATGGTTAACACCACGCCGCGTTTCTTCCCGAGAAAGAAGGATATTTCTTCTTAGCCGGCATGGGGATATGGCTTAGTTCAGTCTATAGAGATGGCTACCACTTTGATTGCCTTCAGCAAAAAAAAATATTTCAGCAAAAGACTTACTATTCTTGTTAGGATTTCCCACCAAAGTCTGACCAGTTAAAAAGGAACCATTTCATATTGGTTATGATTAAATGACATTAGGTCGCGCGGCCATGGCAGCGGCCTCGCAGCTTTGAATTTCTGTATAAATTCCAGGGAAAGTACAGCCAGAAATTACATGTCACTACAAACTTTAACCCTATTATGGTCCCCCCAAAGTCCAACCCATTACAAAGGAACCATTTCATATTGCTGATGATTAGATGACATTAGGCTGCCCTGGCCGCACGGTTTTGGATTTCTATATGAAGTCCAGGGAAAATTCTTTTGGTAATTGCATCACTCGCTGGCGTCGCCTGGGCCAGTAGCTCTGAGCACACAGTTTGGAGGCATTTTGGGGGCGCCGCTCGTGTCCAAAGTGGTTCAGTTGCCTCCGAGGTCGATCTTGCGTGGCAGCACAAAGGAGCGTCCCCACATGGCTCTGTGCTTAAATATCATCGGCACAGGGTGGATCCGGAAGTCCCGCCCCGTCGGCATTCCCAGGCTTCCTGCATAGTCTAAAAACCGGCTGTTGCCTTGCTGTGTTCAAAAAGAAAGAGTTGAGAGAGAAAAGACCATACCCCGCTGGCAGCTCCTGGGCCAGTAGCTCTGAGCACACAGTTTGGAGGCATTTTAGGGGTGCCGCTCGTGTCCAAAGTGGTTCAGTTGCCTCCGGGGTCGATCTCGCGTGGCGGCACAAAAAAAGAGGTTTTGAATGGCTACTAAAATGGTGCCTGCGGTGAGTCCAAACCTGTTTGTAACCCACAGTTACTTGTCTCCTTTTGCAAAGGAAATAAGATCAAGGTGCAGGTGTAGACGTGCAAGAAAGCTAACTTGATTTCTTGGGGTGAATCTTTGCACCTTAGAAATCTCTCCCAGATTGCTGCTTATTGCTGTGGTATATGGTGACTGTGTCTTGTTTTCCTGGTAAGGGCTTTTCTCATACAGATACTTTGCCTTTTCTCCTTTCTGTGAAAGCTTTGCTTACTGGGTTTCTGAAGGGTTATGTCTACATTAATCCAAGTCTTGGTACAGATTTGCACTGATTTCACGATAATGAATTATTTGGCCTTCATGCTTTTCTCTGTTTATATAAATTTTGATCTTGTAGAAGGTGTTGTCTTCTTTATAGAACTTCTCCAGCTCCATGCAGAATTTCTCAATTTCTTCTTCATCATAGTTGGATGTTGGTGCATAGACTACGAAGATAGAAACTGCAGGCAGTGAGCTACATCTATTCAAGCGTAATCGTCTGATTTGGATAAACCAATGCTCATGGCCAAGTTTGTGTGGACAAGGACACGGATGCCACCAACGCCTCTGTTGTCTCATATGTCGAGGAACAATTCTTCTCCAGTGTCGAAAATGGCATTATGTGATCGATGTCTTTTTCGTTTCGGTCAGACAAATGATGTCATACTTAATCTTCTGCATATGCACCATCAGGTCCTCAATGGATGCTTTTGATGCCAGGGTACATGCATTGAAAGTACAGACAATCATTTTAGTCTTTCTTCATTTGGGCAGTCTACTTCATCCCTGAGAGTTTTTCAGCCTCTCCTTGCTCATCTTTCTTAACACTGCCATATTGGGGGCTCTTTCAGTGTCAGGTGAATGAGGTCCATTATTGTTACTGTTTTTGGCATATTGAATAAGCCACAGGTAGCTTGCCAGGCTCTGCCACGTGGGCAGGGTACTCTCGGTGGCTTGCCGGACTCTCCGAGAGGGACGGAGGCTTTTCAAGAGGCCTCCAATCACCCTTCTACAAGATCATTGTTGGTGATTTTAATGCCTAGGTAGGACTGAGAAGATCTCCCGAAGAACTCCACATTGGGACCCATGGCTTAGAATGGAACGATCAGTGTGAGAGACTATCTGAATTCATCATGTCGACCAGGACAATCCATAGTAACTCACAGTTCCAGAAAGCCAAATCTAAGCACTGGACATGAGAGTCTCCCGGTGGACAATCCCACAATGAAGTTGACTACATCATATTCAATCAAAGGTTTTGCCTGACCGATGTCACTGTTGTCCCAAAATTCCAAATGGGATAGGACCACCATCACCTTCATGCAAAATTCTACTTCACAGAACGGTGAGAAAGGTGTGCAAAGTTTAAGTTTAAGAAGGGAACTCCCAGAATGACCACGAACTGGGAGCTCTTTGGCACTATAGCAGCAATGTGGGAGATGCCGTCCTTGACAACATCGACAAGGAATACGATCGACTGGTTCAGCACCTCCATGACTGTGCGAAGAATGCTGAGAGTGAGAAGGCCACAGATGCCTGTCTTTGGAAACTCTTAAGCTCATTCGTCAACATGGTTTGGTGCGAGCCTCAGGCAACCACAAACTAACATCTGAGCTCGCAAAACTGTGCAGAGAAGTGATGAAGAAAGACCTCAAAGAGAGAAGAGCAACAGTGTTGGCCAATGTGGCAGAAGCTGGGAAAAGTATTCACAACGCTTGCCTGTCCTTGGCCAACTACAAGACCAAAATGACTGCCCTCTGACATCCTGATGGATCTATCACATCTTCCAGAAAGGCAATGGAGAGGATTATTCACTACTTCTACTTGGATCTCTTTGACAGCCACGTCTACCTTCCCACATACCAAATTCTACAGGGTGGAAATGTCCTTTCCAACATCCTACCTTCCAAAATCCGACATCAGTAAGATGTCAAACCCTAACACCTGAAGAATCTGACGCCAGTATTCATCAATACACTGGCTTGACTCTTCACACAACCTGTCTGAATGCAAGGTTCTGTCCCAGTGGAAAACCAGTAGAACTGTTCTGTTGTACAAGAAGGGAGACATCCACAACATCGGCAACTATTGCCCAATCTGCCTGCTGTCTGTTGTCTACAAGTTGTTCACTCATGTCATCCTGAATAGAATAGGCAGAACACTAGATGAAGGAAAACCATGTGATCAAGCCGGGTTCCGAAAAGGATTTAGCACAACCGACCATATCCACACAGTGACCAAACTCAATGAAGTTTCATGAGAGTTCAATATGCCGCTCTGTCTCATGTTCATTGACTTAAAGAAGGCCTTCGATTCTGTTGAGACTGAAGCAGTCATCGAAGCCCTAGCCAAACAGGGCTTTCAAACTCAGTATATCAAGATCCTCCGCAAGCTGTTTTATGGATTCACCACCAGTATCTCATCATTCTACAAGAAAGTGATCATTAACGTAAAGAGAAGGGTTCAGCAGGATGATACCATTTCACCGAAACTCTTCAGTGCCACCCTCGAGAACATCATGTGACAACATGAATGGGAAGGAATGGGAGTGAAGATAGACGGTTGGCAACTACACCACCTCCACTTCACTGATAACATTGTTCTCACAATGCCAAACATTAGCCAAGTGGCACTAATGTTGGCAGACTTCGACCTTGAATGTGGAAATGTTGGACTGCAGCTGAATCTCAACAAGACGATGCTCATGAAAAACGAACTAGTCCCTGACGCTCCATTTGCTCTCAATGGAATGAACATCTCCAAATGCAGCAGCTATATGTACCTGGGTCGAGAAGTCAATATGAGGGATGATTTGGTGCCAGAACTGCACAGGAGGAAGAGAGCAGCCTGGAATGCCTTCAAGAGCATCGAAGAAGTGGTTAAGAGGACAAAGAACCTTCGACTCTGGGCACATCTTTTCAATTCTATTGCTCTTCCTGCACTAACATATGTTTCAGAGGCCTGGGTCCTATGCAAACAGGATGAGAACACTATTTGGGCATCCCAAAGAGTAATCAAAAGAGCTACACTAGGAGTATCATGTCCCACTCAAGTGAGAGAAGGAATCCAGAGTTCCAAGTTCCGTCCATGGTCAAGAATCAGAGATGCTGTCTCGTTTGCCAAGGCAGCAAAAATCAGATGGCTGGACATGTAATGTAATTCAGAGATGACCATTGGACTAGAGCTGTTACTGACTGGATTCCATGGGATGTCAAAAAACAGTGTGACTGCCCACCAATGAGATGGTCAGACTTCTTTGTCAAAACCGCGGGACCTCATATCTCTTCACAACAGGTCTGACTCTAGTGGGGGACTCCTAACAATAATAGTGAGGTTTTCGTTGAGATATTGAATATAATAAAAGTAAAGAGAAAGTAACTTGAAATTTTGAAATTTATCAGTTGTGGGGGATGGGAGGTATACTGGGTTTGTGGTGGTTTTTTTTTTTTTTGGTGGTGGAATATGGGCACTGGTGAAGGGATGGTTGTTTCAGCATTGTATAACTGAGACTTAAACCTGAAAGCATTGTAATTTTCCACATGGTGATTCAATAAAAAAAAAAACCCTGAATGAAAAGTTTGAGGCTCTTCCTGTTCCTGGATTGAGCAGACATCATTGGGCTACACTAGCACGTGACATGGACAAATGGAGATGTTACTGGTGCCCACTCAAGTAAATTGAAGATCAACAGGATGACAAGTGATACAAGTGATATAAATTTTACAGATTAGTGTACCCATGGAGGCCTTCACACTGTTAATCCACATTGTCAACCTCTCATACTTCTTAATGGGATTTCAAAAATCTCTTTTGCTTGTACCAGTATTACCTTTTGAGTCTCTTTCCTCAACTTTAACTCTGTTCTCAAACCATAAATACCCTAAGAAATAGCCTTCACCTCTTGCAAAAATCAGATTCCTAGCAAAAATCATGTTTTTGTTCCACACGTTGCCAAATTTTTAATTCTCAGCTAGGTGTCTTTTTCTGTACTGTCGCAGTTTTCTTTCTCTACTATTTATTATATGATAATATATTATATATAATTATATATTGGGTGGAGGAGGCCCAGTTCCTGTCCGAGCAGGATTGGAGATCTCAGCCTCGAATCCTACATATCTGGGTTCCTCTGCCGGTTCCTTCATGCATGAGGCTTGTCCGAGCGTGTGGAGAGTGGCCCTGAGCATGGATGTGGCTGGTTCTGGAAGTTTTCAGCTACCAGAGCTCTGCTTGGGGTGGGGAGGGAAACTTAGCCTGCTCCCCTCCGAGGAGCCCTGGTGAGGACAGCCTGGCACAAGGGCAGGATATTGCATCACTCTCTTTCAGGAGCTTTGTTTTATAGTCTCTAGATTTTAGGCCTCCTCCACCCAGATCCCATTCTCCAGTAGCTTTGCAGTCACACCCACAAACTGCTCCCGGTGTATTGTAATCCCATCAAAGGCCACGATCCAGAGACTATAAAACAAAGCTTCCGGAAGCACATGGCTGCATTAGCAGCCCCACGATCTGTTATAGGCTAGCCCACTGATACACCTAAAGTAGCACACATGTGTTTGGTTTTAACGTAATTGCTTGTATTCTTTTATATACATTCTTCGTTCCTCTTGGAGAGCATGGCAAGCTACCGAGTGTATCCTGCTCTCATGGCAGAGCCTGGCAAGCTCACTGTGGCATATTCAATATGCCAGAAACAGTAACAATGATGGGTCCTATTCCCCTCACCCTGAAAGAGTCTCCAATGCAGCACCATTGGGAAAGATGAGTAAAGAGAGGCTGCTAAAATTTTAGGGCTGGGATGAATGGAGATGTTACTGACACCCGCTCGAGCAAATCAATGAACAGCAGGATGACAGTGATACAGTGATACAGTGAATTATATATTATACAATTGTGTTATATGATAATTATGTACACATATACAAATACAGACACCACTAGGAACTCAGGTATCCTGCAATGGCATACCACTTTGGGATTTCACTTGACTGCACATAACAGAAAATTTAAATAACAGTGGCTAAAACTGGAGGTAAATTTATTATTTTCCTCGAGTATGAAAAGTCCATGTGTGTTTAAATACTGACATTAGTTCACTAAATGAAGAAGAGAGTATCTGGCAATCTTCCTGGATGAATTCTTCCATAGCTATATTTTGCCTGTATTTCAGGAAAGCAGTTGGTAAAGGGTAGAGGGTATAGAATAAAGGAAAAGGCACAATCTTTATTTGTTTAAAATACAAGTCCCCAAACTGTAGCCTTCTTCTTGAGTCTCACTCTCCTGAAAGACAAATTCTTTCAGATGGAAAGAAGAAGGATAATGTAGGTTTTGTGCTAGCTCATAACAGAAACAAAGTTCAAGGTTCGATAGCTCAAAATAGTCTCTGAAATAAGTAGGGGATATATTTCTGTAGCTTATAGTTATATATCCTCAATGTTTATCACAGAATTTATTAATTCATAAGCCCTAGAATATCACAGATAAAACCCATGGGAGAAATGTTGTTAGAGAATTGCAACAAAATATCTTTACATGGAATTTCTAACTTACTAAGACAAATTGCAGGGACCTTATTCATCCCGCATTAGGGGTCAGTGAATTGTACCTCATGTGAAGGATCTGTACTAGAATATCAAGCAAAAAACTCAATTTTTATCTTCTAGTGTAACAACCCCCTGAGACTCAGGGACTGCTACTATCGTCTTGTTCTGCAGAAAAAGAAGCTGATCCACTGTGAAATGAGTTGTCCAACATCAAAACATTATCAGCGTCTCTTGAAAATGTAATCATGTGAAACAAAAAAAAGAATTTTTAAACTACACTGTAATACCACCGAAATAAAATTAGATCATAAAATTTGATTTTTCACTATTTGATTTCTTCAGTAATCAAAATTAAATTTTAAATCATCCAATATCACAAGGACTTACTTGGAGTTTTCTTTGCAAAAAAGTGTTCCTTGATTTTTTTGCACAAGAACTGTAACTTTTAGAATCACAGATAGTTTTGTTAATAAACAAAATAATATTAGAAAATTATAGATGAATATCTGAAGTAAACCTTATTAAATAATATGACTGAAGATCTCAGAAAAGCTGATGTACTGTTTATAGTTGACCTGGCTAATATTTACACATAATTTTTACATTTGTGAATTTATAAAATACATTTTAATGTTCTTTGGATAAGAAAAATCTACATTCTTTTTCCATATTTCCTTACTTCTGTTAACGCAAGATCAGTCTAATCTCTCTTACAACCTCTTTAAATGAAAGGTATTCAGTGGTTATTGGCAAGTGAATACAACTTCTGTAATGTGAGAAGTCAAGCAAATAACTTACTAATAACTTTGACAGAGGATTAACATTGGGGAAAAAGTCACTAATGGTGGTTTTCTTCAAGTCTAATTTCTTTCATGACTATCATCCACATTAAAAAGATCGAGACCAACTGGTCGTTGGGAGGAGATCTGGGGACAATGGTGGAGGTCTTTGGACAGTGGTGAAGGGATTGTTGTTGGAACATTGGATGTATGAAACCCAACCATGAATAACTTTTTAATTCATGGTGACTACATTTAAAAATAATTAAAAATAATTCTTGGACCCTAATGAGTTGAATGGCAAATCTTTAGATTTTCAATTTTGTCTTTAAAATAGCATGGATGACTGGAGATGTAGCTCACCAGTAGAGCCCTTTTAGAGCATATTTATTCCTGTTACCACACAAAATATTAAAATAGTCCAAGTAAGTTTAATGAACAAATATATGTAATATCCTACATTGCATTGACTCTGGTGTAATATAGGATATGTGTGTCGTGCTTTAAATTTTATTTTGCTATTTTAAAAAACAAGTTGATGAAAATACAACATAATGAGTGATAAATGGCTAATGAAGCTAAATTTTTATATCATCGGGTTAAATAAATGATAATGGGTTAGTCCTAAAAGAATAGAAGGAATAGAATGTGTAACTTTCAAATGGGAAGAATGGGAAATAGAAAAGAACAAAATAACTCTGTCAAATTATGAAAGAAAATAACTGTGTGTGTGTGTTTGTGTGTGTGAAAGTTTCTCAATCAAAATAGCCTGCCAATAATCTGATCTCATCAGAGATTTATCTCTGCTGAGTTAAGGCAGGGGCTCGAGGCTGTGGAGCGGGGATGGATTTGAGAACAGCCGGGTGAGGCCCCTAAGGGCTGCAGGGAGAAGCGCCCTGTCCTTCCTGCAATTCCCTCTGGACAAGAGCTCAACCAGGAGCTGCTCCAAGGGAGCCAGGGAAGAAAACCACAGAACTGCGTCCCAGACAGTAGGTAGGGAACTGCAGGAAAGAACCGAGCTAGAATCAGAAAGTTGAGAAACATGGCTCTAGAGAACTGCCACGCCCTGACTGCCAGGCTGGAGGTGAGTTCAGGGGGGAGGGCAGTTTCCCTGACCAAGCCCGACAGAGATCGGCCTGCAATATCCGCATGGGGAAGCTTCGTCGCGCACAGATTCATGGCTGAGGGTAGGCTCTCTCAGTTTTAGTAGCTTCTGTTTCTTATGTTCCACAGCTTTGCTGCTAATAAGGTGGCTCGTGTAGCTATCTTCTGTGATTAACCCGGGAATTAGAATTATACCCTAAATATTCAGATAAATGTGTTGAAAACGTTGCGGCTCAGAATCACCATACTCTTCAGGGATAGCTGTTGTAGAAACCTTTTGGGAGATCCAAACACATAAATGAATCGAGCTCGAAGCCAAATGCTTCCAAGCTGTTGAAACTAGCCCTAATATATGTACTTAGTTAAAGTGCATGGCATTTGAAAGTGGGTATATTGATCATGAACCACTAATTCAGCAACTATCTCTGGGATTTGGAGCAGGACATGGCAATAATTTGTCTTGAAAAATTTTGAATATTTATTTTTTACTGACATGATACTGATTGATCTCACCATGTATGTTTCAGGTCTACCTTTTATGGAAAGTATATTAGAAATTTGAGAAGCACCCATACTGATTCCACAAACCCTGGAGCAGTCTACAGTCCCAGTAATAATGTTCAAGGGTTCATTTTAAATCCAGATTCTCACTGGCACTTGCTGTTCCTAATTCTTTTGATTAACACCATCCTCACAATGTGAGGTGATATCTCAAGGTTGTTTTGGTTTTAATTTTCCTTAAATTAAAGGAGGTGGGTATTTTTTTCATTTGCCTGTTGACAGTCTTCATTAGCTCATTGTCTGTTCAGATCTTCTCTGCCATGGTTTTGGAAAATTTGTTTCTTTGCTAAGTTTAATAAGATATACTTGTAAGATGTATAATGCATGAATTTTTATTTCATTGAGTAGCGTGCTTTTTTAATGATTTCTTTGGTGTGCAAAGGTTTTTGTTTTATTTTTTATTTGTTTGGTTTTTGGGTCACACCTGGCGATGCACAGGGGTTACTCCTGGCTCTGCACTCAGAAATCACCCCTGGCGATGCTCAGGGGACCATATGGGATGCTGGGATTTGAACCCGGATTGGCCGCGTGCAAGGCAAACGCCCTACCCGCTATGCTATCACTCCAGCCCCAAAGGTTTTTGTTTTAAAGAGTGCCAATGGTTTATTTTACTTTTGCTTTCCTTACTGTTGGGAAGAAACATTCTTTGCCTTTCATGGTAAATATTATAGAGAGTTTTGCCTATTATTTTATAAATATATATTATGTATTAATATATTAAAATGTTTTAATATATTAAAATGCTTTCATTTTGAATTAAATATACTTCCAATAATTTAAATATAGTATCATTATAATTTTTGGCTCTCTTCTATTTTTTAACAATTTCTTATAGTTTTTATTATATAACTGTGGTTTACATGCATCCATCGAGGACCTAATACAAGTGATACAAGTGATACAAGTGTGGTTTGCATTAAGGTTCACCTTATTAACTATATTTATTTCTCTTGAAGTGATTTTGAATGGGTTTGTTTTCTAGATTTCCTTCTCTCCTATTTTACTGTTTGTACATAGAAATACAACTTTTTAAAATATCATATTGATTAAGTAGCTTACACCTTAATTTACTGACATTTGTTTATAGTACAGTTTTTGCATGACTTGTATCACTTGTCATCCCGTTGCTCATCGGTTTGCTTGAGTGGGTGCCAGTAATGTCTTCATTTGTCCCTATCGTGTGCTAGTGAAGCCCAATGGCATCTGCTTGCTCCAGGAACATGAAGAGCCTCAAACTGTTCATTCAGGGTCTTGACAAAAAAAGTATGACCATCTTGTAGGTGGGCAGCCTGGCATTCTTTTAACGTCCCATTGAACCCAGTCCATAACAGCTCCAGTACAGTGGTCATCTCCAAATTGCATTACGTGTGCAGCCCATCTGATTTTTGATGCCTTGGCAAAATGAGACAGCGACTGTGATTCTCAATCCTCTATGCAAGTCAGAACTCCGGATTCCTTCTTTCACTTGAGTGAAATTTGATGTTCCAAGCATACCTCTTTCAATCCCTGTTCGAGAGACCTGGATAGTGTTCTTATCCTGTTTCCATAGGGCCCAGATCTACATGGAGTAGATCTGGAAGAATCTACTAGTGCAGGAAGAACAGTGGAGTCAAAAAGATGTCCAAACAATAGTAGTGATTTTTTTGTTGAAATATTGAATGTAATCAAAGTAAAGAGAAAGTAAAGTGAAATATATCAGCTACACAGATGGGGCGGGGGGCTGGGGAGAAGGTTTACTGTGGTTCTTGGTGGTGGAATATGTGCACTGGTGAATGGATGGGTGTTTGAGCATTGTGTAACTGAGACTTGAGCCTGACAGCTTTATAACTTTCCACACGGTGATTCAATAATAATAAAAAAAAGATGTTCCCAGACCCAGAGGTTTTTTGTCTTCTTAACAACTTCTTTGGCACTCTTGAAAGTGTTCCACGCCACTCTCTTCCTCCTTAGCAACTCAGTGCCAGGTTATTTCTCATGCTGACCTCATGACAAATGCAGCATGTTCTCGACCTCAACATGCTGCATTCAGAGATGTTCATTTTGTTGAGAGCAAATAAATGTCAGAAACTAGCTCGTTTCTCATGAACATTGTCTTAATGAGATTCAGCTGCATATGATTCATCTATGCACCAACATCTAACTACAACAAAGAAGAAATTGAGAAGTTCTACATGGAGCTAGAGAAGTTCCAAAAAGAAGGCCACATATTCTACAAGGTCATTGTTGGTGATTTAAATGTCGAGACAGGACCGAGACGATCGCCTGAAGAATTCCACATTGGGATCCACACCCCAGAATAGAATGAACAGTGTGAGAGATTGTCTGGATTCATCATGGCGACCAAGACCATCCATGGTAACTCGCAGTTCCAGAAGGCCAAATCTAAATGCTGAACATGGGAGTCTCCCAATGGACAGTTCCACAATGAAATTGACCACATCGTATTCAATTGACAGTTTTGCCTGACCGATCACGCTGTTGTTCTAAAATTCCAAATAGGATCAGACTACCATATCCTTTGTGTGAAATTCTACTTCACAGAGCGGGAAGAAAGAGCTGCAAAGTTTAAGAGAACTTCCAGTATGACCACCAACTGAGAGCTCTTTGGCATTATTTCAGCAATATGGGAAGATGCCGTCATTGACAACATCAATGAGGAATACGATTGACTGCTTCAGCACCTCCATGCTTGTGCAAGGTACACCAAGAGAGAGAAAGCCACAAAAAGATGCCCGTCTTTGGAAACTCTTGAGCTCATTTGCCAATGTGGTTTGGTGTGAGCTCAGTTAATCACAAGCTAATATCCGAGCTTGCAAAGCTGTGCAGAGAAAGGGTAAAGGAAGACCTCAAAGAGAGAAGAGCAGCATTGTTGGCTGATGTGGCAGAAGTTGGGAAAAGTATTCGCAATGCCCTCCTGTCTTTCGCCAACCTTAAGACCAAAATGACTGCCCTTTGACATTCTGATGGATCTATCACATTTTCCAGAAGAGCAGTGCAAAAGTTTATCCACTTCTACTGGATCTCTTCGATAGTCATGTCCACCTGCCCACATAGCAAATTCCACAGGATGGATATGTCGTTCCCAGTGCTCTCCCTTCCGAAACCTGACACTCCATTTCATTGGTAAAGAAGCATATAGAACCCTGTCTAGTCAAGGTCACACCTGAACATGCACACTACGTGTCCGAATGTAAGGTTACATCCCAGAGGAAAACCAGCAGCCTGTTCTGTTGTACAAGAAGAGAGATATCTGCAACGTCGGCAACTGTTGCCTGATCTGCCTGTTGTCTGTTGACTACAAGTTATTCACTCTGAATAGGATTGGCAGAACATTAGACGAAGGACAACCATGTGAACAATCTGGGTTCCGAAAGGGATTCAGCACAATCAACCATATCCACATGGTGACCAAGCTCATTGAGGTTTCGTGAGAGTTCAAGATGCTGCTCTGTCTAACATTCATTGATTTAAAGAAGGTCTTTGATTCTGTTGAGACGGAATAGGTCATTGAAGCACTAGCCAAACAGGGCATTCAAACTCAGTACATCAGGATCCTCTGTGAGTTGTATTATGGATTCACCACCAGGATCTTACCATTCTACGAAGAAGTGATCATCGACATAAAGAGAGGGGTTCGGCAGGCAATACCATTTCACGGAAACTCTTCAGTGCCACCCTTGAGAATATCATTTGACAATTGGAATGGCAAGAAATGGGAGTGAAGATAGAAGGTCAGCAACTACACCACCTCCACTTCGTTGATGACATTGTTCTAATAACACCAAACATTAGCCAAGTGGCACGACCATGAGTGTGGAAAGGTTGGACTGCAGTTGAATCTCAAGAATTTTTAGCATAGGCTCCAGTGTTTTCTATATATAATATCATGTCATTTGTAAAGAGTTTTACTTCTTTTCTTATTCATATTCCTTTTATTTCTGTCTCCTCACTAATTGCTCATTACTCCTTGTAGTACTATGATCATTAATAGTGGCAAGAGAGAATTGCTTTTAGTTTCTTTTCTTAAAAGAAATGCTTTCAGTCTTTCATAGTTGAGTCTAATATTAGCTATGTCATTGCTATACATGACCCGAATTATGGAATAATTAAGGAATGTTCCTTCTATTCTCATTTTATAGAGTGCTTTTCTCCTAAATGGGCAGTATGTCTCCTATCTTCTTAAAATGTGGGCTTTCATGCTATGTGGGGTCACTAATGTTTTTAAAATGGGTTTCAAAATAATTTATTTATCATCTATTATGAGTTAATGTTTGGTTTGGATGTTTATTTTATATTCATGGGATTATGTAAGAAGTTCTTGGGTGAACATGTTTTCGGAGAGAACAAGTTAAAGAAAGCCCTGTTACATCTTGTCAAATCCTTTCTCTGTGTCTATTGATTTGTTCCTGTGGCATTTATCTTCCTTTTCAGTGCTGCAACATAGAAAATTTATTGATTTGTGATATTCAACCATCTGTGCATTCCTGGAATAAAGTTTACCAGAGATATTAGTCTGTATCTTTGTTAGATTCAGTAATGTTCTTAGCTCCTTTTGTTATAAGGCACAATTGGCATCAGGAAGTATACTTATTTCCTCTTCATCATTCTGGAGGATAGATAACAGGTTATCCTTACAAATTTTATAGAGCATATTTTCTATAGCTGAGGGAATATTTAACTCTGTGTTCATAATATTCTGTTACCTATTAGTATACAGAAACTCTTCTAATTTAACTGGGTCTCTCTGATTTAACATTCCCTTTACACTGATAGTTTTATTTCAGTTTTCCACTAGGTTTATAGAAAATACATCCCTTTTTTCTCTGACACAGTTTGGTTTTACAGGTTTCAGAAAATTGCTTAGGCCCAATAGCATTTTTTAATAACTTGCATTCTTTCTTCACTCAATCTGAATTTTTAGCAAGATCCTCCCCAACTTTGACTATATTTCCATAAAATAAAAATGGATAGACCATTTACCTTCTAGTGACAGATGTTTCTGATTAGAAAATGTATCTGGAAGTGGACCCATTCTCTATCTTATATGTCTTTTGGTAGTACGTGTGCCAAGCCTGTCTTAAATTTTTCTAAAAATTCTCAGTTCTGACAGTTACTTTTCTTTCCTTCCATAGAGAAAAGGTTCTGGCTTCCAGTTTATATCCTTTACGCATGTTCACAGGAGATAAGACATCCGATGTCTCACTCACTGCTACTGATGCCCATAAAATAATCAGCCAACTGAGTGGGGCTTCTCTAAGGGTGTGTACCAGCTGGACAGGGCATGGTAGGTAGCAGTAGAGCAGGGCAATTGGCCAACCTTCAACTTCTAACACTTAGTCCTTCATCCAGTCTTTCTATTTAGTAACTAGAGAACAGTTACTATTTATTTTTTTCTAAGGAGAAATAAGGTTTAATTTTTCCCAATTTATAAAGTATATCATTTATGGATAATTCAGATCACAATTTAGCTACTCTTTTAAAATGGCAAACATCTCTATAGCAGAGACTTCATTCAGGGTCCTGTATCTGGACAAATAATGATGACTGAATAAAAACCTTTCATTATTAAAACAATGTATATAATAGTCATAAATTAGTGCAGCTTTTTTCCTTGAAATTTATATATGTCATTTAATCTCAGTATTTCATTAAACAGAAATTGTTATGAACTTATTATGAATGGATACTATTATTGTGACTAAAATTCTATGGTTCCCAGGGAAGAAAGACTAGAAAATCAATAAAATATGACAAGCCCTAAAAGACTCATTTACAAGCATAATATGGCCGTCTGCTATGAAAGTCAGGCAAGATTTCTGAAAAAAAGGACATGCTATCCAACTTACTAACTTCAGATCTTAATTATCTTATTATTTCCCTGAGTCTTTTATCCAGTAACTAACAGTAGTAAATAATCTCACATAAAATGGATCTGATTTCTGCTAATATGCTGGGGTTATTCTAGGCATTAAAAAAAATTTAAATGATTAAACTGTAATCAATGAAGCAATTAAAATATACAGTTTTTAAAACTGTTAAGTATTGGATTTAATGATAAAGAAGAATCTAAGTGATATAAATAATAAGAAGAAAACTTTGCCATTAATATAAATGGATAAATTAGATAATTATTTGAATTATAAATAAAGTTTTTTAGTGTTCAAGTTAAAATATTTTAAGGACGTGGAAGGCATTATTTAAAAGGACTAGTCTGGGATACTAGATTTAAGTCAGGCCAGGTGGTGACTTAAGAAATGCACGGTTCTCTTGACAATGCTTACAATCTTCTAGACTCCAAATATGAATGAAACTCTATTTCTTTACATTGCTAGAAATCTATAAGAATGAAAACCCTAGTCAGAGAAACTGGAGATCTTTTACTTTCCTCTTAGCATCATCTGTATTTAGAGATTTTCAGCTCAAGTTGAGGAGGTTTCTACTGTTATGTTCCCTCCACTTTGAATTTTAAAGTAAATGCACACTTTTCAAGCCAAGGCTTTGTGATTAGGTGGTCCAAAGCTCCCAATCACCACAGAATACTTATTATCTCTTTGATGCTTTCTCCTGATAGTCCTTGTAATCTTTGGATTTCTGTAAGTCTGATGCATATTACTTTAGTATCAGCTACATTTCACAGACAACATTGGCTGAATTGAGGGAGTAGCTCTCAGGATAACATGAAATCAGTTTAGAGGGTAGAAGGTGGTACAGAATAGAGAGGGGTTTCTGCTGTCCTCTCCTACATAAACACGTGTGACTGCTAACGTGGTAAAGGTGACAATTTTTGCATAGATGCTAACTTTTCCTAGATTCATCCGTATGATTGGTCCTGCCTTACTCATAATCTAGAATTAGAGCAAGGAATTTTTTTCAGTCGCACTGTTTGGGAATTTATGGACCACATAGTCTTCAATGCAATTAACTTCTTGTTTTTTTTCTTGCAAGAAAAGGCACGTACAAATTTAAGGTTAGCATGCTTATTAACTGATTTACAAAACATATTATCAGGCAATATTTTATCTGTGAACTCTGGTTTGTTGATTCCCCATCTAGAGTAGAACCGGACAGTATCATTGAGGTCAATCTGGTGATGACCATCATTTTTTCCCTGAAGACTTGCATTATTTCTGTCCTGAATACAAACCTCTGACGACGTGCACAAGTAGGGAACTGGAGGCTTAAGTCTCCAGACTTCAAAGAAGCATGTTAAATCCTGAGAAACTGAACTTGGGAATGACTGCACTTGTTTGTTCTACCTTTCAGATATTTTGAAATTATTTTGCTTCCTTCGAAAATTTGCATCATAAGCTTTCACCATGATTTTGATAGAAACATTTTCTTATGATAAGAACTTTTATTTCAGGTGACTAGGTCTCAACTAATATGGTGGTACAAGCAAAGACATATGAACTTTTGAGATTATTTCACAAGCAGCAAGAGAAGAGCAATCAAAAAGAGGGAGGGTATAGAAATCCACTGAAGGTTTGCATATTGTATTACTGTCATTGTATTACTGTCATCCCGTTGCTCATTGATTTGATAGAACGAGCACCAGTAACGTCTCCATTGTGAGACTTGTTGTTACTGCTTTAGGAAATATGGCCACGGGCAGCTTGTCAGGCTCTGCTATGGGGGCGGGATATTCTCGGTAGCTTGCCGGGCTCTCCAAGAGGGATGGAGGAATCGAACCTTGGGTTGGCCGCATGCAAGGCAAACACCCTAGCCACTGTGCTGCTATCGCTCCAGCTGGAGGTTCTCATATATGAGGGATTCTTTTAAATACTTGTCACACATAAATTTCTAAATCTAAAACATGGGATCTCAAGAATCATAATAGTTCAGAAATATATTAAGTGAACTAAAATTAGATTCCCAAGTCTTTATCCTACTTACTGAGTAGAGAATATCATACATTCATAGTAGTTACTGCAGTTGGTCTATAAAGACATTCAGTCCACTTGGAGTGATTGCTTCTTACACCACTGGTTCTTGTAGCTCTAGGGTCTTGGAATGCTTAGGTAGACGAAGAATCTTTTTTTTTTTGCTTTTTGGGTCACACCCGGCGATGCACAGGGGTCACTCCTGGCTCTGCACTCAGGAATTACCCCTGGCGGTGCTCAGGGGACCATATGGGATGCTGGAATTCGAACTCGGGTTGGCCGCGTTCAAGGCAAACGCCCTACCCGCTGTGCTATCGCTCCAGCCCCGGTAGACGAAGAATCTTGAAGAGCACCTCCTGAGCTGTTTCTGCCTCTACTGCACACTGCCATGGAAAAGTTCACTATCTTCACTACTTTGGGGAGGACCAACTAGAGGTATCATTGGTGATTCTCAGGATTTGGTGCAACAGTGCTCTGAGGATCACATGCAGTGTCAGGGATTTGAACCAGGGTTGAGGCTATGGCAGCTTCATGCAAGTTAAGTGCCTTATACCCTGTATCATATCTCTGTTTCCAAAAGATCATTATATTGCTTTGGATCTTAGTCTATTTTTGAGTTTTTATATTTTTTTTACAGAAGTATTTTCTGCTAATCCCATTAGCCATTTATTTGGTATAAGCTATGTGAAATTATTTGTGTCTAAGGGGGGCAGACTTAGGGGCTGTTGGGAAACTGGGCAAATTGGTGGGGGGAAGATCACATTGATGGTGGTGGGATCAAAACTGGAACATTAAATGTCCAAACAACTGTATTATGAATAACTATGTAAACCATGGTATTTAAACAAGTTTAAGAAAAAACAAAAACTACTACTACTTAAAATCTAAAAAATCTGATAGAAGCACTTATTTCATAAGTGATTTGAAATTACATGAGATTTTCTCATGTCAGCAATTTGCCCCACATCTAGAAAATCTTGGTGAAAGGTATCAATTACTCATATAATTATTTTTATCTTTTTGGGTCACACCTGGCGATGCACAGGGGTCAATCCTGGCTCTGCACTCAAGAATTACTCCTGCTGGTGCTCAGGGGATCATATGGGATGCTTGGAATCAAAGCTGGGTCTGCCGCGTGCAAGGCAAACACCCTACCCACTGTGCTATCGCTCTAGCCCCACTCATATAATTTTTTCCTTCTAAATTTTGTTTTATTAAAGCACTGTGATTTGCAAAGTTACTCACAGATAAGTTTTAGACATACAATGTTCCATCACCAATATTGCTACCAGTATCAACATCCCTCCACCAGTGTTTCCAAGATCCCTCTCCCATTGTTCACCCTCGGCCCCAACCTACCATCTTGACAGGCACCACCTTAAGTTCGGTTTATCATAATATGAGCTTCACTATTTCAGTGCTGTTGACTCTGTGATTTGGAAATTTAGTTCTATAATTTCTGAAACCACTGATGTACCTTTACTTTCTATTGCTTCTCTGTTTCCTTTCATATCACCCAAACTCATTGTCTTTCTTTCTCCCCCGATACATTGGGAGCAAGGGTAATCTTAGGTGCATTCTCCCCCACTACACATGAAGACTTTAAACCACTGCATTTCCTCAGCTGGTAATTCTAAATACCACATATCAGTGATATCCTATGAATATTCTTTTTTCTGACTTACTTCATTTAATATATCTTACAGATCTATTCTTGATGCAGAAAATAACAACATGACTTCATCATTCCTTACAGCTGCATAGTATTCCATTGTATAAAGAACCACATCTTCACGATCCATTGTTCTGTTGTTGGATATCTAGGTTTATTTGAAATATTAGCTATTGTACTGAGTGCTACATACTCAGATTGATTTACATACATCAAAGTTAATGGTTTTAAAGTTAATCATGATCACAATATCCCATTAATCACCGATTTCTCAGGCGGACTTAGTAACATCTCATTTCGTCCTTTCCCTGAGATCTTAGAAGTCTATCTTGACTCGGCCCTCCTAACGATGTTGCACTGGGGGCTCTTCAGGGTTAGGGGGATGAAATCCAGCTTGTTACTGGATTTTGCATATGAATACACCATGGGAAGCTTGCAAGGCTATCCCATGTGGGCAGGAAACTCTCAGAGGATTGCCAGTTTCTCCCAGAGGGAGAAGTAGGCAAAAGATATTGCTTCTGGGAGTTTGCTTTTAAGTCTCTCTCTGGATGTTGGCCATTGATGGGATTACACACACCTGGGTTCCTCTGCTGGTACCTTTATGCATGAGGCCTGTCCGTGTGTAGAGGGGCCTCCAGCATAGCTGCAGCTAGGTTCTGGTGGCCTTAGGCATGCATGCATGAAGGTACCAGCAGAGGAACCCAGGTGTGTGTAATCCCATCGACGGCCAACATCCAGAGAGACTTAAAAGCAAGCTCTCAGAAGAGAGTGATGCAGAGAGTCTCTTGCCTGCATGCCTGGCTGTCTTCCCCAGGGGTCCTTGGAGGCGATGAACTCCAGCTTCCCTCCCCACCCCTAGCAGAGCTCCTGGCAGCTGAAGAAAAGTTAATCAAACCATCAAAAATAATGATTTACACACATTCTTTTGAATAAAATGTTTTTATTCTCTGGGGGTATTTATCCCCAACGTGGAATTGCTGGGTCATATAGCAACTTAATTTTAAGTTTGCTGAAAATCCTCCATACTGTTTTCTATAAGGGTTGAGCCAGATAACATTCCTAACAGCAGCGTATGAGTTTCTATTCCACCCCCTGACCCCTGTCCCAACTCATTGTTCCCAGTATTTTTGATATGTGCCATTCTCACTGGTCTGCGATGGTATCTTATTGTCAATAAAATGTGATGTGAGCATTTTTTCATTCTCCTGATGGCCATTTGTTGGTCTTCCTAAAAAAAGTTCCTATTCATTTGCTCTTCCCATTTTTTGATGGGCCTTTTGGATTTCTTTCCATTGACCTTAATCTTTGTGAATACTTTATATATCCTGAGTATCAACAACTTCTCTGATGTGCTGACTTCAAATATTTTCTCCTATTCAGTTAGTTTTCCTTTAATCCTATCCTGTTTTTTTTTATTATGCAGAAACTCTTTGATTATATGTATTCCCATTTGTTTATTTTTATTCTATCTTCTTTAACTGTAGTACTGTATCATTAAAGACACCTTTGGGGTCCAGATCTTGAAGCATTCTGCCAATATTTTCCTCAAAGTATTTTATAGGTTCTGGTCTTTGATCCACTTTAATTGGGTTTTGTATAAGGTGTGAGATACGGATTGTTCTTTCATTTTTTGCACATGTTTATCCAGCTTTGCCAACACCATTTGTTGAAGAATCTGTTTTTACTCCGTTTCATGTTCTTAGCTCCTTTGTACAAAATTAGCCAATTTTTTGCATGGGGGGTGTCCTTAGGTATTTTATTCTGGCCCATTGGTCAGAGAGAGTCTATCTTTAGTCCAGTACCACACTTTTCATCACTATGGCTTTATAAAATAGTTACAAGCTAGGTAATGTGATGCACCTGGCTTCTAACCGTTAAGTATGTTTTTGGCTAGTCAGGGTCATTATGGTTCCACAGAAGTTTTACTACGGGACTGTTCTACATCCTTGAAGAATATTATCTGACTTTGAATGGGATTACATTGAGTCCATGTAGTAGTTTAGGAGGGATGGTCCTTTAGAAAATATTGATACTTCTAATCCCAAAAGCATTGAATATTTCTGCCATTTCCTAAGGTTTCCTTCTCTTTCTTCTGTAAGTGTTTTGAGGATTTCATGGTACTCATCTCCCATGTCTTTCATTTATTTGTAGGTACTTGATGTTCCTGAACACTATTTTGAGTGGGATAGATTCTTTGATCCATTTCTCCTCTGATTCATTATTTGTTCATGAGGATATGACTGATATTTGTGTACTGACTTTGCTGTATTGGTTTATTGGACTCTTTTAGGTCTTCTCTGCATAATTTCATGTCATCAGCAAATAGAAAATTTTCCTTCCCACTTTTTCAATTTGCTTTCCTTTTTAAAAATATCTTGTTTTCTGTTGATAGAACTTCTAATACATTGTTGAATAAGAGAGAAGATAGAGGACATCAGGCCTTGTACCTGATCCTAGTGTCAATGCTTCAGTCTAGTTTGACTGTCTACAGTAGTAACAGTGAAGTGTTGAAGTCTCCTCCTACTACTATGTTCCCATCCAGATATTTCTTTAGGTTGTTAGCAAAAGCCTTAAAAGCTTTATTCTTTGCTGATATATTTGGTCCATATATGTTATTTAAAATTAATACTTCTTGATTTATTCCTTTAACTAAACAAGTAGTGTTCATCCGTATCATTAATTTATTAAGATTTAATGATATTTAGTCTGATTCTGATATAAGTGTAGCTGTCCCAACTTTTTTCTAATAATTGACTTGTGTAAGTATTTCCATCCTTTTATTAAAGACTGTGTCTATCCTCTGATTTTATACGTTTTTCTTGTAAGAAACAAATGAATAGATTTTGTTTCTTGATTCATTCCAGATACTCTGTGTCTTTTGATGGGAGTGTTTAGTTCATGGACATTCAGAGAAACTATAGATATAGAGGACGATGTTGCCATGTTATTGTGTGGGGTTATTGTGTGGGGTTGTTGCTTCCACAATTGGTTGTTTGGTTTATATTGACGGTCTTTCTTTATTCCATTAAGGGCCAGCTAAGTTATAGCTAATGTTGTCAGCTCTTGATTGTCTGAGAAAATTTTTATCCCCTCCCAACTAAATGAGGAGTTGGCAGGATCACAAACTCCAGATTATAAGTTTTTATTGTTCTACGAGTAATTTGAATATGTCATTTCACTCTTTTTTTCCTGTTTCATATGAGAGATACGTTGTGATTCTTATTTCACTTCCCTTATAGTTAAGGTTTTTCTTGATGCTTTAAGAAATATGTGATACAATTCTTCTTTGAGTCGGTCTAATTTCTCATCTAGTGATTGCTTAATTTCACTAGCCAGTGCTTGCTTAATTTCTGTTGCCACTGTAGTGAGTGCTAATTTTAAGTCCAAGAGTTTTATTGGACTTTAGGATTTGTTTCTATCTCTGTCTGACACACTCATTGGATTTTTTTTGTTTTCCCATTGTTCTTTGAGTTTAATATTGGAGTTATTAATAGTGGGTTAATTTGGAGGTTTATATTTCTAGTTACTTAAGAACAGATTTTTAAAATTGTTTATACCAAAGGACTACTGATAATCTCTCTCTCCAGACTATTTTCCTTACCACATAATACTATTTGAGTGTGACAAAAAGATGTTAAACTAGACACTCTGTCTAGTTGACTGAGGTGGTTGTTGTGTCTCATAGACTTCAGTGTGATGAGTGTATTTGTTTACATTGTTTGCATTGTTTTGAGTTTGGAAAACTGGAACAGGCATCAAATAGTGTAGCTACCTGATCCAGGGATTGGGTCAGCTTGGAGGAAGCCCTCAAGGTCCTGGATCCAAGACTGTCTGTCAGGAGTCTGGCCTTGGCTAAAGGAAAAGGGTGGGCAGAGTACCCTACTTATTTCTTTTTATTCTTTTTTTAAATAAATTATTTATTTTTAATTAGTGAATCAACATGAGGGTACAGTTACAGATTTATACATTTTTGTGCTCATGTTTCCCCCATACAAAGTTCAAGAACCCATCCCTTCAACAGTGCCCATTCTCTACCACCAGTAAACCCAGCATCTCTCCTACCCTCCCCAGTCCCGTCTCCCCCCACCCCACACTGCCACTATGGCAGGGTATTCCCTTTTGATCTCTCTCTCTGATTAGGTGTTGTGGTTTGCAATAAAGGTGTTGAGTGGCCATTGTGTTCAGTCTCTAGTCTATATTCGGCACGCGTCACCCCTCCCCCACATGACCTCCGACCACATTTTACTTGGTGTTCCCTTCTCTGAGTTGCCCAGAATGAGAGACCAGCCTCCAAGCCATGGAGACAACCTCCTGGTACTTATTTCTACTAATCTTGGGTGTTAGTTTTATAGTCTATTATTCTATGCTCCACAGATGAGTGCAATCTTTCTATGTCTGTCTCTCTCTTTCTGACTCATTTCACTTAGCATGATACTTTCCATGCTGATCCACTTATATGCAAACGTCATGACCTCATTTTTTCTAACAGCTGTGTAGTATTCCATTAGATGTACCAAAGTTTCTTCAACCAGTCATCTGTTCTAGGGCACTCGGTTTTTTTCCAGATTCTGGCTATTGTAAACTGTGCTGCAATGAACATATAAGTGCAGATGTCATTTCGACTATACTTTTTGGCTTTTCTGGGATATATTCCCAGTAGTGGTATTGCTGGGTCAAATGGGAGCTCAACCTCTAATTTTTTGAGAATTGTCCATATTGTTTTCCAAAAGGGCTGAACCAGTCGGCATTCCCACCAGCAGTGTAGAAGGGTCCCTTTCTCCCCACATCCTCTCCAACAGTGGTTGCTTTTGTTCTTTTGGATGTGTGCTAGCCTCTGTGGTGTGAGGTGGTATCTTGTGGTTGTTTTGACCTGCATCTCTCTGATGATTAGTGATGTAGAGCACTTTTTCATGTGCCTTTTTGCCATTCGTATCTCTTCCTTGGGAAAGTTTCTGCTCATTTCTTCGCCCCATTTTTTGATGGGGTTGGATGTTTTCTTCTTGTAGAGTTCAACCAGTGCTTTATATACCATTGATATCAACCCCTTATCTGATGGGTATTGTGTAAATATCCTTTCCCATTCTGTGGATAGTCTTTGTATTCTGGTCACTGTATCTTTTGCAGTGCAGAAGCTTTTTAGTTTAATGTAGCCCCATTGTTGATCTCTGTTTTTACTAGATTGCTTAGTTCTGTGTCACCTTTGAAGATACCTTTATCTTCAATATCGTGGAGGGTTTTGCCGACCTTGTCTTCAATGAACCTTATGGTTTGTGGTCTGATGTTGAGATCTTTAATCTGAGACAGAGGAAAGGGACATGAAAAAAGCAATCCCATTCACAATCGTGCCCCAGAAAATCAAATACCTTGGAATCAGCTTAACTAAAGAAGTAAAGGACCTCTACAAAGAAAACTATAAAACCCTACTCCATGAAATAAAAGAGGACATGAGGAAATGGAAACATAGCCCCTGCTCATGGATAGGGAGAATAAACATTGTCAAAATGGCAGTACTCCCCAAAGCATTATACAGATTCAACGTGATCCCTATAAGGATACCCATGTCATTCTTCAAAGTAAAGGATCAAGCAATCCTGAAATTTGTATGGAACAATAAAGGCCCACGGATAGCTAAAACAATTCTTGGGAAAAAGATGATGGGAGGCATCACCCTCCCCAACCTTAAACTCTACTACAAAGTGGTAACAATTAAAACAACATGGTACTAGAACAAAGGCAGAGCCAGAGACCAATGGAACAGGGTGGAATATCCCCACACACAACCTCAAATGTATGACCATCTAATCTTTGATAAGGGAGCAAGAGATGTGAAGTGGAGCAAGGAAGCCTCTTTAACAAATGGTGCTGGCACAACTGGACAACCACATGCAAAAAAATGGGCTTAGACCTTGACCTGACACCATGCACAAAAGTCAGATTTCTTTTTATTCTTCTGTTTTGGGGTTACACTCAGTGGTGTTCAGTGTTTACTTCTGCTCTGTGCTCAGGGATCACTGCTGGCGGGGTTTACTCAGGGAATCACCCTATTTACTGTACTATCACTGTGGCCTCTACTCTATTTCTCTTTCTACCTTCTATGTTCCTCATCTGGAGCAATACTTTTTTCTTCTATAAACTTCAGTATTGCAGATAGTCAGAAGTCTCAGCACTGAGACAAAAAGTCCTTATGCATGTTATAAAAATCCTTGGTTTCAGATAAACCCCAGATTGGATTGCACGTGTGCACACGTGGGAGCACATACCATCTTAAAATACAAATCACTATCTCAAAAATTAGTTTGCCACACATACTTTCTTGTTTTGGGTAATTATTACCCCATTCCAGAAAAAAGTAAGTAGAAAATCTGTGGAACAGAGGGATTAAGTAATCGAAAATGTGAGAGAACAATTCAGAAAACTCCACCTTGATTTATCTGCATTCATACTTGTAACTGCTTCTACAAGGCTAACCTGCCTTTTGATTCCTTGCCTGATTGCCAAAACTGCCTGGCTTCCCAAGGAAACCTTTCTTATTCCGTGTCTGAATAATCATAACTCTTAGTAGCTTAGGCTGTCAGCAGCAAACATATTATTGTCCTCTATATGCTGATATGAGCTTGATTCCTGGAATACTTTCTGGCAGAGAAAATGGCTCGTGTGGTTATTGATTAAATGGAACAGAAATGCTACAATTCTTATATGAGATTCATCAGCTGTTAAGTGTCTACAAATTTTCCTCTAATGATCTCATTAAAGTTCTGGAACATGTCTTCAAAAAAGCAGCATCATTTGCCACTGGATTTTTGAGGAATTAGGGTATAGATAGAACAGAAATTGTAGCCAAATGTGGTTTAATACTTAATTTAAGAACAAAGAAGCAAATTAAGCCTAAGTCTGTTTTCCTAAGATAAGAGGAACTATAAGAATTGGCTTTGTTTATTCACATATAGGGATATTTTTCTTTTCTTTCTTTATTTATTTATTTATAATTTATTTATTTTTTAATTGGTGAGTCACAGTGAAGGTACAGTTACAGATTCACACATTTTCGTGCTTGTTTTTCCCTCATGCAATGTTCCAGAGCCCATCCCTCCACCAGTGTTCATTCTCCACCACTTATGAACCCACTATCCCTCCCACCCCCCTACTCCATCCCCTCCATCCCGCTCTGCTTCTGTGGCAGAGCATTCCAATTTGTTCCCATATAGGAATATTTTTCTATGTGAATCTATATTCAGTATTTACAGTAACATTTAAGAGGAAATTCAAAACAAATTATATTTTTTACATATTTCAGGAAGAGAGTAGCATGTACACTAAGAGATAAAAGTAAGAGAATGATGAGAATGCTCAGGGAATTAGAGTTATTTGTCTGATGAGGTTCTTGCTAAGCTTTTGTAAAAATCTAGTGGAAAAAGTAGACTGAAGTTATATTTTTGTAAGACTATGAGTTGTATTCTATAAATAGTGGAGATATATTGATTCTGAGTAGACAATCATATGGTGAACTTTGCATTTGTTTAATGATACAGTAAATAAAACCTCTGGTATATAGGTGCAGCAGTAAAGAAACATAGAAAATATGGAAAGTAATGAGGAGAAATGACAAATTTTTCTAGAATGAAGGAGAGTCTGAGCCTTTTCAACACTCACCAGATGTGTCTTGTCACTTTATATTTTCAGACTTTCTTGAAGTTCAGTTAGGCCAGGTGACTAATTCTAGCCAATGGTCCTCGACTTTTACTTCCATTTCCAATTTTTTTTGCTTCTCTTTGTATTTACTATTTTTGGGGGGATCTACATGTAATGGTTTACTCTTGGTTCTAAGTCCAGAGACACTACTGATAGGGGGACCAGATGGGGTGCCAGAAATGGAACTGGGATTGACAACATGCAAGGGGTTGCTTACCTTATCTGCTGTGCTATCTACTGTGCTACCCTCCCCCCACATACCCCATACTATTTCTCTTTCTTAATTCAGGGGGAAAATGGTCAATGTATTTTTCTCTCTCTCTTTGTTTATCATGCACAACATAAGTATGTGCTGGTACGGCAATATGACAAGATGGAAGTAGAAAGGTTCAGGAACACACAAAGAGAGTTATGCTGGCAATCACTCAAACCGTACAATGTAGAAGTCCATCGAAGCAATCATTGTCACTTTATTTTATTTTAATTTTTTAATGTAACTACCTTGAGATAGCCCAGGTTTGATCCCTCCGTCCCTGTCAGAGAGCCTGGCAGGCTACTGAGAGTATCCCGACCGTACAGCAGAGCCTGGCAAGCTACCCGTGGAGTATTTGATATGCCCAAAACAGTAATAACAAGTCTCACAATGGAAACCTTACTGTGCCCACTCGAGCAAATGGATGAACAACGGGACCACAGTGCTACAGTGCTACAGTCCATTACAGATCATTGTCACTTTAAGGCGCTGAGATTTCCGAGATTGACACTGTAGACATTAATGTTATACTAGAGTTCAAAGGACCAAAATCAGATATATCAGTAGGATTTGGAAGGGATCCTTCTAATTAAGAGATGAAAACTAGTTAAGAGATGAAAACTAGAGGAAATGAAGAATGATGGTAGCAGTGAGAAAGAAGAATGTGAGAACAGGAGATTTTACTTTGAGAGAATGATAATGCCATTAACTAAGACAAAATGGGATGGAGTTAAAGTCAGAGGTGTCAAGTCTAGAGAACATTCAATAAAAGCTTTCTAGCTGACAGGAGAGGATGTATCTGGCACGAAGAAAAAGGGTCACTGCTGGAGTCAAGTCACCTTGGGCAAGCAGAGTAAGAAAAAAGAGAACATAGAAAAGGGCTAAGGTAAGTTGCAAAACTAGAAGGTTATCCAAAGAAGGGTATTAAAAGGGAAGGATAGAAAGAATTGGGCAGGAGTACAGACAGTGGCAGGAGAGGACTTTGCAATATGCATCTGGGCATCAGCACAGCATGTCCTAAGACAGGCTAGCCAAACTAGGCTTGTCTATGGACATTGTTTTGCATAACAGGGCATGTGAGTCAGTTTGCTGGAATATACATTTACATATTAAAAGTAAATATAAAGTGGGTTTCTAATTATGGGAAATACAATTATATATTCTCTTTCTTCAAGTATTCCTGCCCAGACATTAGGAGAGGGACAACACACACACACACACACACAGAATTTTTACTATTATAGTTTGTGTGAAGAAAACTTCAGAAACTTCCATCATAAGCATCATTATTAATAAAAAATGAAACACAAAATGATAGAGCATTATTGGATATTGATGAGTTTCTTTTTTATTTTAGTCACAAAAATAGACCAAAGACATGAAGAAGAATGGCTGCAATAAAACAAGTGGTTGAGGCTAAATACCAAAGAATGATTTAAGTTATAAATGGATTCAGGTCTCTCAAATAAATATCAGAGCAGATAAGAGAGGCTTTTTCAGAGGAAAAAATAATGGGGTAGAGTTTCACAAGCTAACTGGGAAATTAAAACAACAAGAAACAAGAAAAGGAGTCATATAAAGGCAAAATCCTTGAGATAGCAGCATATGTGGTATGTTCTAGACTCTGCACTGCACACACAACAGTTCATGTAAGTAGCACCCTTTTAGATTAAAATATTTACGCATATGTAGGATTTGGGCAGATCATGAGACAAGATAGGTTGTAAAAGACCTTGGATGCCAATGTGAGGAACAACTTGAGGTTTAAAAATGAGCTAAAAAGTAGGGAAAATTGCATTGAAGAGATTCCTCCAAATGTGGTATTACTATTAAAATAATACAAGGTCAAAATAGTAGAGATAGGAATAGGAGCTTGAAAACTATTGGAAGTATTTAGATTTTCAATGATGGTCATCTTAGTCTATGCTTGCAGTAATTGGGTTGGAGTGTGAGTAAGTCAAAGATTTATAGATTAAGATTAAAACTCCAAAAATTAAGATAACATGTAGGAATACTCCATTATTTGACTAAAAGTGCAATTGACTATGTTTTGGAATTACCAACTTAGGGGAAATGGGAGTTCTAGGTTTTTTCTCACTCTAGAAAAGCCAATGTTTTAATTACTACTGCTTTGTAGTAGAGTTTGAAGTTGGGGAAGGTAATGCCAGCCATCTTCTTTTTTCCAAGGATTGCTTTAGGTATTCGTGGGGGTTTATTTTTCCATATAAATTTCAGGAGTGTTTTGTTTATTTTTGAAAAATGTCATGGGTATCCTGAGAGGGACTGCATTAAATTTGTATAGTGCTTTGGTCAGTATTGCCATTTTGAGAATGTTAATTCTCCCTATACATGATCAGGGGATGTTTCTCCATTTCTTAGTGTTCTTTATTTCTTGAAGTAGTGTTTTGTAATTTTCCTTGTATAGATCCATCACTTCTTTGGTTATGCTGATTCCAAGATACTTGATTTTCTGAGGTACTGTTGTAAACAGGATTGTTATTTAAATATCTCTTTCTTCTCTTTCATTATTTGTATATAAAAAAGCCATGGACTTTGGGTGTTGATTTTTAGCCTGCCACTTTACTATATCGACTTATTGTTTCTAGGAGTTTTTCTGTAGAGTCTTTAGGGTATTCCAAGTATAGTATCATATCATCTGCAAATAGTGATAACTTGATCTCTTCCTTTTCTATCTGTATGCCCTTGATATATTTTTCTTGTCTAACTGCTATGGCCAGGACTTCCAGTACTATATTAAATAAGAATGGCGAAAGCAGGCAACCTTGCCTTGTGCCTGATCTTAGAGGGAAGGCTTTCAGTTTTTCCCCCTTGAGAATGATACTTGCTGTGGGCTTTTGGTAGATGGCTTTGACTATATTGAGGAAATTTCCTTCGATGCCCATTCTGCTGAGAGTTTTCATTATAAACAGGTGCTGAACCTTGTCAAATGCTTTCTCAGCATCTATTAATATGATAATATGATTTTTATTATTTCTTTTATTAATATGATGAATTATGTTGATTGACTTGCGAATGTTAAACCATCCTTGAATCCCTGGGACGAATCCTATGTGGTCATGGTGTATGATCTTTTTGATGAATCCTTGGATTCTATTTGCTAATATTTTGTTGAGGATATTTGCATCTGTGTTCATCAGGGATATCGGTCTGTAATTCTCTTTCTTTGTGGTATCTTTGTCTGTTTTGGGTATCAGGGTGATATTTGTTTCATAGAAACTGTTTGGAAGTGTTTTTGATACTTCAATTTCCTGGAAAAGCTTACAGAGGATTGGGAGTAAGTCCTCTTTAAAGGTTTGGAAGAATTCACTAGTACATCCATCTGCCAGATTGGGGAGACTTTTTATTACCATTTCAATTTCTTTGATAGTGATAGGTCTGTTCAGGTATTCCAGGTCTTCTTGGTTCAGCCTTGGGAGGCTATAGGAGTCTAGGAACTTATCCATTTCCTCGAGGTTTTCGTGTTTTGTGGCATAAAGATCTCAAAGTAATCTCTGAGGATCCTTTGAATTTCTGTAATTTCTGTTGTAATGTCCCCCTTTTCATTTCTAATTCAGTTTATTAGGGTTTTCTCTCTCCCTTTTTTTGTGAGTCTTGCTAGAGATTTATGGATCTGTTTATTTTCTCAAAGAACAAGCTCTTGGTTTCATTGATCTTTCGGATTTTTTTTTTTTGGTTTCCATATCATTAATTTCTGCTCTGAGTTTTAGTATTTCCTTCCTCCTGTTCTGATTGGGCTCCTTCTGTTGGTCATTCTCCAAGCTCTTAAGCTGTGAGGTTAGGTTATTTATGTGGGCTCACTCCTTCTTCCTGAGGAATGCTTGTAGAGCTATTAACTTTCCTCTTAACACAGCTTTTGCTGTGTCCCATAGGTTTTGGTAACTCGCATGGTATTGGGATAAAAACAGACTGGCAGACCAATGGAACAGAGTTGAATATCCTGTCACAGACCTCCAAATATATGTCCAATTAATCTTTGACAAAGGAGCAAGAAATGCAAAATGGAACAAGGAAAGCCTTTCAACAAGTGGTGCTGGGAAAACTGGATAGCTACCTGCAAAAAAATGAACTCTCACCTCTGTCTAATGTCAGGCACAAAAGTCAGATCAAAGTGGATTAAAGACCTCAATATCACACATGAATCTATAAGGCTCATAGAAAAAAATATAGGCAGAACTCTCCATGACATTGAAGCTAAAAGCATCTTTAAGGATGAAACAGCACTGACCTCACAAGTAGAAACAAACATAAACAAATGGGACTACATCAAACTAAGAAGCTTCTGCACTTCAAAAGAAACAGTGATCAAAATACAGAAAGAGCCCACAGAATGGGAAAGAATATTTACCCAATACTCATCTGATAAGGGATAAATATCCAGGATATACAAGATACTTGTAGAAATGTATAAGAAAAAAATCCTCCAACCCCATCAAAAAATGGGGAGAAGAATTGAACAGAAGTTTCCTCAAAAAAGAAATACAAATGGCCAAAAGGCACATGAAAAAATGCTCCACATCACTAGTCACCAGGGAGATGCAAATCAAAACAACAATGAGATATCATCTCACACCACAGAGACTGGCACACATTCAAAAGAACAAAAGCAACCAATGCTGGTGTGGATGTAGGGAAAAAGGGACACTCCTTCACTGTTGGTGGGAATGCCAAGTGGTCCAGCCTTTCTTGAAAACAATATGGACAGTCCTTCAAAAACTAGAAATTGGGCTTCCATATGACCCCGCAATACCACTTCTGGGAATATATCCTGAGGATGCAAAAGAGCACAGTAGAAATGACATCTGTACCTACATATTCATTGCAGCACTGCTCACAATAGCCAAAATATGGAAACAACCCGAGTGCTCTAAAACAGATGACTGGTTAAAGAAACTTTGGTACATCTACACAATGGGATACTATGCAGCTGTTAGGAGAGATGAAGTCATGAAATTTGCTTATAAATGGATAAACATGGAGAGTATCATGCTATGTGAAATGAGTCAAAAAGAGAGGGACAGACATAGAGGGACTGCATTCACTTGTGGAGTGTAGGGTAGCATCATATGAGGCTGACACCCCAGGATGGTAGATACAACGGCCACAAGGATTGCCCCATAGCTAGAAGACTGCTTCATGAGCGAAGGGGAGAAGGCAGATGGAATAGAGAAGGGATCACTAAGAAAATGATGTCTGGAGGAACCAGTTGGGATAGGAGATGCATGCCAAAAGTAAGTAATGGACCAAGCATGATAACCTCTCAGTGTCTGTGTTGCAAGCTATAATGCCCAAATGTAGAGAGAGAGTATGGGGAACACTGTCTGCCTTAGAGGCTGGGGGAGGGTGGGAAAGGGGGGGTTATACCTGGGATATTGGTGGTGGGAAATGTGCACTGGTGGAGGGATGGGTGTTTGATCATTGTGAGATTGTAACCCAAACGTGAAAGCTTGTCGCTATCTCACGGTGATTCGATAAAATTTAAAAAATTAAAAAAAAAGAAAAGTCAATGTTCTTTCTTGAACACATATTTCTTTTGTTTACTCCTCTGAGGCTACTCTAAGTAAATTTCTTTCAATAAAACTATTTAATTTGCCTCTAAAACTAGATAAGATATCTAGTGGGTGAGATGCACTTGGAAGTTAAGATATAGTAATGAATTATGAATATGTTTGGATGTGGATAAAATATGGAGGGCTAAAAAGAAATGTCTTCTACAATGAGAATTTACAGAAAGCAAAATAAAATTAAAGTTAGGCCTTTGATGGTTGAGACTTAGGGGTCTATGCTTGAGACTTAGGTGTCAGGGAATTAACTTTATACTACATGTCATTGCTCAAAGAGAAGAACCCCAAAGAGAAGATCACACAATGGAGAAACTTGGAGAATTTCATGCAGGGGTGAGTGGTCACTCTGTCCAGAGCCAGAGGAAAGGTCTCTTGCATTGCCTGCTGGTGCTCTGTATTTAGAACAGCTCCAGAACGGAACTGTGGCTGATAACAGAGGATAACAGCGACTGTGTTTCTTTCTGGACATCCTTCTGGAGCTAAGAAGAGGTGACCTTCAAACCAATTCACTACGGAGCACTGCCCACTCTGCCGTGAAGCAGAGAGACACAAAGTCCTTGCCTCAGAGTTTCCAGGGAGATAAGCAGATGGCAGCCTTGTCAAATGCAGCTGCAAACAGCTTCATCTTCAGTTTATTTCCGGGAGCCAGAGGAGCACAGGGATAGTTAACAGCTGTCTACCTGTTTGGACTTAAATGATCTCCAGGTCATCAAACTATCACATACCCAATTGTGACTTGACAATTTATCCCAATGTTTCCTGGGGGTATGAAATAACCATCTTAATGGCTCCTTGATGTGCCCACAGATTGCTTTCTCCCGTTCAAAAGAGAGCAGAGCAAATATACCTTCTAATGAAAGTTTTCCAGACAGAAAGATGTTAAAAGCTGATTGCTGTTTATTCTCTCTTAAAATATGTACAATTAATTATATTATTTGGATGTTTGCTTTCTTTTTAAAAGCCTCAGGGAAATAATTTTCTTTTTGTTGAAATTCATAATGTAATTCATAGGGTTTAGAATAGGGAAAATTAACAACTGACTGAATTTATTGGCAAGACCTAATCATATGAATTTATTGTGGCATATTAATAAATATTTGAAGGCAAATCATTGATGATATGAAACAGATGACTTGTGAATAAAGTTGATTCAGAAAAAAAATAATAGGTCATTAGAAAGAAACATAAAGCCATTCCCCTCCACCTGCAGGTGTTGCCTTACTACCCCAAACAAACAAGCAATCATAGAGGCAGCTTCCCTCTGAATCCAGTCTGGGGTGGGCAGTATTTTGTCAGGAACTAGACTGAAACTCACCTCTACCCTTCCCTAAGGACACTTTCATAAAGAAACATGTGGCCAATCCTGATTATTAGCAATTGACTGCCATGAAACTGCTCACAGATGGGAGTGGGGACTGTTTGGGGAGTGTTGGAAAATTTCAGTCTCCCTTAGCAGTATTTACTCTTGAAACTTTTACCAGCAAGAATCCCATGCATTTATTTGCCAGTATTTGTAAAATAAGCTTACATTGAACTCGGATGCTTATACTTTACAGTTTAGGTTGATAAACTGAGTGCCTTCCCAGTGTTCGCGCCTCTCCTTTGATCATGTTTCATGTCACTCATCCTGCCCTGGAGGCCTGGTCTAGACTATAGTATTTTGGTCCTGTCCCTTGTCATCTGCTGCCTCCAGTTCCTGATGGCTGGGTGTTCTCCCTATGCTTTATTCTGTCCAGTGTTTTCTTGGTCTGGAATCTGCAGCTGAAACCTTGTCACCTGTGTCCGTTCCGGGGCCTCTGTTCTGTAAGCCGTTGCTGGGCCTCTCTAGGACTGTGCTCTAGTGATTTCCTTTGAGGTCATCATGTTTTGTAGTCATGATTAATATCTGGAGCACTCTTTGACAGGTGACACATGTGAAGAGAAGGGAATTTCAAGTAAATATACAAGATTAAAGCAGGTGAGAGTACTAGATGTTGAAAAGTCTTTTGACTGTGCATGGTTGAGGTGTAAGAACAGACCAGTGAAGGAACAGCTAACAGGTGCATAGCTGGGGTGTAGAGTCTCCATTCTTGCTCAGATGATAAAGAACATATCAAGTGGAAATAGTGGAAACATTTTGTTATTTGAATATATCTGAGCAGCAAAGATCTTTTTTTGCCTGGATTCTGAGTCTCTGAGAGTTCAGAAAGTGTGTGTGTTGTGTGCCGCGTGTGTGATACGTGAGGAAATGCTATGTAATTTCTCAGAAATTTCAGGTAGATCAGTGTGCCAGAGAAATGAAGGGTTTGTTGACATCTTGTTACCTATTAACCCCCACTAAAATCTTTGATCATTATTATTATTATCTTTTTTTTGTTTTTTTTGGGTCACACCTGGTGATGCACAGGGGTTATTCCTGGCTCTGCACTCAGGAATTGCTCCTGGCCATGCTCAGGGGACTGTATGGGATGCTGGGAATCGAACCCAGGTTGGCCAATGTGCAAGGCAAATGCCCTACCCACTGTGCTATTGCTCCAGCCCCCAGTCTTTGATCATTATTAATAAAGCAGGAATAATAGAATTTTAATTGACTTTTATGAGTATTGAGGATGTGCAATTTATATAGCACTTAATATTTCAGTTGGGACAAAATGAATCTGAACAAAATTAGTTTATTTCTTATCATTCCTTTCACACTAACTCACATTATTTGTGTGATTTTTGTTTTATTTTGTTTTGGGGCCATACCCTGCAATGCTCAGGGTTTACTCCTGGTCTGCACTCAGAAATCACCTGTGGTAGTGCTCAGGGGACTGCATGGCATGGCAAGGGTCGAACCCAGGTTGGCTGCTTGCAAGACAAATGTGCTACATGCTGTATCATCACTCTGACCCACCTGTGTGATTTTTATCAAGAGTCAAATCCCTTCTGTCCTAGGAACATTATCTCAAAAGCTAACACAGACCTATAAGTTGCCATGTGGGTTTGGATAACTTCATTAGACAATTGAAAAGATGGTGGACTAAAAGTGAGCTCACTGACTGATGGTCTACCTAGCTCCTCATGATACAAGGATATTGGTTTTTGATACTGAATAATAAAAAAATCATTTACCATCTGGAAACTATGAAGTAAAATTCTTTTGTTCTTCCAAATGTTATTATTTAAGGTTCTTTTTTGTTTTTTTCTTTTTCCAAATGTTATTTTCTAAGGTACTTTTATTTGTTTCTGGGCCACACCCAGCAGTGGTCAGAAGTTACTCCTTCCTGGTAGGCTGGGGAAAGGGCGGGGAGAAAGGACAATATGGGATGCTGGGAATTAAACCCAATTTGACTGTGTACAAGTCCGTGCTTTACCCACTATTCTAAATAACTTTTTATTTATATTTTAAGTAAAAATGATGTTGCTACCATGGTAATGTTTGGATTCTGCCCATTTTGACAATTCTTACATAATTTCAGACTTTTGGGATCATATCCAGTGATTCTCAGAGGTTACTCCAGGCTCTGCACTCAGGAATTACTCCTGGTGATGCTTGGGAGAACATATAGGATGCTTATCATTGAATCTGGGTCATTCACATGGAAGGTAAACATCCTACACACTGTACCATCACTCCAGTCCAATATTTCACACTCTTATAGTGAAAATTTTGATTTAGAAAATTCTAATTTCAGAACATTTTATTGCAGCTGGAAGACTAAGGTGTTTTATCTAGGGTGTCTTCTTCTCCTACCCAGTGATTATATCTTGCTAAACTCACCAACTTTCAGAACCATGAACTTTTTGCACGTTTACCTTTGGGGATCAAATCAATTGTGTCCTGAGTGACCCTGCTTTTCAGTTGTCTTTTCAAAGAATGGATCCTCAAACATTTTAACCCAAGATGACTTTTATTAGATTAAGAATTGCAAAACTAACTCAACCACTCATCAGTCTGCTTGTGTAGACAGAGTATTGTGATAAATCTCAAATTTTGGGGGAAAAAAACCTCGCTTTCTGTATGTCATAATTTTAGACTTTGGCTTAAAACAAACTGGGAATGATCTTGTCTGCAAAAGAAAACAAGGAACCAGGTGCCCTTTCCCCTATATTTGTGTGGAAAAAATATAGAGTGTTAGCATAGAATGTGTTTCGTGCAGAGGTTTGTGAACATCTGATGCCTTTTTCTCAGCAAGTCCCAGCGACACTGTGCATCCTTGTGCAACCTCAGCTATATACAAGGATTGGGGAGGAAAATATCATGAAGACAAACAGACCTGCCTTAGACCTCTAAAGTATTTCACTAGTCACAATATTTATTATCTTAAAAAAACTATTTCAGGGGATAGTGAGATAATAAGAGTGGGCTAGACTCCTGGAATAAATTCTGAGTACAGCAGAGTGTGGCCCCCCAGCCCAAAACATACCAACTCCCCACTGTCATCCTGTTGTTCATCGATTTGCTCGAGCAGTCACCAATAACGTCTCCATTGTGAAACTTGTTGTTACTGTTTTTGGCATATCAAATACACCATGGGTAGCTTTCCAGGATCTGCCATGTAGGCAGGATACTCTCGGTAGCTTGCCGGGCTCTCCGAAGGGGCGGAGGAATTGAACCCGGGTTGGCCTCGTGCAAGGCAAACACCCTACCCGTTGTGCTATCTCTCCAGCCCACCAACCCCCAACAAAAACCAAAACTGAAACAGTTTTATAATATAACAAATGTACACACAGAAAGGCCCCACCAAAAATTAAAGATGTGTTTTCAAGAAAATAAGACAATTATACACTTAAGTACTGAATTTTATTCAGTCTTATAGAGAAGAAAAACTCATTTGCTGCTAAGTTAAGTTATGATGCATAAATATGTTTTGTTTGAGCATGAGACACTAAGATAATGTTAATAGGTATTTTCAATGATACATGTTTTTGTAAACACTTAAGTACTATAGACTATGTAGTAATAAATTTCTGAAAGATCTTATTACAAGGTGGATAATAATAAATGAGGGGTGATCTGCACTTTCTTTATAGAATAAAACATCTTATAAAACATCTTATTAATACAATGTTTCAGATCCTGATAACTTCAGGGTGGAGTGGGGACAAACAAGATAGCAGACATGAGGGTTGAATTTGGGGTATAAGCAATATAGATTTCTTCCCTCAAACTTGCCCCACTCTTCAACCCAACTTTTCTCAGAAACAATGGATTTATATTAATATATATACATGTTGGTATATGATTTCTATAAATAATACTATGGCACCACCAGATCAGTTCCTAAATTTCAGTGGTTTAGCCAACTGATGTTTATTTATTATAGTGTCCAACATCATTCTTGTGGATTTACCTCCATCTTTTAGAACCCTAACTGGAGCGCAGGGCTTATGAGATTGTTACAAGAAGAAGCAGAAGCAAGGAAAAGATACATTGTCTTGGACTGAAAGGCCAAGTCCTCACATTTCATCCCTCAGGAACATAATATAACAGGGCCCTTATTTAACCACTAAGCTGCTGAGAAGAAGAGGAAAAAGACATGGTCATATGATGTCCCCAGTCTAATTTCCTAGCACTGGAAATGTCACAGCTAAAGGTTATAAGGACCCAATCATAGGCCTAGTTTTTCAGGGTGGAAGCCAATGAGGAAAGACGGAGGTGGGTTAAAGGTTTTAAATTTTGAGTTAGGTGTTCATAGCAGACAAAATAAAATAAAGGGAACAAAATGGTAAGCAGGAGCTTAGAATTAAGGACAGTTTTCAGTTTATTTCTGTTTCACTTTTATCATTACTGAAGCTTGTCAGGCTGATTGCCTCCTTTGTTATTTGTTTTTTGTTTTTTTCTTTTGCACCTGTGTTTACAATTCCCTGATGTGTGACCTAGCTTCAATGTTCTGTTGTTATCACAGAATTTAGATAGTGATAACAGAGAATTCATGCCCTCTTCCAAAATTAGTGAGAATCCAACTGCCTCGGCTATTGGACTCTGATGTCATTCATTTAATCTTAAAGTTCTTTGACTTAATTCCTTCATCTTCCTTCTCAGCAAGGTATCCTGTGAATCCTATTTCTATTCTTGGTTCATTTGGTTATTGCATTTCTTAAAATGAAGCAATTCTGAATTTGATCTTTTTACTCTAGTCTTTTTTCTTTTTCTTTAATGTTTTAGATGTAACTTTTCTCATCTGCTATAAATCATGTTAATTTATTTCTATTCTTTCCTTTACACCATAGCCAAATGAATTTCATTGAATATTGCACTCACATACCTCCAATATTTCCCTGTGTTTTCTTCATATTAATTCTACAAACTTTGTTGTTGTTCTAATCTCTACCTACAGAGTAGAGATTAGATATCACGTTTCATTATTTCCTTAAAATATTCTGCATAATATTGTTATTATGTATATATGTATATATCTTTGCACATCTTAGAGTAATCAGCAGTATGTCTTAATAGTTTTGAATGAGCAAACTTCTGATAAGGTAGGAAGAAACAAGAATTATATATTGATGGGACTGAATTTCTGAATTAATTCAACGTTCTTCCATATTTAAATGGTACTGAGTGAAAATCGATACAATAGACATGTATTATATTTAGTACATGCATTTTTTCTTTAAAGTTATTACTATTCTCTGTGAAATTTTTGTTTTTCCTTTCTATTTGACAATATCACCACTATACATCCATTCTTTGACTCCTATTATTTTCCCTTTCATGGTTACTCCCTTTGTTCTAAACAAATTACTGTAGAACTTATGTTCCTCATGAAATTTGGGACGCATCTGGCAGCATTTTCTTCTCTGCTCTCTTGTCTTTCCAAGAATCATCTTTCTTTCACCTGGTCAATTTGCTGTTTCCAATCAGTATGTCCTTTTATTTATTTTATGACAAGAACACTGATTTCTTCACCTCCTCATTTTTCTCTTTCCCTCTGTTGTGACTGCTATCATCTCATACCTTGAGTTCTCTTAGTTGTTTATTCAAAAGAAAGAGAAAGCAGTAGAGAGTCTGGATCAGTATGATCTCTGTGAAAATGTATTTGATAAAAAAAAGTGTGCCTTTCTTGTTTAATAGTAGAAAAGTAAATGTAACAAGGGTCATTCCAAAAAGACAGCTACTATTTTCATAGAAAATGGAAACAACTGAATTGATAGGCAAGTAAGGTGGGATAGAGAATCATCTAGAGTCACAAAAAGTGAGCAGATAGTACAAAATCTACAATGGTGATTTTTCTGATCTGGAAGAGTCAGTGGTCTGAGACTAAAGGCTGTTTGACTGTGGAGACAATCTCCGTTTCTCTTTTGAAAAGCTGTGTAACCTGGAGAAAGTTACTTATCCTTCCTTATCTCAGAAATAAAGATTAGAATCTGTTAGTTTTAAGCTGTGAACTGACGCAGTGACAAAAATTGCTCAGCATTTTACCTGACAAAGACATTAAGTTGGTGAGTACTACCATTATTATTTATTATGTATATATTAATGAGTCATGGGATATATGAACAATAGTTTAGTCAGTAGTATTGCTATATGAATTCAGAAAGTGCTCAAAGAAAACTAGGTTTCTTAAAATATGTACAAACAACCCAACACCCTAGCTTTGGGTTGAAAAACTTAAATGTAGAATAACCAACAAAAGAATATAGGAATGCATAGGAATAAAAAAGTGACTCATTGGTCAAATATGGTCCAATTTTTTAATGTTCCAATTAAAAAGAAAAACTAGGGTGTTAAAAGTAATGGTAATTTCTACTCCTTTCAGATATACAATAATTGTTAAAACATTAGAAGTTCTGGTATATTTTTATAAGGAAGGAATATTTCCACATACATATTTTATCACAGGGCTTCTCAAATTAGATCATCATCATCATCATCATCATCATCATCATCATCATCATCATCCTGTTGATCATCAAATTTCTCCAGTGGTCTCAGAAACATCTCCATTTGTTCTAGCCCTGAGATTTTAGAAGCCTTTCTTTACTCGTCCTTCCCATCGGTGCTGCATTGGAGGCTCTTTCAGGGTCAGGGGAATGAGACCCATCATTGTTACTGGTTTTGACATATAAATATGCCACAGGGAGATTGCCAGGCTCTCCCATGTGGCAGGAAACTCTCGGTAGCTTGCCGGGTTTTCCAAGATGGAGTACTAGACCATAGGATGTTGCATGGCCACTTTGAGGCTGCTTGCTTCTGGGAGCTTGGTTTTATAGTCTCTGTATATTGGGTGTTTGTGGGATTACGCAGCGCTGGGGGCAGTTTCTAGGTATGACTGCCTAGCTTCTGGAAAATGGGGGATCTGGGTGGAAGAGGCCCAGTCCCAACTGGAGCAGGCTTGGAGATCTCAGCCCCAGGTCCCGCACACCTGTGTTTCTCTGTCGGTTCCTTCATGCATGAGGCTTGTCTGAATGTTTGGAGAGGGGTCTTGAGCATGGCTGTGGCTGGGTTCCAGAGGTCTTCAGCTGCTGGGGCTCAAATTAGATAATTATGAAATATTTTGAGAACAAAGGCACTCTTTCCCTCATAGGTATATCCTAATAACTAGCAAAATTATTATTGACTGACTGTATTCAGGAAGAGTTTTTGTTTAGTATGTGGCATATGTTTGTTTTGGCATTGATTTCTTTCAAACCCGAAGCTTCACAAATTAACAAAATTTTCATCAAGCTCTGTATCAGTAAAATATTGAGCAGAATATATTTAAAGTCAACAGTGAATATACTCTGACATTTGACAAGAAAGTTTAGTTTTAAGTAACCAGCTCTTCCATTTGTTGGCGGGGGAAGTTGTGGTGTAGGGGTTGGGTTCATTCTTGGTGGTACTCAGGGATCACTCAGGGGACCATATATGATGACAGACATCAAACTGGGAGTGGCCATGTGCAAGGCCTTATTCCTTCTACTATGTCTCTGGTTCTGCGTTTTGGAGATTTAGTAGGTAGGTTTCTAAAGACCAACATCTCCCTGTAGGAAAAAGAGAACTTCTAAGTTCCCCTTGGGAGATGCTAAGAATGAGCCATGAGTGTATTTGTGTGTGGTCCAAATTCCCTCTCCACATCCCCCAAACCAAAAACAGTGTCTTGTGGTATTTGCTGGCTAGAAGCAAGTAGACTGTTCAGAGCTGAGGAATCAGACAGGAGGAGCAGGCAGCCAAAGGACCAACTCATTGCTTTTCTCTCCATAGATACTAATCCAGAGCTTCCTAAGTGCTTCTGTCAGCTGGTAACTTGTGAGAGCTGACCCTCTTCAAAAACAGTAAATAGTTGCCACAACCTAAAGAATTTGGAACTGCACCAGTGGATTTTTGCTTATGCTCAATCACAGCCCCAATAGATACAGCCAAATCCTTGTAAAAGGATTACCTTGGGTGCTTAGCTATGTATAATGAGGAAAGGAAACCAGTCGTTTTTTAAATACATGAGCTCACTACTTATCTAAAATCAGTTACACACTTCAAAACACCCCTTTATCCCTTGCAGAGTGACTCTCATTAGGGCACAATGTAATTTCACAGCTAGTGCTTAAGGAACTTTCTGGAAACATTTTAGGCTGAAATAGTGAAGTAGAGGGTGGCATGGGTCTGGTTAATTTCAGAATATTGAAGTGTTGGAATTACAGTGTGATGACAGGATTCATCAGAGGGATTTATTTCTTTGGGCCTTTGGCCTAATGAATTGGAAAATATTTTCCTATGTCTATTCTTTCAGCTCTAAATTAAAGTGACACATTTTATTAAAAAATGTCATTTTTACATATTAATGTATGAATTATGGTATGGCACATATGACAATAATGTCATCTGGATGAAACATTCTAGTGATCTCTTGCATTGATTTTCATTTCACTTACAAGTGAGAACATAGAATGAAAAAGTATCTATGGAAAGCTTTATTATGTGTGTATGTTATCCAAATACATTGTGTAAATGTGCAGAGATTTTATATGACGGCTCATATATACATCTGCCTAGGCCATGTGCTTGGAGATATAATGGCATGAACTTCTACTGCACTGTAGGGCAAAGAAAAAAAAGATGAGTGAAATAAAAATCGGTTCCATTTTCGGCTCAGGGTCATAGCAATAAAACTGTCCAAAATGGCACAGTTAATGGAAACTCCAGGGCAACCGACTGTGGAGACCTGAGTTAACTCTAATTTTGCGTAAGTGTAACCAAAGGATGATGCTGAAAAGGTTTTCATGTTCCATTTTCAAATCCATCTGGGAAATCGGCTGTGGGTCGTTCTCTGCACACTGTGTCAGAATGACACTGCTGCAGAACCTCCACACATTTGCAATGAAAGGATCCTGTCAATAGTGTGACTCATTCTCACTGGATAAACAGAGTGAGAAATACTGAGGCAGAAATAAACTGGAAGTTGCCTGGTGGTGCTAAACCAATTATCTTTGCAAAATTACAAAGATTTAAAGATGGTAATAAACCTCAGAAGACAGAACTAATGAAAGAAAGCAAGCATTTTTATCTAGATCTACATGCACAGTTATAAATGAATTGATATTCTTATATTCGTACCTAGTAATCTGTATTCATTTTACTATTTTTCAATTTTACTGCTTCTCCTAGTAACAAATTGCAAATTATACTGACATAAAATGGATTTTTATAAAGATAATCATATTGCCATGCTAAATGTAATAGACTCAAAGAGATAACAAAATACTAGCATTAGTGGCAAAATTTGTATTAATAATAGTATTAAATATAAGTGATTATCTAAACAATAGTATCTATACAATTTATTTAGACTATTGAACTTTAATTTGTTCTGATAGTCTTATGATGAGCGTGACCCAGATAGTCTAGATTTTGAAATTATGAATTTCCTTCCTGGTCCTACCTTCAAGCATGGCTCAGTCTTTTGGGTCATCCATCTTTATTCAAGACATTGGTTTGACTGGTATAAATTTCCATCAACCCCTAATTCTACTTCCATGGCTAGTTTTTATTCCTGAATGCTCTTTTTTTTTTTTGCACATATCTGTGACATAACTTTATCATCCGGAACTCAGTTTATTGCCTGAATCTCACCTAATCCAATAAAAGTTTCACTTCTCTCTAGTCCTCTTATATCATTAGAGATATAATTAAAGACATGTATATCTGACAGCCACTAAATTATAAACCCACCATCAGCCCTGCATACAGTTCATTATTATCTGTAAATAAATGCCCCAGCATTTTCAAATACATACCATTCTCTGCACCCACCCCTTGAGTGCTCTAGTTCAATATGATGATTTTGTATTGAAATGTTTTATAAGCAAGTGGGTTAAAAAAGGTACTGCTAATGTGCCTGGTAGTATGTGCTTTCTATATGTCAATTAAATAAGGTAATTATCAGGTGGATGTCCTCTCATGTTCTTTGAATCTTTAAGATGAGAAGACAAGGAACACATAATAGCAGGAAATATAATATTTTTCACATTTGGAAGCAGTCATAGTAAAGTTATTGTGAAGATTGTGTTTTATGTTCTAAAAGACAAATCAATACCTTTAGGAGTTCAAGTTATTGTTCTGTGAATTATTTCAAAAATGCATCATTAGGGGCTGGAGTGATAGCACAGCGGGTAGGGCGTTTGCCTTGCACGCAGCCGACTCGGGTTCGATTCCCAGCATCCCATATGGTCCCCTGAGCACCGCCAGGGGTAATTCCTGAGTGCAAGAGCCAGGAGTAACCCCTGTGCATCGCCGGGTGTGACCCAAAAAGCAAAAAAAAAAAAAAATGCATCATTAGCCAGTCCTTCATGTGAGACTTTTAAATTCACAGCACATAATTTTTAGGAAATAGTCTAAATCCAATGATACAATTATATTTATTATACCAACTTTGAAGCCTTTTGGAATTATAAAACTCAAAATGTGTAATGTGTTTTGAGCTTTGCTGTTTTTTTCTTTTGTAGTTAATAACAAGATAAAACCTGGTATTAATGATAAAAAGAAACCACAAAAATATTTAAACAAATTATTCTTTTTAATTATTCAAAAGTGTCAGGCATTTAAAAATAAATGAGGATTCAGAGATATAGTACAGGAAGTGAGGTGCATTGGGTTCATTGCTTCATTCCCTGGCACAGCATAGAATGGCCCTCCACTCACTCTAAGGGGTGACTCCAAGAACAGAGCCAGAAACAGTGCTTGGGCACTGCTGAGTGAGACCTAAGAACAAAAATGAACAGAGGAAAACACCAACGATTAAGCATGAATATGACAATAAAATAGAAAACCTGAAAAACTCTAATATTTATTCAGTAGCCTGAATGTGTATTAGACAGCATTTTCTTATTTGCAGTATGTGCTAAGAAGCACAGTTGCCAGGTGGGTTCTGCATGAAGCAGACCTGTGTTTGTCTAGAGGGATGTTATCAGCTACAACCAAGCAGATGAAACTTCAGAAGCATAGGGCTTGGAATCCCACAGGTGAATATTTGTAATTCATATGCCATTTCTGCAGGGCTATTTTATGTTAGAGACAGAGATTTCTCATGAATGATTAGCTACATATGTATTTCTCTAATAATATCATTAACCAATTAATGAGGAACACTGTGACCAGTCCAGATGTCCCGGGGAGAAGAGCACCATGAGACCAGCAATTCTGTGAGAGAGAATGAATAATTGTCCAAAACTTGGAAAAGATTCTGTTTATCATTTCTGAGATGATTATTTTATCTTCCATAATAATTTCATTTTTCCATAAAAATCACTGGGAAATGACATTCTTTCTTAAAAATTCCCTTTTCATAATGTAGTAATTTTAGTTTTTTTAAAAGGTGTTTTCTTGACATTAACTACTATTTGTGTTTACATTATTTCTCAGCCTGGCATTTAATGTTTCACAGTTCTGAAGTGTTCTTCACAATTTCTGACATCATCAAACAGCCAAGTGTTACCATTATACAATAGATACCACTAAGGTATCTGTTTCATGGATGCTGTCCCACTCTGAACTTTGAAGTCTGAAGTCTGACTTTTGAAGCTATCTGAGAGGTAGCTTAAGCTAGCTTTTTCTATATTTTATTTCCTAAACCCATTCGCTGTTTTTTTCTTTTAAAATGGTGTCTTAAATTTTAGAATTTGGGAAAATTTTTGATCCCTTTCTCACGTCTTCTGTATTTTGCCTAATGAATAAAATGCTAGTCTTTTAGGTTCTTTGTCCTGAATACTCCAGTGACACAGATTCATCAATAGCTAACAACCTTATAAATACATATGGAGAGATGTTCTGGCTGAACCAAATAGCAGTTCCCTTTGTCAGTATCTGTATCCCTTAATCTCAGCAAAACATATACCTCAAACTTGGATCAATAAGAGAATCTTGCCCTAGACCACATCATTGGGTTTGGGGAGCATGTGGGAAGAGAGAGCTAGATAGAGGGGCCTGGAGGGCTGCAGAAGGCTGCAGAGTTGAAGTCCCTCAACGGGGGGGAAAATCTCCCACGAGCAGTAAACTGCAGCCTAGATGAGAACTGCAAAACATGGAGCTCTGCCTTAGGAACTAAGTCTCATCTCAAATAGATATCTAAGATGCCAAACACTGCTCTAGGAAACAGAGTGGACTCTGCCAGATTCTCAGCACCTGGTTCTGCAATCCTATTCTTACAACAAACCATCGACTAGATATAGGGGACAGGATTTAGGTATAGGAACAGATAAAGGAAAAGGCAGAATTCTTCTCAGAGAAACCTTTTTTGTCTTTGGGCCATACCTAGTGATGCTCAGGGGTTATTCCTGACTCTGCACCCAGAAATTACTCCTCGTGGTTCTTGGGGACCATACAGGATGCTGGGGATCAAACCTGGGTCAGGTACATGGAAGGCAAATACCCTACCTGCTATACTATTTTTCTGGCCCACATCTCAGAGAAATCTTGCTGTGATAAGTCATTTATTATCCTTTTTAAAAGAAGAGTCCTTCCTCTAAACTACTAGAATCCAACTTCACATCCTGTGGCAAATTCCTCAGACAAGTCCTATCCATTCAAGGCAATAGGAGAGCAAATTGGTAGCTCAATGACATTAGTTTATCTTAGTCAATAGACTAAGTCTTGCTTACAAAGGTCTCTTATCAAACAGGTCATGCCTATCCTTTTCAGGTAACAAAGGACCATCTGTGACAAGGCTCCAGCTACCTGAATCCTGCATCCACACCTCTCATCTCCTACCCCACCCCACACCCTGCCACACACAAACATACAGGTTGTTCAGTCACTCATGAATCTGTAAGACCAAAGCAGGCAGCCTCGGTTCTGACAGGCTCTGGTAACCTTGTATGCCTCCTTGCTACTCCGGCTCTCTCAATATTGATGTTCAGGAATTCATGATCTTGAATCCAAGGCTGAATGAGTGTGGCACACAACCAATCATCTGGCACTCATGAGTTTGAATTCCTGATGGCTGCTGCCAAGAACTTGGAATACAGAACAAAAATTATCCCAGACACACAAAATCTTGTATCATAGTACACTCAACAACTCTGTTCAATACTTGGCATGACTGTACAATGGGGAAGTGCTGAGTGGTCACTGTTTGTTGTCCAGGCCTACTCATGCAGTGCTCGGAAGCACCAGTGCAATCTCCATTTTGAACACTTGGTAGAAGCACAGGCACACTCAAACTCACTGCCTCAGGCCACACACTCAAACTCGCTGCCTCAGGTCTTGCCTAACAATCGCAATGTAAAGCCACAGGAAGCCATCTAGTTTTGCTGGACTTAGATATTACAGTTATTTCCAGGCTCTGGCATTTGCAAAACTCCCAGTTGGTATGAAGACCAGCATGATGCAACAGCTACTATTGGTTCCTCATGGATGCCACCCCTAGGCTTTGCAAACTTTGACACCAATGACATTACCAAGAACCAGACACTGAACTCTGGATCACAGTCCAGGCTTACTAGACTTGGAGTTAGAGCTGCTCAGGGTTGGTAACCATTCCTGGCAGTCATAGGCTCAAAACTCAGACTTACAGCTACTGTCTTCCACTTCTGATTGTGAAATACCAATTGATGCTCAGGTAACATCAAACTTAGGACCCTTACTTTAGCCCTCATGTACTACCAGGCATGATGAACAAATAAGAATTCAACTGCATTGATGTATACATACAAAAGCAAATCAGCATGTTCTACTCTCTCAGATAAACACTATATTGCAACTAGCATAACGAAGGTCATTTAAATGATGAAACATGGAATAAAACTTTAGTAAGAATAAAGAAATATGAGGACATTTTAATAGGGTCTCTTTTAGCTGGTACTCTTCAGGTTTCTTGAATCTCAATGCCTGTGCATTCTCTCATCAATTATGTCTTTTACTGTTACTAGCTAATTGGGGTTGCCTTCCTGTGTTTCTGATACTCTGATGGTTCTTATGCTGTTCCTTTTGAATTCATCCCATACGCTTTTTACCTGACTCGAGCTACTTTGAGGTCTTTTTCCATCTTCTGTTGTAGCCTCGATGCTTTCTGCAGCACATCTTCAAGCTTGCTTATTCTGTATTGGCTGTTGTCATTCTACTGTTGAGAATTTTACTTCATCTACTGAAATTTTTATATTGAGAACACTGTCTGTAGTTTTCTTATTTCTACCCTCCTTTCCTCCTGTATTTTTATTGGTTGTCCATTACTCTGCTTCTTTCATATCCTCCTGTGTTTTATTGGATGTCTGTTCCACTGTTTCTTTGAACTCATTAAACATCCTCATCATTTCATCTTTGAATTCTGTATCAGACAGCGAGATTGTGTATGTAGATATTCCCTGTTGAGGCTCCAGGGCTTTTTTTTGTTCATCCATTCCTCATGATGAGGGTCTGCGCTATTTACCCATGAAGCTATGGTAGTCTGGAGGTGGGTCCCTCCAGTTTACTATCAGTGTCCCCCTCTCACTGCCAGGGACGATTCTGGGGGAGCTTAGTCGATGGTGATCTCCTCTTTCCCCTTTAAGGATATAACCTTCCTCTTTGGTGCTAGTGTGTGAATTGTGTCAAGCCTCTAGCACTGATTTGGGAGATAAGTTCTTTTATATCGATTTTGTACAGATTCTTGTGTTCACTGTTATTATGGTGAGTTTGGGAGTATGATTGGGATAAGCTAGTGGACTATTGTGGTGGGGTAGCCAGGCAGTCTTCTTAAGAATTTAGTATAGTATAGAGATGTATGGATCTGTAACTGTACCCTCACGATGACTCTCTAATTAAAAATAAACTAAAAAAAAAAGTCAGACTTTGCCCCCTGTTATTTCAGATCCTATTGGTTTATATGATGATCAGAATGAATATATACATTCATATTGTTTTGTAAGATTATTGAAAAATAAAATGTCCATACACTGTCTCTTGACTTCTTAAGTTGATATATTGACACATAAACTCAAAACTTCAAATTCTAACTTTATGAGAAATTTTAATGTGCATTCCTATGAAGGTAGTATTAAATTTGTGTTCTTTATTTGATTTACAATAAAATTATGAGACCTTTACATTTGTGAAAATAAAGCAATAACTTTAAAGTTAAAAAAAAAGAATTTAGTATAGTATAGATATATGGGTTCAATGCACTATGAAAGGGGAAATTAAATGGTGCATGTGTGAGCTGACCCTGAAACAGGGAGACCAAGACCCCTGCCTCTGGTGTATACCTATGGGAGGAGGGGCCGCATGTTGGCACAGATCCTGGGATATAGTTTGAGTCCCAATTTCATCCTACTTCTAAGGATTCAGGCAAACTGTATCACTTAGAATCTAAACTGAGGAAATTTTAAGTAGAAATTGCCATGTTAAAGACACAGTAGATGAGAAGCTCAATAAAGGGCACAAGAGAAAAATAACAAAACCTGGAGATTGAATCAGTGAGCTTGGGTACAAGGTAGAGGAAACATCCAAAAATAATGCAAAAAAATTTTAAATATAGAAAAAAAATAACAGATTTGTGGACAGAACAAGAGGGACAACATTAACATCATAGAGATACTAAAAAAAGAGAGGAAAGAGAGAAAGGGAAAGAATTATTTATTGAAGACATAATAGCGGAGATTTCCTCAATCTCATTACAAGGGGAAAAAACAGATAGCCAAGATCTAGGAGACTCAGTGAGTTCCAAGTAAAATAAAATCTAAACCATAAGAATACAAAGACACAGTACAAATAAGATGGCAAGAGTCAAATTGAAAGGTAGAATACTACAGGGGCCGGAGCGATAGCACAGCAGGTAGGGCGTTTGCTTTGCATGCGGCCAACCCGGGTTCAATTCCTGGCATTCCATATGGTCCCCCAAGCACCGCCAGGAGTAATTCCTGAGTGCAAAGCCAGGAGTAACCCCTGAGCATCACTGGGTGTGACCCCCCCAAAAAAAACCAAAAAAAATTTACAAAAAAGAAAGGTAGAATACTACAAACAGCAAGTAAAAAGTAACTACATTTTTCAGGATACTCCCATAAAGCTCAGAGCAAATTTCTCAACTGAAACTCTAGTGCTGAAAACAATAGTATAAAATATCAAAAGAACTTAATGAAAATGCTCTACAACAAAAATACCCTATCTAGCTAGGATATCACTCAGATTTCAATGCAGAATAAAAACTTTTAATAGAAATAATAGTTTAAGGAATTCATAGCCATTAAGCTAGCTATGCAGAAAATTCTAAATGGTCTTAACTCAAAGGCACAGAATCTCCACTCAAAAGTAGTAAGATACTTAAAAAAACATGTACACAAAATAGAGAAAATAGTGAGAATCTTTTTAAAAGTATCTTAATCAATCAAAAGTAGTAAGATATTTAATACACACACATACATAAAACATACAGTATCACTGTATCACTGTCATCCCGTTCCTCATCGATTTGTTCCATCAGGCACCAGTAATGTCTCCATTTATCCCTGTCATGTTCAGGGTCAGGGGAATGAAGCCCATTATTGTTAACTGGTTTTGGCATATTAAATCTGGCATGGGTAGCTTGCCAGGCTCTGCCGTGCAAGATTCTGTATCACTTTCTTTCAGGAGCTTTGTTTTATAGTCTCTGGATCTTGGCCGTTGATGAGACTACATGGCATGGGGGCAGTTTTTGGGTGTGACTGCCAAGCTACTGGAAAACTGGGGATCTAGGTAGAGGAGGCCCAATCTTGATCCGAGCAGGATTGGAGATATCAGCCATGGGTTCCTCATACCTGTGTTCCTCTGTCAGTTCCTTCATGCGTGAGGTTTGTCTGAGCTTGTGGAGAGTGGCCTCGAACATGGCAGTGGCTTGGTTCTGGAGGTTTTCAGCTGCCGGGGCTCTGCTTGGGGCAGGGTGGAAAACTCAACTTGCTCCCCTCTAAGGGGTCCTTGGTGATGACAGCTTGGCATGGGGACAGGAGATTCTGCACACAAAATAGTAGAAAGTTGTATTTTGGTCCCAGAACAAATTTTATATATTTTTTTAATTTACAAGAGGATTCAAGTTTCAAACTTTATAAGTAAATTTCTTTGATGACCTCAAGAAAAATATATTTCAAACAAAGAAACAGGAAGAGACAAAAGAAACTTATCATGACACAAAAGAAGATATAAAAATTCAGGGGTGCCAGAGAAATTAGGCAAAGAAAAGACATTGAAAACATCCAGATAGTAAAGAAAGAAGTCAAGCTCTCACTATTTTCATATGGCATGATATTATGCATAGAGAATCATAAAAAATCCATAAAAGGGCTCCTAGAAACAATAGATTTGTGTAGTAGAGTGGCAGGATACAAAATCGATACCCAGAAGTCCATGACTTTCCAATACACAAATAATGAATAAGAGAGAGCTGTTAGAAAGACAATGCCATTCACAATCATGTCTCAGAAAATCAAGTACCTCAGAATCACTTTAACTAAAGAGGTGATGGAACTATACAAAGAAAACTACAACATACTACTCCAAGAAATAAAAGAGGACATGAGAAAATGGAAACACATCCCCTGCTCAAGGATTGGGAGGATTAACGTTGTCAAAATGGCAATACTCCCTAAAAGCATTATACAGATTCAATGCAGTACCTATAAGGCTACCCATGACAGTTTTCAAAGAAATCAATCAATAAAACACTCCTGAAATTCATATGTAACAGGTGAATAGCTTAAGCAGTCCTTAGGCAAAAGAAGATATGAGGCATCACATTCCTCAACTTCAAACTGTACTATGGTAGTAATTAAACAGCAAGGTAATGGAATAGAGACAAACATGCAGATCAATGGAACAGAGTCAACTATCCTGACACTGACCCTCAAATATACAATACCTAATCTCTGGTAAAGGAGCAAGAAATATATATGAAGTGGAGCAAGGAAAGTGTCTTCAACAAGTGGTGCTGGGAAAACTGGGCAGCTACAGAAGAAGAAGAAGGAGGAGGAAAAATAAGAGGAGGAGGAGGAGGAGGACAGGGAGGATGAGGACGAGAAGGAGGAGGAGGAGGATAAGGATCAGGAGGAGGAGGAGGAGGAGGACGAGAAGGAGGAGGAAAAGGAGGAGGATGAGGATGAGAATGAGAAGGAGGAGGAGGAGGATAAGGATGATGATGATGAGGAGGAGGAGGATGAGGACGAGAAGGAGGAGGAAAAGGAGGAGGATGAGGATGAGAATGAGAAGGAGGAGGAGGAGAAGGAGGAGGAAGAGGAGGAGAAGGACAACAACAACAACTCAGACAACTTTCTAACACCCATACCCATAAAGAGCTTTGCAACTGCACATCTCAGGGTAACTCAAAAAAAAGTCACACACAAAAACAAAGTTCAATGGGTAAATGATATTTAACAAAAGAGAAGTCATCATGTCCCTGGCTTTAAACTGTATCACTAATCTACAGTGATTCACGGTGTACTGGAATTAAAACAGACTACTCAGGAAAATGGGAAAGAAATTAAGATCCCATATTAAAATCCTTCCATGTATAGACAATTTGTGATTTAAATTTCGAGGATTGTAAAAAAAATAAATGTTCTTTGACAAATGGTATATGTAAAACTGATGACAACATGCAAATGAAAGAAATTGCCTCATATCAGGCACTAAACTTAATTCCAAATATATTAAAGGTTTTGATGTCAAAACCAAATTAAAGAATTGATAAAACATAGTCCATGAATAAAATCTTCATGGCACTCATTTTAAAAGTGTCTTTAATGATTTAATTCCATTGACATAGAGAAAAAGAGCAACAGTGCCTTTACAGAAAACTGAAATGTTTCTTCACTGTGGAAAAAGAATTGATAGAATAAAAATACATTCTACAGAAAGGGAGAAAATATTTGCTTATAATACTTATGACAAAGGATTAATATTCCAGGGGCTGGAGCAATAGCACAGCGGGTATGGCGTTTGCCTTGCACATGGCTGACCCGGGTTCGATTCCCAGCATCCCATATGGTCCCCCGAGCATCGCCAGGAGTAATTCCTGAGTATATGAGCCAGGAGTAACCCCTGTGCATCGCCGGGTGTGACCCAAAACCCCCTCCCAAAAAAAGGATTAGTATTCCAAAGCCCATAAAATACTTTTAAAATTCACCACCACAGTAAACAACCCGACTGAAATGGCAGAAGAGTTGAACAGACATGTTCGTGAGGAAGATTTTCTAATCACTAGTAGGTATGTGAAACATTTTCTTCATCTAAATTATCAGGGAAGTGCAAATAAAACAATTATGAGATATCTCACACGAATGGGAATGGCCTACTAAATGGGCTAAAGCAATAATTTCTAGTAAAGATTCAATGAAAAATAATACTCATTCACTGTTGATGGGAAAATACGCTAATTTAGCATCTTTGGAAAATAGTATGATACTTTTCAAAATTCAATATAGAATTACCATATGATCCAGGATGCTATTCCATGGTCCAAAGAACACAAAATATACTAATAAAAAAGGTGTAAGCACATCTCTGTTATTGTATACCATTTATAAGAGCCAAGGTATGAAAACAGCCATAATGTCCAATGGGAGTTGCATGGATAATATTTTTGAAGTTCAAATAGTAAAAGAGTGGAATACACTTTAATATAGTTAGAACTAGAGGATAACAGTTTGAGTGAAATAAGTCAGAGAAAGATAAATAGTGGATGATCTCATTAATCTTGGTTATATAAAGAAACAAAAGAGGGGAATAGACAATGGCCAGTGCAAACAAACCCTTAGACTCTTGACAGATTGTATTAACCAAGATCAGACAGTGAAACGAGTTCTATGGATTTTGGGATATTGGCAGTAGGTGGTGGATGTGGCGTAGTTACATTATAACCTTATGCAGTTAAACTTTTACACTTTTGTTACCTCAATACGTTTTTTAAAAAGATTAAAGACAAAACTAATTACTAGAAAAATGCATACATATGCAACAATATGTAAAATAATGGCTCATCAATATATATGGACTCAGACCATGTTTTAATGAGTAGATATATTGTTCCTCCTTATCTATCAATCTCTTCCCACATTTACTAGGCACTCCAACCATACAGTCAGGCTCTGGTTAAAACCAAATATGATGGACCTAGAGATATTTCTCAGCTACAAGGTAAAATGCCTATCATGTGTGAATTCCTGAGCTCAAACCCAGGTCCTAAAAAGACAAAGAACAAGGAGTAAAAGAAAAGTAAATGATTGCTTCATGGCCAGAGATATTTAATATTCTACAAAAAGAAAAAACAGTCAAGTCTATTGTTTGCTCTGGAGAAGGTTGTAGGAAGCACCTAAGCTTGCACCTGGCTCTCTGCTCAGACAGTGATTGTGGATGGGACAAACCCAGGTCAGTGGAGCTGCAAGGCAAGCACTGTCCACCTCTCTGGCCTCCACCCATGTGCATTTACTGAGCCTCATGATATGCTTACTAGATTCTTTGTCACTGTCACTGTCATCCCATTGCTCATCGATTTGTCCAAGCGGGCACCAGTGACGTCTCTCATTGTGAGATTTATTGTTACTGATTTTGGCATATCCAGTACACCACAGGGAGCTTGCCAGGCTTTGCTGTGCGGGCACAATACTCTCCGTAGCTTGCCAGGCTCTCTGAGAGGGGCGGAGGAATCAAACCCGAGTCAGCCACGTGAAAGGCAAATGCCCTACCGCTGTGCTATTGCTCCAGCCCTACTAGATTCTTTATCTGGTGTTATTCATCTTTTCTTCAGTATAGCACTTGGGTGTAGTGTTATTGCTTTTTTCTTTGTATAGTTGGTAAATGTTGGCTGAGAGACATCTAATAGCCTTCTTCTCCTTCTTGGAGAAACTGACAAGCTACCAAGAGTCTATTGCCCACACAAGAGAGCCTTGCGATCTCCCCATGGCATATTCATATCCAAAATATAGTAAAAGATATATACATACCTCTCAGAGAGCCTGGCAAGCTACTGAGAGTATCCTGCCCACACAACAGAGCCTGGCAAGCTACCCGGGCTGTATTCGATATGCCAAAAACAGTAATGATAGGTCTCATTCCCTTGACCCTGAAAGAGCCTCCAATCGTTGGGAAAGATGAGTAAGAGGCTGATAAAATCTCAGGACTGAGTGTGATAGAGACATCACTGGTGCCTGCGTGAGTAAATCGACAAACAGTGGGATGACAGTGATGTAGTGATAGTTGGTAAAAGTGAGATGAAGTTTAAGTATCTTGTCAAAACCCATAGCCGTATTGAGTGACAGGGCCAATATTGCAATCCTGTTCAACCTGACTGTAAAAAGTGTATTTTTAAGTCATTTTTATCATCAACATCATTATGATTGGAGACAGATAACCAGTGTTCTTTACTGTGGCACTGAAGTCAATATATTGAGCAGGTATGGATTTGTTCTACAGTTTCAAACAATTCAATATATACTAGGTCTGGTCTCTAAATTACAGTTTTGAAATTGGCTGAACATTGTATAACCAATCACCCCCTATTCACCTTGTTTACAATGGATTACTAACCTAAAATTTTAGGGCCAAACACACAACTATTGATGAGATCTATGTCTTACCTCATACCCACAGTCCCAGGATAAACATTGATAGTACTCACAGTCACATAGCATTTGCACAAAAGAACATAATATCCAGAGGAGCTAGAAAATAGGTATTCTGGTGTCCACAAAGTGGATACTCCTAGGGAACCATTCAGTTGGCTTGTTTAAATAGTTCTGTGAATTGTTAGGGAGCTAAAATCTTAAAATAAGTTTGGAGTTATGCTTGGTTCCCTAATTAATGACAAAATTTTGGCAGATGACTTTATCTTTGGGAAAAGTAGTGAAAAAGGAATTTATAGTTAGTTTAACCAGATAAAAAAGCAACACAGAGAACTAGGACTTAATTTTATACCTTAAATCACATCTAATAACTCACCCATCATTTGTTCAATTGGCTTGACAAATTGACAATAAGTAATATATTTCTGAAAATTCTCAAGTGCCAGACAGGTAGTGAATTATAAGAAAAAAGGAAATTGGGGTTTAGCATACATTTTTTATTTTTAACTAACCAGCTGATGGAACATCATTTAACAATTTATGACTGTGGGGATCTAAGTGATAGTGCAGCCAGCAGTGTACTTGCCTTGCACGTGACTAATCCAAATTTGATCCCCTGCATCCCATATGGTCTCCTGAGCACCACCAGAAGTAATTCCAGAGTGCAGAGCCAGATATAACCCATTACCTACACCTGCTGTGCCCTCCCCACCAAAAAGCTCCCCCAATTTATAACTTATGACTTGTTTCTTCTTACATATTCACAATTCTAAGTAAATAGTAAGTAAAATGTGTAAAAGTGTTATGAAATCCAATCAGAACAAAGTGGTTCAACCCAAGTACCCCTCTTACATTCTTGACCTTGAAATTTTTTTAAATTTTATTGAATCACCATGAAATAGTTACAAGCTTTCATGTTTGGGTTACAATCACACAATGATCACACTCATCTATCCAATGATCACAGCACATTCCCCATCACCAATATCCCTGGTATACCCCCCTTTTCCACCTTCCCCCTGCCTCCATGGCAGACAATATTCCTCATACTCTCTCTCTACTTTTGGGCATTATGGCTTGCAACACAGACACTGACAGGTCATCATGTTTGATCCATTATCTACTTTCGGCACACATCTCCCATCCCGACTGATTTTTCCAGCCATCATTTTCTTAGTGATCCGTTCTCTATTCCATCCACCTTCTCCCCTCTGCACATGAAGCAGGCTTCCAGCTATGTGGCAATCCTCCTAGACCTTGAACTTTTAACATGATTTTTTAAATACAACTTCTAATAGTAATGAGATTTATATTCTGGAGAAAAACAAACACCATTGGAGATGGAGATGAGTAGACTTGGTTGTGGAAAGGTAAATTCGGAGGATAAATGGGTCAGTCACCATAGTATTTGCTCTAACACATTTCACTCTGCTGACCCAGAGACTTGCTCTGCAGTCTCTCTTGGTCTAAGTAATGATCTATAAACATTCTCAAGACCATAAACATGGTTGTTACAGTGTTATTGAAAGACCTGATAACTAGTATAGAATCTGGAAGTACCATATTTTTAATCACTACTTTCAAATTAATTTGTCACTATTGCTTTCATATCAAGTTGACAACATTGTAAGATCATACTGGCACTTTTCAGTTACTTTCCAATATAAAGTATATGGATAGATAGGTTTATAAATTGTTATTGCATTCAATTTAAACTTTACACCTCTATATAATTTGGGCTTGATTTAATATTTGCTTCACCTGCATACAGGAGGGGAAGCACAATCTGTCCTTTTGCTTCCTGATCTTTGCATCTCTATCTGTTCTTTTTTGCTCTGTCTGCAGATCTTTTGACATCTGTGCTCCTCAAACATCCAGTCAGCAGACCCAAATCCTCCCCTCTCCTCCACTGTCCTATAGCTATGCGTATACCTCTAATAGACACATTGCTCAGATAAAGACATTGGGGAAGGTTGGTGATGAGAAACAAAATGTTGCATACCTCTGGAATATTTTTTACAGAAATTGCTTCTCCTCTTTAGGGAATCCACTGCTGCTCTCTTTTATAGAGTATCAACTTGATTTAGGATGGTTTTGGATACTGTTTAGCAATTCCTGTTGGAAGGAGCTAATCTAGTGCCTCCCTTTGGAATGCAGTGGTACTTAAAAAAAGCCATTAAGACTAAGCTTGAGGCTTTAGTGGAAATTCCCAGACAAGAGGAAACATTCCATCCATAACCTGTAGCAATGTCCAAGCGCCAGACACGTCGTATTTGGCTTTCTTTATATCACTACTTTGTGACCCATGGCCTCACTAACTGATTGAAATGGAACCAGGCATCATTAGAGGAGATGGTGTTTGCTCTCATAGGTCCTTTGTCTTTTCTCCCCCAAATGGCTTGGGCTGCATTGCCAGAGGATGGTCATAGGAATTTCCTTTCCAGAAAGGAAAGAGGGAATCCTGGGCCAGCCGAATTAAAGCCATTGACAGAGAGTCTCAGTTAAGAACTTTTCCACTTTCCTCAGATGTCGAGAGTTCTTTCTACAGTAACATCAATGCTAGGCAATCACCACAAAATCTAGAAAATTTAAATGCTATGTCAAAAATACCAATAAAAATATAACTGAATTGTAATAGAAGGGGTGGAAGAAATAGGAGAGCTCTTTATGCTACTGATTCCAAAGATCATACAATTTCCTAGGAAAAAACAAAGATTAAGTACCACTGTTTCTGACTTCAGCCTCACAATTCTGTGATATCACAGCATCATTAGTGTCTGACTGAGGGTCAGGAAGACTAAACACTGTGCAGTGGACAAGAGCTTTCATGGTTTGATTTAAGAAGAAATACATTTAAAATTTTGTGTAGTAACACTTGAGATCTTTTGTGAAGAAAATTCTTGCCATGCAAAGTGTGTATCTTATTTAATAGTTTTAGTTGCTGGAGTACAGCACTCACAAGTTTATGCCAAAATTATTGAAAAACTGGGAACAATAAGAGGATAAAGCAAACCCTATCTTAGTGACTTACCTTTAAAAAGGTAGGACGGAGACTACAGTGAGAAAATATAACATTTAGAACAATTTACCCTGGGAACAGCAGGAGAGAAAAGGCATTAAAGTCTCTCTTAGGGCGGAAGTGCAATTGAACTGAGATGCACGTGCTGAGGTAGTTTGTGAGCTACAAATGGGGAGGAGGAGTAGGAAATGTGTGAACTTAAAGGACTCTAGCATTTGAAGCGCTAGGGAAGCCTGTTGGAAAAGACTTTTTTTTTTTTTTGGAAAAGACTTTTCTATCAGAAAAAAAAATATTGGCAGGCATCTTGACAATCACTTCTGTAACAAGAATAATCATAAATTTTAATTGAAGGTCAACCTCTGCTGAAATATAGAATACAAAGGAAATATTTTTTCCCTTTATGTTTAAGGGGGATAATGACCCAACCCTAGTTCTCTTGATCACAATCTTACACTTTGCTTCTTGTCAAGAAACCACAGCATGAATAAAATTCAGGGCTGGGGGTTACAGCTCAACCTCAAGCCCAGCCACAAGAACTGATCAAAGACTTTCTGGCTGCAATCCTGACCAACATCTGATAATATAACAAAAAGTAAGATGGACACTAAATTCAGGCAAGAAAGAAATTTTTCTGAGTCTGAATTTTAAACAAAATTCCAAGCCTTTGAAGGTAGAATTACATTTACAATACAAAGCCTTTTAGCTTTGGCCAACTTAAATTTTTTTGTAAAGATAATTTAAAAAGTTGAGCAGACCAAAAGGCCAAATAGGGTTCTTGAACATAAAGTCTGTTGTGCACATAGTGTTTGGATGGGTTATTTTAAAATCAATAAAATGCACTTACACTATAATTATTGTATTTCTGTAAAAATATTCATATATCAAAAATAAAAGAAAAATTTGTTTTAAATTTAAGTTTGTCAAGTCCCCAATTATTAACATATGACTCTGAGGGTCACATACCAAAACCAAACATCACGGTCATCTCTTCTAAGTGGTCTATGTGCTAAATGGAGCTCCAGTCTTAGGAGGTTTTCCCCAACTTTTCTAGAATTCTGGATCTTTTATGGATATCTTTTAAAGGAGAACTTTGCACAGACTCATAAGAAAACTAAGAAGCACTGGGTGAGTATTAGGAGCTTAAATTCCTTCAAGTTGGCAAAATATTTCTCTTTCATAAGCTAAGGTTGAAGTGAAGAACGTAATCTGTTTTCTCAGTCAAATCTGAATCAACAATAAATAAATATATTATCTAAAGCTAAATGACAATTAACATGAAATAGTACTTTTTTTGGCTTTTTTGGTCACATCCAAAGATGCTCTGCACTCAGGAATTATTCCTGGCGGTGATCAGAGTACCATATGGTATGCTGAGGATAGAACCTAGTTCAGCAGTGTACATGGCAAATGCCTACCCGCTGTATTATTGCTGTGGCCTGAAATAGTACATTTTTAAGTTTATTTTAAAGATATATTATAGTTATTGTGTTGACTGGCCCACGAAAACTATACAAAATGTGATATATTAATTTCTAATTGGGTTTAATTGTTTACACAGCCATTGTCATCATGCTCACTCTTCTATCACATACTTTTGCAATATATACCATGGAACAGTAATATTGAAAACATTGCATCATAAATAGCAATAGATAATGCCAAATTGATATCTTTAAGTATATATTAAAAAGATGGATGTAAGAAGAGAAAAAAACAACAAAACCCAAAAAACATTAACTTGTTACTATAAAAAGATGAAGTTTTATTTATTTGACAATTTTAATTATTTGGATCGAAAAATGTTATTGTCCTGCATTTGCTTATAGATAGTAAAATAAACTTATAAATAATTTCAAAGATTTTTTTATCTCTAATGAATTGAGAAAAATATAATAAATAAAGCTTAAATAAAGCTTAAATAAAGGTTGAAGAATAAAAGAGAAATGGAGTCATATGTAGGCACCTATTAGTTGTATTTTCTGGACCAGATTAGTCAACTCCTATTTTCTTACTGAAATTACAGTGACATGCTCTTGACTAATCATGCAGTTGAGAGGGGACCTTATGCAGAAACTCAGACACTGCTCATAACTTAGTCAGCAAAAGAGCAAGCAGGGGAATACATACTCCAACCTCTCACTTACTGGCATGCTGATTTATGCCAGAATTTCTCATTCATGAGACTCACTGGAAAACTAGAAGAAATGAAAGTTAACGTGGTTCATTCCAGATAGTGCATATCTCATTAAGAATGAACAACTTCAAAGATACTTTGTTTCCAAAGTACTGAGAAAAAACATAGATCAGAGCAAATATGCTGGAGAATATATGGGGGAAAAGCATCAAAGTCAGCACAGAGCTAGTGTCAATTTTAAAATAAATTTTTAAAATTAAAAAAAAATTATTAGTGAATCACTGTGGGGTACAGTTACAGATTTACAACCTTTCGTGCTTGCAATTTAGTCATACAATAATCGACTCCCCATCCCTATACCAGTGCCCATTCTTCACCACCAATGATCCCAGTATCCCTCCCACCACCCTCAGCCCCTTCCCCCGCACCCCATGCTGCCTCTGTGGCAGGGCATCCCCTTTTGTTCTCTCTTTCCTTTTGGGTGTTGCAGTTTGCACTAGAAGCATTGAGTTGCCATTGTGTTCAATCTATAGTCTACATTTGGTTCACATCTCCCAACCCGAGCTGGTCCTCCAAATACTCTTTACTTGGTATTCTCTTCTCTCTCTGAGCTGTGTTTCCCCCCAGCATTTGAGGATGGCTACCAAGCCATGGAGTAAATCTCTTGGTCCTTATATCTACTATTCTTGAGGGCTATTCTCTCATTCTGTTACTTTATATTCCACAGATGAGTGCAATCTTTCTATGTCTCTCCCTCTCTTTCTGACTCATTTCACTTAACATGATACTTTCCATGTTGATCCATTCATATGCAAATTTCATGGCTTCATCTTTTCTAACAGCTGCATAGTATTCCATTGTGTAGATGTACCAAAAGTTTCTTTAACCAGTCATCTGTTCTTGGGCACTCAAATTTTTCCAGATTTTGGTTATTGTAAACAGTGCGGCAATGAACATACAAGTGCAGATGTCATTTCTACAACACTCTTTTGTCTCTCCAGGGTATATTCCCAAAAGTGCTATAGCTGGGTCAAATGGGAGCTCAATATCTAATTCTTTGAGAATTGTCCATACTGTTTTCCAAAAGGGCTGAACCAGTTGGCATTCCCACCATCGGTTAAGGAGAGTCCCTTTCTCCCCACATCCGCACCATCACCAGTCTCTTTTGTTCTTTTGGATGTGTGCCAGTCTTTGTGGTGTAAGACGATATCTCATTGTTGTTTTGATCTGCATCTCCCTGATGATTAGTGATGAAGAGAATTTTTTCATGTGCCTTTTGACTATTTGAATATCTTCTTTGAGAAACTTTCTGTTCATTTCATTGCCCCATTTTCCAATGGGGTTGGAAGTCTTCTTTTTGTAGAGTTCAACTAATACCTTTGTATATCCTTGATATCAACCCCTTATCCAATGGGTAATGGGTAAATATCCTTTCCCATTCAGTAGACTGTCTTTGTATTTTGGTCACTATTTATTTTGAGGTGCAGGAGCTTCTTAGTTTAAGACAGTCCCATTTATTAATCTCTGTCTTCACTTGCTTGGCCAGTGGGGTGTCATCTTTGAAGATACCTTTAGCTTCAATGTCGTGGAGGGTTTTGCCAACCTTGTCTTCAATCTATTTTATGGACTCTAGTCTGATGTTGAGGTCTTTAATTCATGTTGCTCATGGATTGGGAGAATTAACATTATTAAAATGGCAATACTCCCCAAAGCATTGTACAGATTCAATGCGATCCCTAAAAGTGTACCCATGACATTCTTCAAAGAAGTGGATCAAACACTCCTGAAGTTCATATGGAACAAAAAAACCCACAAAGAGCTAAAGCAATTCTGGGAAAAAAAGAAATGGGAAGCATCACCTTTTTCAACCTCAAACTTATTACAAAGCGGTAATAATTAAAACAGCATGGTAGTGGAACAAAAGCAGAGCCACAGACCAATGGAACAGGGTTGAATATTCTTATACACACCCTCAAATATATGATCACCTAATCTTTGATAAGGGAGTAAGAAGCGTGAAATGGAGCAAAGAAAGTCTCTTTAACAAATAGTGCTTGCAAAACTGGACAACTACGTGAAAAAAAATAGGCTCAGTTCTCTACCTAACACCATGTATGAAAATTAAATTAAATTTTTTAAATTGAATCACTGTGAGGTACAGTTACAGACTTACAAACGTTTGGGCTTAGATTTCAGTCATACAATGATCGAGTACCCATCCCTCCACCAGTGTCCATTCTCTACCACCAATGTTACAGGTATCCCTCCCGCCACCACCCCCTTACCCCCCACCCCTTCCTCTGTGGCAGGCATATTCCATTTTACTCTCTCTCTCTCATTTTGGGTGTTATGGTTTGCAATACAGGTATTAAATGGCCATCATGATCGATCTATAGTCTACCTTCAGCACACATTTCCACTCCATAGCAGGCCCTCCAAGTATCCTTTACTTAGTGGTCCCTTCTTGATCTAAGTTGTCTTTTCCTCCGGCATGTGAGGCCAGCTTCCAAGCTGTGAAGCAGTCCTCCTGGTCCTTGTCTCTACTATCCTAGGGTATTAGTCTCCCATTCTGTTGCTTTATATTCCACAAATGAGTGCAGTCTTTCTATGTCTGTCTCTCTTTCTGACTCATTTCTAAAGAGTCAATTTTGAGTGTTACTTGTTTCTGATTCCAAAACACTCATTTTGGACCTCTATGCCTTCTTCTGGCTCTATATGTATATGTATACATATGTACACATAAACTAAATATATATATAAATGTACATATGCATGTGCATACACATATATATTTGTTTATGTGTATAAAATATGTGTACATACATACATATACATACATACATACACACCCCCATATATATGTACATATATATATATACATAATATATTTGGTTTGGGAGCCACACCTGCAATGCTTTAGGGTGGGGGCTCAGGGATAGCTCCAGATGGGGCTCAGGGCGCTGGTGCTGGGTAGAGAATCCAGCACAGTATGATTTAACTCTGTGACCTGGCTGGCCATGGCTTTGGGAGGAGAGTCACTACTCCCAGGCAGACCACACTGGCAAGTCAACATAGTGTCACTTTGGGGCAAGAAGGTACTCCTGGGGTGTGACTCTATCGTTGCCATTCCCAGAACTACTATGTCAAACTTGTGACCAACTCCCTTAGGCTTCCTCTGTCTCCACCCACCTTCCTGTGTCTAGAAGAGAGCCCTCTGCCTGCAGGCCTCCTCCCTACCGGGACTGCCAGTGGCAAGGTCCAGCGCCTACCCACACCACTCTCTCCAACCATGAGGCTGCTCCTTTAGTCAGGAAAGAACTAAACATTAGTTCAGCAGATTTATGCAGCTTGGATTTTCTTTGTTACTTGAGTCTTCTAAACATATATGTCTTAAGAGCATATGTGTTTTAAATTTTCAAATTATAATTTGTGCCTTTAATTTTATGGAAAAATTAGAAATAAACACTTTCCATATAATGTCTTCCCATAAATATGGTTTTTCTATGGTTAAACTCTGTAATAGCTGTGATATATTTGTTGTAATCCAAGGACTAATCATTGATAAATTATTATTAATGAAGGCCATTGCTAAAATTCACTGTTTTGTACATACTGTGGCTTTAGAAAATATATAATAACACGAACACACTGTTTCAGTATCAGACAGAATCATTCCCTGTGGTAGGAATCATTCCTGATATCCTATTTATGTCTCCTCCCCTCCACTCAGAACATTGGCAACCTCTAATTCATTGCTGCCTCCACAAAAATACTAGAAAAAACCCCAGCCCCTACAAACATTGCTTATTTCATTTCTAAGGTGTCAGGGAGCTGGAAGCAAATGTATGGAATACTTTCAAAGCGGTTTCTTTCAATTCCAAATATGCATTGGAGCTTCTTGCACATCTTTTTTGTGGCTTTATTGCTCGTTTCTAATTGTGACCAAATTATATTCTATGGATTTTAAAATCCATTTATCTACTAAAGAACATCTTGATTGAACCCAAGTTCTGTCAGTTATGAATAAAGCTGCTATAAACATTCATGTGTAGGTTATTGTATGTAGCTTTCCACATATGTAATACACAGCATACAAGCAACATGCACAATATACACAACATAAAAGTCTCCTTGTTTATAAATACCAAGGAGACCAGTTTCTGTATCTACTTGTAAAAAGAAATTTTGTTTTGGAAAAAGTTGCCAAATTATCTGGAGATGTAAATTACTTTTATATTCCTATCAGCAATGAAGATCCTATTGCTCAATATCCTCACTATCACTGGGTGTTAACAATTTTTTTTAAATTATAATCATACTGATGAGTGAGTCATGGAATCTCATTGTGCCTTAAATTGTAATTTCTTAGTACATAGAACAATGAGAATTTTTAATTACCTTTGGTGAGGTGATTATTTACATATTTTTCTTCTTTTTTAAATTAGTCTGTGTATTGAGGTTTTAGTAATTCGTTTTGTACTTTAGTAACAAGAAGTTTGTCAAAAATGCACTTAAACAAGAGCTTTATCCAACATTTATCTTGTTTTTGCATCTTTAATTGTGTCTTTATCAGCAGAAGTGAACTTCAGTGCAGTTTGAAAAAGTACTTTTTCATTTATTATGCACAAAGTAATTTACTCTCTTTGTAATTTACAAAGGTCAAACTAATATTTTTTAGAAAATCAAGGTCAAACTAATATTTTTTACGGTATCTTAGATGAATTCAATAATTTTGCATTTATATAGTTTCATGGGCTGGAGCGATAGCACAGCATGTAGGGCGTTTGCCTTACCTGTGGCCAACCCGGGTTCGATTCCTACATCCCTCTTGGAGAGCCCGGCAAGCTACTGAGAGTATCCTGCCCGCACAGCAGAGCCTAGCAAGCTACTCGTGGCATATTTGATATGCCAAAAACAGTAACAACAAATCTCACAATGGAGATGTTATTGGTGCCTGCTCAAACAAATCGATGAACAATGGGAGAACAGTGCTACAGTGCATAGTTTCATGCTCCACATTGAGTTAATATTTGTACAAACTCTAGTTTACATTTGGTTCATATTCATTTAAAGTGTTTTTTGTAATCTAATTCTTAGTAGTGTTTTCTTCAATATTTCACTGGATATATAGAGCTTTTCTGTATCATCATATACATTTAGAATGAGTATGTCAATATCTACAAAATGAACTGTTAGGGTCTTCACTGAGATTAAATTGACTCGACACATCAAGTGATGAACACCTGGCAACATGAAAATAGAGAGAAGTCCTATCCATCAATAAAAAAAGTGCTCCATTAATTTAGTACTTTAATTTCATTGACTTTGTAGTTTTATATATTTCCTCATTTCTACTATATTTAGTATTTTATTCAATTAATACCTAAGTATTTCACTTAAATAATGCTAATGGAATGTTGCATTTAATTTTAAATTTCACTTGTTTGTTGCTTTCAGATAGGAAAGGAATTTGCTTTATGGTATTATCCTTGTATACCAAAATCTTGCTATATTTATGTATTTGCTCCAAAACCTTTATTTCCTTTTCTATACTTATTGCACAAGCTAACACTTCTAGTATGATGCTGAAATGAATAATAATAAAATGATTCTTATTTTATTACTAATCAAAGTGGAAAAGCTTCAAAATTTTTGCCATTAAATACAATGCTAATATAATTTTTTTGTTGTCATTTGTTTTCTTTTGTTTGGGATCAACACTACCTTAAGTGTTTAAGTGTTTTAAGTGCTTAAGTGTTCTCACATCTGCACAGTCTATGCAGGGACATCTAGACCTTCATTCAGGAGATCTGTGCTTTTCTGTATCCATCTATATGTTCCCCAAGTTTGAGGGCAATATTCATTATAATTCCAGCACCATGGTAGGTCTAAGAAGAGCTATTTCTCTTGTTTGGCTCATTTGCTAATTGTTTTCTAATTAGTATGGGAATTGTGACTTCTAAGCTCTTTGAGTTCTGGATAAGAAACCAGAAGATTCTTGTATTTTTTAAGAATTGTTTTATTTCAACAAAATAGAAGAGTCAATATCTTACTATTTAAGGAGGCAATCAGGTCGTAGATTATTTTTATTAGTGATTTAAATTCATACATCAATAAATCACTTGTCACTTGTATCACTTGTCATCCCGTTGTTGTCGATTTGTTTGAGCAGGCACCTGTAATGTCTCCATTTGTCCCTGTCGTGTGCTAATGTAGTCCAATGGCATGTGCTTGCTCCAGGGACATGAAGAGCCTCCAACCATTTATTCAGGGTCTTGACAAAGAAGTCTGACCATTTCATAGGTGGGTGGCCATGCGGTCTTTTGATGTCCCATGGAATCCAGTCCAGATAGCTCTAGTCCAATGGTCGTCTCTAAATTGCGTTGCATGTCTGGCCCATCTGATTTTCGACACCTTGGCAAACAAGACAGTGTCCCTGATTCTTGATTGTTGACAGAGGTCATAATTCCTGATTCCTTCTCTCAATAACTAATTTAAATAAATAATACATTTAAATAATAAAAACTGACTTTCTATGGATGCCTCTAGGACCCTTGAGCACTATTTCAAGTCCAAAATTTTTTCAAAAATCACTTTATATCTTTTTCAATTCTGTTGACAGAAAATATGTGAAAGTTACTGGACAAGCACCTAAATTCATTTTTCACTTGTTAGCATCATTAATTTTCTAAAACTTACAGAAATATTTGGAATCAGTGATTTAAATATCTATGGAGGTTTATCTTTCTTGAGGCAATACAGCTAGTTAAATATAGATTGGAAAGAGCTCTGTCATAAGCAAAGTGAGAGAAGTGAAATTGAAAAATGTCTAGAAGTATGAAGTTTGACATTAATATTTGGATCTAAACCTCCCTTTGAGGAACAATATTATTAAAAAGCTAAGAATGTGGAAATTTATTTCATTAGAAATAAATATTCTAATATTTATTTATATTTCATAGAAATGAAATATTTCAGTAGAAATGAAATAAATTAGAGGCCCCAGGGAAATGCTATATGCATGGTTTCTACCAGGCTTTAAGCTTTGGGTTAATTAAGAATGAACATTGGGTCATCATAAAGAATATCATAGAAACAAAATTCTACTGATAACCTAATAATTCTAGTTACAAAATTCTTATTTCAGTATTAGCAAATTAGTTCAACACTATATAGAAAAGAAAAAATAGAGTTTCTTTGAAGAAAAAAGAAAATTAAATGTATTCCTCAAAGCTAGAAAATAATTTAAAGATTTCTTATAAATGCATTACATTTCTAATAAAACCTTTAATGGCCACATATTGATGGAGCATATGATTATCTTAATAAATCTCCAGAAGGTGCTTGGAAAAAATCAGAATTTTTTCCTAATTAAAAAAAATACGCATTTAAAATTAAGATTCAGTGATGGATGCTGAAACCAGCAAGTAAAAATTTAAGAAAAATAGATTATGAAGTCACTATTTAACCAGTTAATGTTATTAATTTCAGCAAGAAATTTAGTTTATCATTGAGTAAACATGACAGAAAATGTGTTTATCTCATTAAAATTTTTATGCAATGTGATATCATATACAGAATTATTTCTGTGCCATTTTTAATAACCAGATGCAATCTCAAATATGTGATAATAATTGATAAATTCAAATTTTTGACAGAAAAACCGGTCATACTCTTCAATGATATCCTGAACAAGAAAAACCGAGAAACAGCTTGTCTGAGACTGATGTGATACAGAATAGAAAATGTTCTTGAAACAGGCAAAACAGAAAAATCTATTACTTGATTTAAAATGGTAACATTTAAAATGGCAACAGGACTTTAGTCAATAGTATTGTATTAATATTCTGATAAGTATAAAATGGCTATGTAACATGTTAACAAAGCACACAAAAGTGGGTGATATAAAAATTTGTACGTTTTTATATTTCTCTGTCTAAAAATATTAAGTTACAAAACAGAAGCAATGAAAGAACATGTAACTATCTTCTTAGTGTAAGGAAAAGAATTTAACCTGATTTTTAAGAACTAGCACTTTTCATAAACCAAAGGCAATCTCATGTCTGTGTTAAAATGCTAACTTTACCAACTTTCAGAAAAATACTTCTCATTATTACTTGTGATCTTTATAAAAGATCTAGATACTACAGAAATAAGTAAATTGTTATTTCCCAGCAATGGTGATAAAATTTAGAAAGCTACAAAACATGTGAAACAACTCAAAAGCCTAAAACTAATGATAAATTTTAAATAGTGTAACTTACAATAGGAAAATTAAAATGAAATATTTTCCTGTTTGCCACTTCAAAATTTTATTGAATAAGGTTAGTTATAGATGAGTACATGTAAGTTTTGTGCCAATAAAGTTAATGTTATACATCCCCATAGGAAAAAAATTCTACTTTGTGGCATAAAGTCAAATTTTATTAAGTAAAAAAACTTTTTAGGAACAGAAATTATTAAAAAAAGTTTCTCTTATAATTTCTTACCAAAATGAAAGCATTGGAAATGAGGAAAAAGTTTGTGATTGGCAAAAGTACAGAATTACTAAAAGACTGTAAATAAAAAAAGTCTGAAAGTTTGTAAACATGAGCACAAAGTAGAGAACTGGAAAGCAACATATAGTAGATTATGGAAGGCTGAGATGTCCATACTGAATTTCTCCAACACAAATGTAGAACATAAAAAATGTGGTAAAAGACAGTGATGACCTTAATTCACTTGTATCATTTGTCATCCCATTGATCTTTGATTTGCTTGAGCAGGTGCCAGTAATGTCTCCTTTTGTCCCTGTCACATGCTAGTGTAGCCCAATGATGTCTTCTTGCTCCAGGAACAGGAAGACCCTCAAACCTTTCATTCAAGGTTTTGACAAAGAAGTCTGACCATCTCGTTGGTGGGTGGCCATGCGGTATTTTGACGTCCTGTTGAATCCAGTCAGTAACAGCTCTAGTCCAGGGGTCGTCTATGAACCACATTAAATGTCTGGCCCATTTGATTTTTGATGCCTTGGCAAAGGAGACAGCGTCCCTGATTCTTGACCAAGAATGGGAAAGGCACAAACAGATGCCTGTCTTCGGAAACTCTCTAGCTCATTCACCAATGTGGTTTGGCACGTGCCTCAGGCAACCACAAGCTAATGTCCAAGCTTGCTAAGCTGTGCAGAGAAGCAATAAAAAAAGACCTCAAAGAGAGAAGAGCAGCAGTGTTGGCCAATGCGGCAGAGGCAGGAAAAGTATTCGCAATGCTCTCCTGTCTTTTGCCAACTACAAGACCAAGATGACTTCCTTCCGATGTCCTGATGGATCTATCACATCTTCCAGAAAGGCAATGGAGAGGATTATTCACGACTTCTACTTGGATCTCTTTGACAGCCATGTCCACCTGCCAACATACCAAAATCCGCAGGATGGATATGTCATTCCCAACATCCTCCCTTCTGAAATCCAACATGCCATTTTGTTGGTAAAGAGATGTACAGCACCCGGCCCAGACAAGGTCAGACCGGAATACCTGAAGAACTTGCTGCCAGTACTCCTCAATACACTGGCTCGACTCTTCATACACTGCCTGTCTATATGCAAGGTTCCATCTCAGTGGAAAACCAGCAGGACCATTCTGTTGTACAAGAAGGGAGACATCCACAACATTGGCAACTATCACCCAATCTGCCTGCTGTCTGTTGTCTACAAGTTGTTCACTTGAGTCATCCGGAATAGAAAAGGCAGAACACTAAATATAGGACAACCATGTGAGCAAGCTGCATTCCGAAAAGGATTCAGCATGATCGACAATATCCACACAATGACCAAGCTCATTGAAGTTTTGCGAGAGGTCAAGATGCCTCTCTGTCTAATGTTCATCAATTTAGAGAAAGTATTAGATTCTGTTGAGGCTGAAGTGGTCATCTAAGCCCTAACCAAACAGGACATTCAAACTCAGTACATCAAGATCCTCCATGAGCTGTGTTATGGATTCACCACCAAGATCTCACCATTCTTCAAGGAAGTGATCATTAACGTAAAGAGGGGTTTGGCAGAGCGACACCATTTCGCCGAAACTCTTCAATGCCACCCTGGAGAATGTCATGCGACGACTGTAATGGGAAGGAATGGGAGTGAAGATAGACGTTTCACTCAAGTGAGAGAAGTAATCCAGAGTTCTGACCTCTGTTGATGGTCAAGAATCAGGGACGCTGTCTTGTTTGCCATGGCATCAAAAATCAGATGGTCCGGGCATGTAATGCGATTCAGAGATGACTGTTGGACTAGAGCTGTTACTGACTGGATTCCACAGGACGTCAAAAGACTGCGTGGCCACCCACCTAGGAGTTGGTCAGACTTCTTTGTCAAAACCCTGAATGAATGGTTTGAGGATCTTCCTGTTTCTGGAGTGAGCACATGCCACTGGGCTACACTAACATGCTACAAGGATGAATGGAGACGTTACTGGCACCTGCTTGAGCAAATCAATGAATAATAGGATGACAAGTGATACAAGTGATACTATAATAGGACAGAGTATTTTATTCTAAAAATGGGTATGCTTGTTTTATACAGAAAATATTATATTTTCTGCTTAAGTATCTGCATTAATAAGTGAAAGTTGGATTAAAAAAATCTTTGGATAGGGCTGGTGAGATAGTACAGCAGGTAGGACACTTGACTTGCATTACAGTCAGTTTTGGTTCAATCCCCAGATTCCATGTGGTCCTCTGAGCACTGCCAGGAGTAATTCTTGAGTGCAGAGCCAGGAGTAATACATGGGAGTACTCAGGGGACTACTGCCAGGTGTGCCCTCAAACAAAACAAAATAGAATTGTGTTTAGGGTAACAATAAGAAATAAGTAAAATGTGGTCCCATTTTCTGCATAATTTATAGTTTAATTATAGTTAAGCTGGCAAAACATGAAATGAGTCTGAAAAATAATAGGTAAGTGTAAGTCAGAGTGTTCCCTATGATGGGCACCAAGAGCCTATTCCAGAGAAGCAGAACGGGAAGTTCTCTAGGAACAAAGTCATGGAACTCAAGCAGATGCTAAGTTTTGGAAAGCTGAAGAGGAAGGTTAGTGGGAAGAGCACTCTTACAGGTAAAATGTAGAAGTGCAAGTATATTCAGAGAACAAGAAGTATAGTGCAATTGAGGTCCTGAAAGAAGCTATAACTTTAGAAAAGTAATAAAGGGATTAAAAGGTGATACTGGAAAAGATTCAGAATACCTTATAAAACAGACTCAGAAACTTGGGACATTGTTTTGAAAGCTAAAGCAAGGAGTTTTTTGTTTGTTAGTTTTTGTTTGGGGCCACATCTGGCTGTTCTCAGGGATACTCCTGGATCTGTACTCAGGAACTATTCCCAGAAGTGCTTAGGGGACCATAGAGAATGCCATGGATAGAAAATGGGTGGGCCACATGCAAGGAAAATGCCCTGCCTGTTGTACTATTGTTCCAGTCCCTAATGAAAGGCTTTGAGGAGGAAGATGAAAAACATGATTATATTTTTATTCCATCAGGATCATCAGCCATAGATGGGGTTATGGAACTGGGAGAGGAAAGAAAGGAAAGAATAGATATAGTAGGAGGCTAGAGAGATGCCCTAGAGCGATAGGGTGCATGCCAGAGGGTTGGCTTTGATCCCTATCACTGTCAGGAATGGACCCACAGAACTGAGTTGGGGATAGCTCTCGAGTTTCAATGGGTATAGCAGCGTGTGGGGAATAACAGTTCCAGAGAACAACGCCAGTGGTAAAATCAGAAATCAAAGGGTTATGGAGAGATTTGGGCAGAAAATGTATTTGCATTGCTATGTAAAAATTATACTCAAAAGGGACATAAAACTCAATACTAAGAGAGCAGATTGAGTCCAACATAAAAGGCACATGCATATTTCTAAGATGTTCAAGTTCAGAGTAGTGGTGGAGACAATTGCACCTAATAAATGATACCTGGAATTGTTTAACAGTCTTAAGAGTTCTCATTAATTTTCTAACCAATGTAATGTGAGTTGTAATTGATATACCCATCTGTGAATAAAGAGGAGAAAATTAAGTTGTTTGATTTATAAAATTAAGTTAAATGTTTGGCACTGCAATATAGATACATATTTGTGTATTATTAAATATTGTGTTGACTAATTTTCTAATGGGTTACTAAATATTTTTTGTAGATAGTATTATCTCTGTCAGAACCATACAAAATGAATGACATTAGACCATAAAAAATGTTACTTAGTGGAGGTTTAGTTAAAGGGGAATTGACTTCCTTTCTATTTTTAAAGCAGATTAGCTAATTAAAAAGGTATAATCTGCTACATACTGTCACTGTCATCCCATTGCTCATCAATTTGTTCGAGTGGCACCAGTAACGTCTCTCATTGAGAGACTTATTGTTACTGTTTTTGGCATATCCAATAGCACGGGTAGCTTGCCAGGCTCTGCCATGTGGGCTCCATACTCTCGGTAGCTTGCCGGGCTCTCGAGAGGGGCAGAGGAATCAAACACAGGTTGGCTGCCTGAAAGGCGAACGCCCAACCACTGTGCTATTGCTCCAGTCCAATCTGCTACATACACAAAGAAAATCAGATAAATACTCCAGAGTGAAATTTTAATAAGTGCTTGCCACCAGAAGTTAGATACTTGGTTTACCCCAAATGCTTCTGTAAAATCAGAATTCATGTTAGAGTTGTTTTTCTAAGATTTTAATATTTGAGTTTAACTATTAACTTTAATGCAATTATGATGCCTTTCAAGTAGAATTTAAAACAACTAGTCTATGAGGTCTGAGATTCAAAAAACACTAAAATTCAGCATTTCCACAGTAAGTATCATTCTAAAGAAAAACCACACTTGTTTGTGATATTTGTCTCAAATGACACTGTCAAGAAGCCCAAATATAAGCTTGAATGGACAATGTAAGCATAAATAAAAAGGAGGAGGAAGAAGAGACACAAGAGGAAAGTTCCGTTGAGAATACAGCCTTGCATTTTTAACAAAATTTAGGGTCAAGAGCATGATATTCAGCATCATAGCCAGGGAATTTTCAGAACAATTAATTAGAAACTAGAGTCTCCACAAATCTGTATCCATTCCCTCTTTTACTTCATTCGATTCCTCAGAGGGCCCAAGGGAGCCCTGCAGTGAACTGAAGCCTGGGCCCATTGATTGTGTGGCAACCCTGCCCTGCCTGGCTCAGCTTACAGCTCCTGCAGGCGGCTTTGTCCACACAGAGAAGCAGCGGTTCCCCTCTAAAGGCTACCTGGAGCCTGGCCACCCTCTGTGCTGTGTGCCTCATCCCTAGCCGCCTCTCGTTTCTCTTCCCTCAACCCACCCCCTTCTGGTTTCTCCTGTGAAAAAACTAGAAACCAGTCAGCCCTGCGGTGGGCTTAGCACTGCCACATACACTTGACTCACCGCATTTTCTTTTGCCCACCCAAGTGGCATCTTAGCCAGAAAGCAGTTTTCACCTTTTCAGGGTTTGGAGTGTAGATGTCCCTGTTCTCTACCAAGAACCCTGAGAGGACAGTGGGAGCAAGAGGTCTCACCTCAACAAGAGGTCCTGAATACAAGTCCGGGTCTTCATTTTTATTTTAACCACCATAACCTTGCCAATTTCACAGCCATAAATGTCTAAGTGGAGTTAATTGGGTGGATAATATGACCTATTTAAATTTGATAAGGTTCTTTAATCTTTGTCCTAGCAATTTCATTGTGCTTATTTCTATCAGAGACCATTCTAAAAAACTTTACCTAAACTTAGACATTGAATCCATACCCCATGGGTTGGTAATTTTTTTTTAAAAAAAATCTTTTACCTATTTTCAAAGATGAAAATAAATATGAAGAGGCAAAATCCTTACTAATTTTCACACAACTAATTGGTGGAAGAACTGAAATGTTATGCCAGGTCTCTGGTTCTGACTATTGTACTCCTCCCCATTATAATCTTCAGTGAACATTAGAACCCACTAAATGACTGGAAGGGGTTATTTTTCCAATTGATTTCTCCTTTCTTTGACACTATTTAGACTCTATTTAATGATTTTAATGATTCTTTGAAAAATTCTTTGAATTTTGGCTGCAAAAGCTCTAATCACTGAGATTGATAGGTTGGCCCAAAGGATGAAGGGGAGACAGAAAAGAAGAGTGAGGAGTAAAGGCAGGTCCCCTACTTCAACCATGCAGTAAGAAGTTCTAAGTCTGCGAGTGCATTAGAACCAGGAGGGCTAGTTACAACAGAGACATAGGCCACTGATGTGGCACAAAGGTCTATTTCTGGGACAGGCAGAGGTCAGTAATTTGCATTGCTTCTTTTTCTTTGGGCCACACCTGATGGTGCTCAAGGATTTCTCCTGGCTTTTCACTCCTGGCAGGCTTGGGGGACCATAGCAAGTGCCAGAGATTGAACTCAGGTCAGATGCATGCAAAGGCAGATGTTCTACCCACCTAGTAAGTACCCAAGCAATGCAGTTGGTCTGACTCCACACTTTAAGAACAGCTGGCCAAGGAATAATTTTTTTCATTTTATTTTATTATAATTTTATAAAATAGCTCACAATATTTGATTACATTTAATGTCTGAACACCAATTCCACCACCATTACACCTTCCCAGCACCCATCCCAAACCCAAACCCCTGCCCCAAAGCAGAACAGAAATAATTTTTTTGTATTGCTTGTTGTGAATAAACTGTTGAAAATGATCCATAAAACATTCCTTAGAGGAATGTGTGTGAAGATTGTTGTATTTCACCCAGGGGCCATTTAAACCCTTCTATAAGAGATTACTAATATGTTTTTAAGGTTTGAGTTTTGTGTGCTTATAGATATTATATATATATATCTGTAAAATATATATTTCCCTCTAAGATTGGTTGCTTCTCCTTTAAACCCCACTAAATGTGGTGCGGTGCACTACTCGTGGAGTATGAGTGGTGTGAGGTATGAGATGTCCAGGGATAGGTTCACTCATGGGTGAGGCTCGACCCGAGCTTGTGGAGAGCGGCCGAGAGCATGACCAAGGTTGAGTTCTGGAGATTTTTGGCTGCCAGGGCTGGGTCCCTTGGGATGGGGAGGGGTCTCACCTGCTCCCCTCTAGGGTTCTTCGAATGAAACAGCCTTGCCCAGGGTCTGGCAGCATGGCTATGGCAGTGTTGTTTTATGCTTTCTCCTGAGAGGACAGCGAGTCTTTGGATTGTGGCTGTTGATGAGATTATCTGGCACTAGCCAGAGGTGGCTTGTGGACAGGAATATTTCTGAAACCTAGACTAGGTGGAGCCCTAAGGAAAATTTCTGGGCAGATTTTCTGAAAATTTGCTCAGAGTTTCTCTGAGGAAGGCAAGTTTTAAATGCTTATCATGGGGAAGCTGATGACCCTAAAAACTCTCCAATGATGACCTGAATAATTTTTTGAGTTAAGTGAGACAGATTCTGATGGCTTCCTAAGAATTTTATTCCTTTTTCTGGAATCCATCTCTTTTTGCACTTTTGTGCAGAATCTAGCCCACTTAAATGATTCTAAAACTTTGCAAGTGAGAACATCTTGAAGTCTTACTCCCCTGTTGCTTTTCTCTTAGAATGAAGCAGAATACTTCAGCTTCTCTTTAATCACTGGCAAAAATGGTTTTAACTTTATATGTCTTCCATGACCTTCTTGTAGAATGTCCTTGTAGGCAGAACAAAACCACTCAAGAGCCTGAACTTAAAGCGCCATCAGACTTCTTCAAATACCTCCTGCACCTTGGTTCCTGGAAAGAACTATTGCTTTTGGGTCAAATTGCATGTGCACTGGCTAGCTAATTTCTGAATGTAATAATAGATTAAATATATTTATTTCTAGACACTAGAGTTCCTGTAAAGGGAAGTATGTATTTGGACAAATGCAGCTGAACTAATCTCACCACTGTGGACCTGGGTCACATGTTCTACACAGAACCTGGGGTCTCAGCTACTCAGGAGATAGGAGACCATATAGGTCCCTCTAAACCTTAAAATTCCCTTATGATGAATATATGGACTCACCTGGATATTGAGTTTATGTGAGAGCCATTCTTGAAATGAAAAATTAGGAGCAATGCAACTTCCTAAAAATGGTGCTTGTGGTTGTGGGGAATAAAAGACAAAAGGGAGTACTTCAGCCTTGTGAAGGACTTTCTTTAAAAATAATCAAAACAGCGGGAAGCATGACTGTTAAGGCCTATATAAAATTGACTTTCAAGCATCCTCCACCATTTCTTTAATACTATCTCTTTATTTCACTCTTGCCACACTCTCTCTTTAGCAAATTGTAGTTTACCTTCAGGGTGCAAGCTAACAGGGCAAGCTAAAATTCTTACGAGGAATTTTGCATTCTACTAAAACATTTAAACATAAAAATTTACTCTGTTTTATAGATCATTCTATAAAGTGGTTTGTTTTAACTAGTGCTACCATATTGGAGATCACAGCAAAAATACCTCTCTGATCTAAATAAATGAGTCTAGAAAAGTGGTATGGCACATAGTAGGTTGGTGCTTTGCAATGGGGAACATCAGATCATTTATTAGTTACCACTGTATTACATCACCATGTTTTCATTGGAAAAAAATAGTCAAAATAGTTCTAGCTCACATGGATTTGCTGTGTGATTCATGCTTTGCTGGTTACTGTTGTCTGCAGAGTAATTAAACATTAGCTTTTGTTCTTAAGACTTTTGTAATTAATAATAATAATACAATAAAAATGGGCCTTAGGGAAAAAAATAAGTTCTAAATTTTAAATAATGAGATGCTTTTAATTTTATCATCAGCATTTTTTGTGTGTTTTAGAAGAGAAGGAAATCAGAATTGAAAGCAGAAAAACTTGAAGAACTTTTATGCATGATGACAGAATGAACTCTGGCCTGGCTTGAATGAAATTGATCAGAGATTAATAAAAGAGAAATCCAGGAAGATAAGATGGTGATAATTAATGGAGCCTGAATTATTTGCCTTAAACCCAGGCACAACATTAGAATTTTCTTAGGTGAGAAGGAGTCATTCTAGAGTTTCCAGACAGGGAATGACAAGATGGAAAGAGTGTTTTTGAAGATTAATTAGGAGTGGTAGCTGTATGGGCTGTCCTTTCCACTCCCAGAGGCAGAAACTCAGCTCTAAGCCACAGGGAGAAAGCAGGAATGAGCACTTGTCTCTGTGGCATTCCATGTGTCTGAGAATTCACTCCTCCTAGTCTTTAGTTTCTGTGATATTTTAGCCTTCACTTCTTATTTTTTCCTTTTGCCTTTGATTTCCTCAGCAGTCTTCTTTTCTTTGAATTCACCACTAGTATAGGTACTGCTTCCTCTCTCTGATTTCTTATTCCACACTCTCTCAACTTCAGTCATAGACATTTTTCCAAAGTCCCACCCCCATTTTGATCACTGTCCAGTGATCTTGTATTTTCAATGGTCTCTTCCACATCTCCATCTTTACCTCAAGATCAAGACTTCAAACAAGGCATCAGTGCCCAAGTCCAAAGCAAACTCTGACTCTGATTTTCCTCTCTTTTGTAATTGGAAACAAGATTTACTCTGAGAGAGAAGCCTTGCATTTCAGACCTCTGACCTGGTAAGTTACTCTTCTTGACTCTGAGGCTAAAGAAGGGAAACATGTAACTTCTTCGCTAGACATCTCCCCCAGATTATTATGTCTATACATTGTTCAGTCTTGGCTTCTAACTCTCACTTGACCCTCTACCAGGCCTCTGATGTCAATGCTACTCTTATCAAGAATACTCTGCACATGTATGATCCCAGGACGGTCTTTTCAGATTTTAGTCCATATTTCTTCTGCCTTTGAATATCTGCCTTTGAATGTCTGAGACTATTGAATATACCTCACTTCTAGAAATCTACTCTACTCCACTTATATAAAAATTCTCATATGAAATAGATTTAACAATGAAAGATATGTCCAGATATAGAATATTAAGATGTATTTTCTATCCTACATTTTATATAAAGTTTCTTCCAATTTCCCCAGTATGGGAGCTATTGTCTTCCTTTGAAACAAGTAGCAGTTAATTGTGTTCAGCTTTATGTGATATTCTACTTATACTCTCATAGCTTGCCTTTTCCTTATGGATAGTTTCACAATTATTTCTCTTTCTTGGAAGGTATAACTTTCCCTCTAAAAAGGGGCCACTTCAAATAACAGTATGAAAGGAAATGTTTAAGTCAAGAAAATTCAAAGAATCAAAAAAAGCAGGATTTTGATATATTCCATTAGTACCATTAATGAGAGCTAGCCATCTGGGGGGATAGATTTGATGTAGCTATAGCACTATTAGCTCTAGTTCAATACCTGGACAAACTGTGGTGATACACTAAACATTAGATCATATTTATAGTTATAGCTTCTTCTATTACTCTTTACATCATATTTACCCCTTTGGCATATGCCACTCAAATGTACCCTATTTTACCTGTAACATGCCAAAACAAAAGACTTTATACGTCATGCTCTCCTAAGATTTCTTGTTTTCTTAATTTTATAAATAAAATTAATTTTTCATGATAGGATTATTTCAGAACTTGTAAATTGAGCAGTGATTCTATTTTTCCTTTCCTACATCCTATTACTCTTTTCCCACAGCTCTGACTGGAATCAAGAGAAGTTTATGGCTGGAAGCAATCCTGTCTGCTTTATGTATTAGTAACTCTCTCTGACTGTATAGGATAAGTGAGGCATAACTCTTGTTCTAAAGCTTTTGAAAAGCCTTGCAATGCCCTATATAATTTTCAAAACTTCCTGTATGTTTCTTGGAATGATATAGAGAGCCAAGTGAGTTGGTTTAAAAGCTATTCTAGGTCAGCTTACCCTCTCTCCCTTTCATTATGTTATGGAAACTGAGAAATTGTATTACTAATGCTAAAAAGTCTATAGAGATATGAACATAAGACATATATTTTTATATAATACTGCCTCTAGAAATTAGAAGTGCATGTGCATTTTATGAACAGCTACCACCTCCTAGATTCTTAGTGGAGCCCTTTCAAAATAAAGCATGATACCAAACAGCAAAATGGATGTTTTCAAGAATAGGAACACTAATTGGCCAAGTAATCTAACCTCTTTTTCAGAGATAATGCAATACTTTCCTATAGGCTGGGGAAATCATACAGAAGATAGAGTACTTGCCTTGAACATGGGCAAACTTAGGTTATATACTTTGCACCCCATATGGTCCTAGGATATCCACTGGAAATAATCCCTAAACTCAGAGCCAGGAATAAACCTTGAGCTTAGCAAGTTGTGGCTCCAAAGCAAACAAATACTTCTTCAGATCTTGAACTGTAGTCTTCCCTATCTTTTAACACTGCTCTTTCCTTAATACTTGTAGGATTTGCAATAGGATAATATTTATGACTCAATCTTAGAGGATAAACATGTTTTGTTATTAAAAATAACTAGAGGCTAAAACTATTGCAGGCACATGAGAAAAGAATACAGAGTGAAAACACTTTTCAGAAATGTTGTCACTTTTAGAATGAGAATATCATTGAAAACATTAGGAGACAAAAACTTAAAATTAAGTTAGTTTTTGGCAAATACAAATTAACCTAAATTTGAGGCCTGATTTGACCCAGGCCACCATACCTTTTGCAGACCAATCAAGCATATTATTGTCTATTTTGTAACTTGTCATTGAATATTTTTGCACTTTTCAAAAATTTTATTTTTATAAAGTAGTTCATAGCCTAGTGGCTAGGTCATTTGCCTTGCATGCGGCCAACCTGGGTTCAATTCCTCCGCCCCTCTCAGAGAGCATGTCAAGCTACGGAGAGTACTTTTTCACCCACAAGGCAGAGGCTGGCAAGCTATCCATGGCATATTAGATATGCCAAAAACAGTAACAACAAGTCTCACAATGGATATGTTACTGGTGCCCGCTCGCGCAAATAGATGAGCAACAGGATGACAGTGAAAGTTCACAATATTTAACTACATTTAATATTTGAACACAAATCTCACCACCATTGCACCTTCTCACCACCATATTTTGAACGTTTTAATCCCAAACCCCGACCCCTGCCCCAAAGCAGAGCAGAAATAATTTCTTCTGTATTATTTGTTATGAAAATACTGCCGAAAATGATCCAAAAAACATTACTTGGAGGACAGTGTGTGAAGATTGTTGCATTCACCCAGAGGTCGTTAAGCCCTTCTAAAAGAGATCACTAACATATCATTAAGGGTTGAGCCTCATGTGCTTATACATATACATATGTATATATATGTAAAAATATATTTCCCTCTAAGATTGGTTGCCTTATACTTTGAACCTCATCAAATGTGGTGCGCTACTCTTAGAATATGAGTGGTGTGAGGTATGAGAGGGTTGTGGCCATGCAATCCAGGGATAGGTTTACTCACGGGTGATCCTGTCCCCAAGCCCATGAAGGGTGGCCATGAGCATGACGGCGTTTGAATTCTAAAGTTTGCAGCTGCAAGAGCTGGTGACCTTTTATAAATTATCTCATTTAGTGTTTGTATACAATGGAAAGGATCTGTAAACTATCAAGTAAGGACAAGGAACCAGGTAGAAAAGATAAATCAGGTATGATAACTCACATACTTATAAGCAATGCTTAGCTCTAGATATCTTTGCATACAAAGAAACATAAGATAATCTCTATAAAATTTCTTGTCCAGATTGGATTAAAGGAGAAATCTTGTGAGATGCCTGTAGCAATAAAAAGAAGTTTGGAGCCTCAAGGGAATGATGAGATGCCAATATATATCAAGTGGCACATTTTGTACAGAAAAGCATTGATTTATATACTTCGAGAAATTTTTGAAGCCCTGTGAAAGACTGAAAGAGTATAAGAAGACAGGCTAGGCCCACAGACAGTGCAAGAGTGACGCAGGGGTGTTTAGTCTTCTGAGTTATTATCTGCTGCCTCCTACCTATCTAGCTCTGTTCAGTCTGATTAGATTCTTTGTACCACTTTTTCACTGTGAAAGAAATTAGAGATGTCCTTTTTCCTGACTGAAAAAAATAAAGAAGCAAAGGATCTCTGCTTTGATATTTCATTGTCAAACTGTGAATCTGACTGCTCAAGTTGGAAACTTAGTGGCCATTCATGTCTTCTTTGTCTTTTCTTTTTTAATTTTTTTAAAATTTTAATGAATCACTGTGAGATGCAGTTACAGACTTACAAGTTTTCGTGATTACATTTCAATCAAACAATGTTCAAGTACCCATCTCTCCACCAGTGCCCATTCTCCACCATCAATGTTCCCAATGTCCCTCCTGCGTCCCCACCCCTTCCTACCTCTTGCCTCTGTGGTAGACATAGGCCTTATTACTCTCTCCTTTTGGATGTTATGTTTTGGGTGTTATGGCTTGCAATATAGGTGCCAAGTAGCACCAAATGCCCATCATGTTATTCCAATACGATTAAGTCCTAAAGATTCCTTTTTCTCTGTATCTGTCAAAGCAGCCCATGGATCTTTATTTCCACTACAGTAGTGGGGATTCCACAGTAATCTCTGATTTGGACTACTGTAGTCATCTGTAATTGGTCTCCTCAAATCATTTTCTTGTTTCTTACTAAATCATTCTCACAACAGCCAGAAAGATACTTTAAAAGTGTAATACTTGAGGTTCCCCTTTTAAAATGTTTCACTGAGGTTGTTCACAATAATTATTTACATTCAATATTTCAACACCAATCCACCACCATTGCACCTTCATACCATGATTACTTTGAATCTTCCCACCCCCATCCCAGCCTTCCCCTTTGGCAGATGCTAAATAATTTATTTTATATATATACATATATATTGCTTTTTGGGTCACACATAGCGATGTACAGGGGTTACTCCTGGGTCATATACTCAGGAATTACTCCTGGTGGTGCTCGGGGGACCATATGGGATGCTGGGAATTGAACCGGGGTCGGCTGCGTGCAAGGCAAACGCCCTACCCACTGAGCTATTGTTCCAGCCCCTATTTTATATTTCTTACCATGAATAGTATGAAGTGTGACGTAGCTGTGAAAGTGCCCACATGCTCGTATAAATCTAAAATTTTTAAATATTTGGGATCCAGAGTCATCTTTGTGGCTCCTCTAAGATTCTTTTTTTTTTTTTTTTTTTTGCTTTTTGGGTCACACCCGAAATGCACAGGGGTCACTCCTGGCTCATGCACTCAGGAATCACCCTGGCGGTGCTCAGGGGACCATATGGGATGCTGGGATTCGAACCTGGGTCGGCCGCATGCAAGGCAAACACCCTACTCTCTGTGCTATCGCTCCAGCCCCTAAGATTCATTTGTGACTCTCTGAATCATGGCTGTTAATCAGCTTAAATGGTGGCCAGAGGCAGTTCTTGGATATGACTGACAAGACACTGAAAGGGTGGGGATAAGGGGAGAGGGTGCCCATTCTCAACTCTGTGAGGCCTGGAATTTTCAATCACTGGTGCTGCACACCTGAGTCTTTCAGCAGATTCATTCCCATGTGTAGGGGCAGGCAGAGGGACACATCTGCCCCTCTTTTCCCAGGTGCCCTGGTGAAATCATCCTGGGTTGGGGTGAGGCAATATCTCTGTGGTGTGCTGCTCTCCTCCGAGATTCATTCATGAGTCTCTGAATCATGGCCGTTAATGCACTTAAATAGCCTGATTTTGATCTCTTTAAAGATTTATTTATGGGTCTGAAGTAAGGCTGATAAATGAGCTTGTATAGCTGAGCTGGAGGTGGTTTGTGGGTGTGGCGCCCACATACCTAACTTTTGGCTGTTTAATTTCTTGGGAAACTTGGTCCCAAGTTGTTGGGGTCCAGCCAGTGGCAATTTGGGGGTATCACAAAGTCTGAAGGCACCAACAGGTTGCTGATTCATTCGCCCTGCATGTACAGGTCAATCTTTTGGGTGGCACCATACCCTCAAGAAGGTCTTCTTGATCCTCAGCTCTAAGTCAGCCACTACACAAAAGGCTTACAGATGCCATACTCCCTCTCAACACCTTTTACAGCTGAATTATTTCTTTCAAGAAATGTATAATCAATGGTAGAGATCTCCCAAACAATAAACCCATGTTCTAATACCCAGTTTATAGTTGGAAGAAGAGTATTTCCAGATATACTGGAGCGATAGCACAGTGGTTGGGCTTTCGCCTTTCATGTGGCCGACCCGTGTTCAATTCTTCTGCCACTCTCGGAGAGCCTGGCAAGCTACCGAGAGTATGGAGCCTGCACAGCAGAGCCTGGCAAGCTACCGATGCATATTGGATATGCCAAAAACAGTAACAACAAGTCTCTCCATGAGAGACGTTACTGGTGGTGCCCGCTCAAACAAATCGATGAGCAACAGGATGACAGTGACAGATATTTCCAGATATAATCAAATTAAGACATCTCAGTATTTTGAAAGCTGGGTTTTCTTAGATATTGTTCTGAGATGATAAATTTCAATTCTATTAAGCTATTAAGTGATAACTTATTACAGAATGCCTTAGAAGCTAATATGCCAGAATATATAACTCTTTTCTATTTGACTGCAGGCACCAATAGAAAAGAATGAACACCGAATGTTGCTGAACTTGACACATAGCAGGTAACTGGAGAATGGCAGGTTAATTAGATGGTTCAATCTCAACTGAGGTGAAGGATAACCTATGCAAACTGGAAGAATCACCATCCAGACCATCTTAAAGAAAGTGACTTGGAAATGCATCTCATGGCATCTTAGCCTAGTCATTCACTACTATCAAATAAATTTCTGCTTCTAACCCAAGTACCTTAAGAGAGTCATAGTTACTCTGCACCAGGCTGTTTTTACTCATGGTGCTCCAGAGGGGGAGGATGAGAGCCCTTCCCGCTCTAAGGGACCCAGCCCCAGCAGCCGACCTCCACAACCCAACCACCACCATGCTCCAGGCTGCTTCCCACATGCTTGGGCCGAGCTTCACATACAAGTGAACATATTCATAAGACACTCCCTACTCATTTTTCATACCTCTCGGAGAGCCTGGCAAGCTACGGAGGATCACCTGCACAACAAAGCCTGGCAAGCTACTCTCGACAAGTGCAATATGCCAAAAACAGTAACAATAACGTGCTCTTCATGTTCCTGGAGCGAGCAGATTCCATTGGGCTACACTAGAATGCAACATGGCGAATGGAGACGTTTCTGGCCCCCCTTGAGCAATCGATGAACAACGGGATGACAGTGATACAGTGAACCCAAGTACAATTTAAGCTTTTACATTGTAAAGAGACATTTTTTTCCTCATATTTCTTTGGGTTCGTTTAAAGGTATTTTTTTTTGTTCTTTATTTAGCTTGATGATTAAATGTCTAGTGCAGGTAATAAATTCCCAAGGTGAATTTATCTTATACCTATGTTTCCAAATATATTTGGTTCTTTAATATGGAGAGTGAGAGGTTGAACAGAGAAAAGTAACCTTTTTAAATTGTATTGTATTGAATCACTATGAGATAGTTGCACGCTTTCATGTTTGGGTTACTATTATCTCACCTTACCAAGTTCATTCACATCTTTGGGTAAATAAACCCAGAATAAGGAAGTAGGTGAATTGATTCTGGCTGGCCAAGCATTCATTAAGTGCCTCTCTCTTGGCTTTTCAACATGCTTTATGTTTTGGCAAGAGGAAGGGAGACTCTGCAGTGCAGAATTGACCCAGGCCAGGCACGAGTCCCTTGTGCTTCCCTCTTGTCCTAGAACAGTTCTTAACTCTGTGTCAATCTTATAATTTATTCCAGTGTAGACCCATTTCTTCCTCTCTAGGAAATTATCTAGACAGAAATGTATTTAATCTATTATGTATTTTACAAATGCATTTAATCTAGACAGAAATGTATTTAATCTCTTATGTATTATATAAATGTATTTAATCTATCTGCCTATAAACTCCCTTTTAGCAGGTGCGGGGTAACACCAGGATGCTTTGGGACTGCCCCCTTAGTCCTCTCAAAGCTGTGTTGCTTTGATCTATTTTGTGCCACATTCAGCTTTTTAAGCCTTACTTTGAGAAAGAATCTAGCTCTTACTTAGAAAAAAGTACAACATACCCTGAAAACTACACAGCCAATCCTTCATTTTGAGGTATTCTCAAGGAGGAAGGAACAAGGACTCTTCAGGAACCTCCACACGTGCTACCAGGTCTGCCTCCCAGACTTCCTATTTATTGTCCTCTCAAGACACAGGCATCCTGATCTGGTCAAAGGGAGAGGCCTTATAATCTCTCTGTCTTTATCCATCCCACAGTAGAGAAACATTGAGCGTAGCTTGATTTATCAAGGAATCAGAATGGCCACTACAATCTGTATTTTCTGACTCAACTGCAGTTTCATACTTAGTTGTATATTTCCCAAGAAAGTAGTGAAGTTTGTGGGAAGATTTGGAGGGATTTTCTTTCACTTCCCCAAACCAGGCCTTCCAGAAATCTGGGGCAGATCCTATATCATTCATAGAACAGCTCTCCAGCCAATAACACTCCAAGCTGGCTCTCTGTGCCCTGTAATTCATCTTTAATACCAGTTAATTATTAAGACTAGAACAAGGAAAGAAAACAGACCCTTCTTCCCTTCTTTTTTTAATTCCAAAGGATTGCTGGGAAGCTGCCTTAGGGAAAAGATAGACCCAACTACAGATCACAGCTGTTAATGTCAGACTAATGCTTGTCTTTCTCAGTTAGCATAGTTTACAGAACTCATATATGTTATTACCTTTAAACTGACATCCTCCAGTACTTCTGAGTTAGAGCATCTCCTTTGACTGCACACACACACATACATGCACTCGTGCACACACACGCATATATATATATATTTTTTTTTCATGTGTGGATCCCTTGCCAATGACTTTGGGTAATATTTTCTGGATGCAATTAGATTTAAAAAGTGGGTATTAAAATTATTTGAATTTTTTTCAGAGAAATATTTTTCTGACTAAAATTGAACCCCAAATAAGAAATAGAACAGCTTACTTAAAATGTGAAAAAAGGGGCTGAATTGATAGGACAGCAGACAGAGTGTAGGCAGCCCACCCAAGGTTCAATCCCGGCGCACCAATATGGTACACCTAGCCCCACCAAGAGTGTTCTCTGATTCTGGAGGCTGAAGTAAGTTCCGAATAATGTGAATATGTTTAAAATAAAAAAAGAAACAGAACAAAAGTTAAAAGAGGCCAGAAAGTATCAATAGTAGGGTGCTTGCCTGCACGTGACTGAACAGCACCCTTTATGGTCCTCAGAGCCCACCAGAAGTGATCCCTGAGCACAGAACTAGGAGTAATCATTGAACGCTACTGAATGTGACCCCCAAAACAAACCAAAAAAGGTGAGCATATTTCCCAATATTTGTGATTGAAAGTTGATATATGATATATATTTTAGTCTTATAAAGCTGTTATGCATTTACTCCAATGAACTGTTATAAATCATGTGTATGAAGACAAACACAGTTTATAACAGTCATTTTGAAAATATGTTTTTTGATATAGTGAATACTTTCTATTAAGTTTTAATTATTCGTGTATCTATATAGCAGAACAAGATGTATTTATCGACTTTTTTTTAACTCCCTGCTTCTATCTCTACTAAGGACATTTCCTAGTAATGATGTTTTGCTACCACAGGAATTGCTGAATTAGTTAATTAGAAATTCCAAGAAACAAATGACAAATAAACACATTGAAAAATTGCCTTCTTTTGATAGAAGTGATATAAAATTCTCTTCTCAGTTCCCCTACCAGAAATACAACCTCCTTTCCTTTGTCTAGCTCACTCAGGAGTGGCAAGTATTCTCAAACAGGATCTGGCATTTTCTGAAACCAATAGTTTCCAGTAAAGGGTTTTTAGGATAAATGCAGGCTTACTAGTAAATATTGGTTTAATCTTCAGGGCAAATTAAAAGCTTGTGGTTTGAGACTGACGGCAGAAAGCAGAGGCATAAGAAGTAGGGACTCATGGGTTGGTAAAATCCCCAAATAATGTCCTCTTTTCCAGCTCCAGGCAAAAGAACCAGAACATACCCATTCATTTTCTCTTAAAGGAAAGAATTATCCCAAAGCTAGAAGCCATGAGTAAAATTCAATCAGCCTTTTTCAATGATTTGCTTACTAATACTATATATTAAGCTCTCTTCATAATGTATCCACCCAAAAATTTGGTAGAATAGAAATCATGGTAAAATGTGCTACTTTGGGGGAGATTGTGTATTATAAACTGAGCATAATAGCATGTTGTGTGACTCTGTTTATTGCCCAATTATAGTTCACGTGGGCATGTTTAGCTAGTTGCTCTTTCACACAGAACTTTGCTGGAACTTTCCAAAGCCATTTTTGCAGATTACAATTTATTCGTCATTCATGTTCTAGTTGAGTCACTCATCATATGCACAAGAATTGATTCAATCTCTATCAGTTCCTTTTTTTTCCTATGCCATGGTTGCTTCTTTTTTATTTTTTTTGTACAGAATTCACTTTTTTTCTGAATCAGTATAGAATAAGTTATCAACAAGCTCTCAGCTCTGTCTTAATTGTGCATTCTGAAATGGGATACATTGTTCTAGATGAACCAGAGATAAAGAATAGTAGCTATATCAAAAAGGCCTCAGCCAGCTCTATTCTGGGCCTCATAGCACAATGTTAAAAGTAACCACGCCCCCCCCTGAAAAAAGCTTGCTTACGGTAGAGGCATTTTTTAGTTAGGCACTCACTGAGCAGAGGTTTATACTACTAATCCCTTAAAGAGGTCTCATGGTCAGCAAAATGTGAAAGAAATCACAATTTCACTGGAAGGATTTAATTATCACTGTTAGTGATAGAATTCAAGGCCTTCTTTTACTCTTTGAAGGATTCCACCAGCAGAAAGGTTAAATTTCATAATGTGTTCCTTTTTCCACCTCCTTCCAAAGGGAAAAAAAAAACATGAAATAATGCCAGGCAAAAATGCTTTTATGATAAAGCTAAAGATCCTTGTAGAAACTTTAGGGTAAGTATTCTTAAAATATTTTGTATTTTGGCGTGAGTTTGTGAATCTCTGAGGCTGGGTCTCTGTGCCTTTTGATATGATGTGGCACTTGGGGAAAGCTTCCCTTAGGGCATCAGATATTCAATAATCTCTAAACAAAGTGATGGTTTCTAATAGCTGCACAGTACAAATGATAATCTTCCCATTTGATCTTGAAATTGTTCTGTAGCTTGAAAAAAAGAATGTTTGGAATAGGGAGTAAGCTGAACACAATTTGCAACTAAAATAGACTCCTTAGCTTCGTTGCCTGATGTAATGCCAGACAGAAGGTAGATAATTTGGATTATAATTTATCTAATAAATGCCTTAATTTCATAATTAAATCACCCATTATTTGGAAATTGTTTAGATATTTTATTTTACTTTTTGAATTAATTATATAACAATATGATATAGTCAGATGTCCAAAGATTCCATTTTCATCTGTGAAATTTGCTTTATTTCCAGTCTTCCATCTGTTTCTTCCCAGTTAGGACCATTAATCAAGGAGTTCTACTTTTTTATATCTTTATAACTAAAACTTAGCATCAGTAAGTGTGTGTATATATATATATATACACATATATATACATATATATGTATATATATACATATATATACATATATATGTGGAAACATCATGTGACATCCAGTCTCTATTGTTAAGTGGCACTTTGGCCTTCATCTGGAGACCCACACCCTTTCCTATTTCTGGCAGTAAATTTTCTCCTTATTCTCCTATAATCATTGCCAAGGTTCTTTCTTAGTGTCTGATGCTACTTTCATCCTTTTTGAATTCTTCATAGCAGAGTTTTCTTCCTTGGTGGCCATAGTGCAGTACTCTGAGCTGTACTCTCAACCACAGAGTTCCCAAGGTGCCCATTTTTTTGAGCATCACCTACTCCTGTATATTTCTTATCTTTGTGCCTTAGGAAAGGACATTAGGCCTTGAAGGTCATCACTTTCCTCCAATAAGTCTGGCCTATGTGTTGCGTGCTTATTCTGGTCATGGGCTTAAGAAGCTCTTCTATATCTAGTAGAGAAAATTTCCTCCCAACATCTATGGTCCAACTTACCTTTAGCACCCACCCAATCTAGTTAGTAACTATGTCCTAGCACTTACCTTAGGCTGCACTGTCTACACTGAACCAGGATGAATCCTGAGGTGCACTATGGAGACTTGTCTAGGAAGGGATACAGAAGAATGAAAACAGTGATGTTTCTATAATTAGGAAAAAATTATAGTTGTCAACAGGATAAGATCAGTGCTCCAGAGCCAAGCAAGGAAAAACTGCAAACTTCAGAGTAGCAGATCCCAGGTTCTTGATCACACGTATAAAATTCAGTGAGGAGAATCTCTTCTCCCTGTGAGATACTTCAACCTCCAAGCATAGAGAGAAAATTCTAATAGATTCCAATAGGAAGGTAGGATCACCATGGGGAAAGACGTCCATCACACTTAGATTATGTTCAACATATTATTCTTACTTGCCAAGGCCTTCATGAAGGATGTTTAGATAAAATTATATTGGCCAGACTTAAAAAACTAAGCAATAATACTTTTATGCTTTCCATGTTTTAGAGTATAAGGTATGTGCTTCACTTGTGTGTGTTTTTCATATGTGTATATATGTATTTATATACCTTTATATACATATATACTTATTACATAAGCATACATAAAATGCATTTTATTTTCATAAAAATCTTGAAGAAAAGAGTTATCATATTCCTTATTTTTATGAGGAAACCTAATTTCAGAGAAAAAGGAACCTGCATCTCAGGGTTCTAGGAGAATTAAACTTTTGGGTTTGACTCCAGACCTTTGAGCTTTTTCAATCCAATGCCAAATTGAAACAGTGAGAACTACAAGAACCTGTTGTTTTTCTCTTTAGAATGTTAGAACAAAGTTTTAGAGTAGAGGTTTTCAGGCTACGAGGTGGGTTGTTAAGCTAAATGTTTTGCCTGGCCCTGCTATTTTTAGCAGTTTGCCATTCAGAGAGAGAATTAAGCACAGATGGTCAGGCCTGGGGTGAAATACGGAGTGTAAGAAATTATAAGTAAGAAAAGTAAAAGTCAGATAAAACAAAGCATAAGAATGTTTAACTATCTGTTACTGCTGAAATGTGGGTATAGGGTTAACATTTTTATATTTTGCAAGAGCAAAAATAATATTTGCGTCATGTTTCCTGTATACAAATTGTTCTAAATGCAGAGTTCTCAGCTTTTCTATACTGTCCTTTGTTCTTTTGACGTTGTTATTTTTGTATATAAATAAAACCCCTTGTTTACATTACTATTTGAGAGCCTTTGGGGTAGAAAAAGGAATAATTTTCTCAAATTGGTCCACCCTCAAATCATACCATAGTTAAAACAGTACAATGGAGAGAGCAGGGTGGCCCACTGTAGCCTGCAGTTTTGACAATAACTGAATAAAAAATGTGGGGGTGGACGACAAGATTGTCACAAAAATCCTCATAGGAAAATTCTTGGTTTTGGTTAAAGCAGCATCTGTGGGAGATGATGGGACACATGGTACCAGAGTGGAAGGCAGGGGCTGGATGAATCGGATGAATTGCTGGTCACACACCTACAGTGGATTCAACACAGAGTACAAATAACATTTGTCCCTAAGATAGGGGTCTGTCTTAGAGTCACAAAGTCAGGGAGAAGTTAATGAAATGGTGCTGAATCAAACTGTCGTGTCCAGGAAGCCAGGCAGTGGATAGTTATCTGGGAGGGAGAGACTTGCATTGATCTGAAGGAACAAATGATAACAGAGCTTCAATTACCCAGAGACAGTGTGTCTTAGACCCTGACTAAGGACATTGCCTGTCTGGCCTCATATAACAATCAAGGCCAGCTCCAGAAGAGTGCAATTAGCACCCCTATATTATAGATAAAGAAAAGATGTTTTGAGAAAGTAATTTGACAGAGACCGTGGAACCAATAAATTGCAAAGACAAATTTCAGGCTGACTGCTAACACATAGTCTTAGTTTCTCTCCCATTTCCTCTTAGAGAGATGATTCCAAGGAGAATTCTTGGGGAATCCTTCAAAAACTCTATTCCCTAAACATCACTATTAGCTAACAAGCTTCCACCTCATTTGGTGGGATTACCCATAGGCAAGATTTTTGGGGTATATAATTGGAGGCTGGAGAGATACTATTGTGGGTAGGGGGCTTGCTTTGAACACAGCTAACGGATCCAGGACTAAACCCTGCGTGGATGTAAGCGAGATCCCAAACCCAAAACTAAATCAGAAACCAGATTTCTTCTTTCTTTGTCCTCATTTCGTTTCTCTCCACCTCTCCTTCCTTCTTATTTTCCTAATTTCCCATCACTATTTTTATTTTTCTCTCCATCTTTCCTAGATTCTTATCTTCCTTTATTCATTTGTCACGCTCTGTTGAGTTGATACTCTGAGCCTTGGATATCTGCTATATTCTGAACCTATATCTAGAAGAAAGCTGGGAAGACATGTTAGGTCTTCATAGACTCTTAGATTTCTTCTATGACATGCCCACCTTGTAAAGATTAGAACCTTCTTTAAGAAGAAGGCCCATGGAGTAGGATTGTTCACGAAAAAATATTGTAACAATATTTTTCCTTGTTAAGCTCAAATATTGCACACCACTATCTATGCCCCCCCCCCAAGAGGACTTTTATCCATTCATTTAGGAGATACCAGTAAGTATTGGGAAGTGATATCCACATCTGAACTGCAAGTACCCTGGCCACAATTTTCAAGCTGTGTCCTCGAGCAGAACATGTCACCTGGCACAACTACAGTATTGACCTTTTCTTTATAAAGACCCAACTAGAAAGGACCCCGAAGTCTTCTTCCCATCTCCATTAGTTAGAGCTAGGCAAGGTAAGGCTGAAACAGAGAACTTAGTTTTAAAAAGGATAAAGAATAGTAAAGAAATTACTATTTGCTGAGGATCAATTCATTTATGTTTAATAAATGGAATATCTTGATCTAAAATCATCTTTAAAAGATGTAAGTGTGTTGATCATCTTGATTTAAGCCGATGTGGAAGCTTCTTGACTGAGAGGTCATTAATCATTCAGGGAAAGGATAGGGGTGAGAGGAGGTCTGGGCACTACACTGCTCCCTTCCAACATCTGGCACTGTCTGTTGCAAGTTGTGTAAATTAGGAACAACCCCTGAAGTTGCGGATGACCTCAGAAATATCTAACATTGAGCTTCTGAAGTTCTTGTTGCCTAAACTCTTATCTCAAGGGGAAGGCTAAAGTAGAAGTTAAAATTACACAGCCAGCTTTAAATGTTGTCACCAAATTGCTGAGACTGGGTTCTTCCTTTCAATATGCCATTTTGAAATGACATTTTCTGCTTGTAATTGCAGGTATTTCTACATTTTATGATATACCGCTGTGCATACATCTAGTCACAGTCCATGCACCACCTTGGTTGGAGAATTGCCTGTGGGAGTCTGCTCTCAGTGACCCACAGCATGAGTGACCCTTCTAGGGACTGGCACTGCTCAGGGGTCCTGCAGAGGATGTCATTTCCACTTCTGTGTCTCTGACACAGCCTATGCAGAATTTAACAGCTGATAAGTCAGAGCTTCTCTGCAGGCCTTGCCATCCAATTAGAGTTTTCTTTCTGATAACACTAAAAATGAAACAGCCCAATCACAAGAGTTGCAGATCCCAGGAGTCTGTGATACTGTGACGTGCGTTATTAAAAAAGGCTTAAGGGCTCTGATGGGGATAGAAGCCAGAGCTTCTGAGGTACGTCACTCCCAAGACCCAGAGAGGTCTCCACTGTGGCGTGGAGACTTGGGGAGGGTGTGGAAAAGCCACTCTCCAGAGTTTCTAACTCCAGCAAGAGAGACATTACCAGAAGTATTAAGAGGGATAGTGTACCTATTTTTATTTTTTAATTTAATTTTTTTTCTTTTTGAGTCACACCCAGTGATGCTCAGAGGTTACTCTTGGCTCTGCACCCAGGAATTACTACTGGCAGTGGTCGGGGGACCATATGGGAAGCCAGAGATCAAACATGGGTCCGCAAATGCCCTACCCACTGTACTATGGCTCTAGCCCCTTTGCCAATTTTTAATGCTAGTAAATTCAAAGTACAATTATAGAAAAATATCCGTATAACTTTTACATGATCTTTAATTTGGAAACTATTCTAAAAGCATTCACTAGAATTCATCAGTTTATTTACTTCACAATATTCTTGGAAACCCAAATATTTATCTTGAAATGGGGAAAGAAATCTAAATGCTTTAAAAAACAACAAAGACCAGAGATCTCACCCAAGTACAGGGGTGCCTGTCTTGAACACTGCTGACCCTGGTTTGATTCCCAGCATTACATATCGTTCCATGAGCAACACCAGGAGTCAACCCTGAGCACTGAGTATAAAGTAATCCCTAAGTATAACTTGGTGTGTGTGATCACGCCCACCCCACAAACAACACAGAAGAGTAACAAAAAAATTAGAAACGAAAAATTATCTCCGTGAAATCAATATCTTTTGTATGGAAGGATCCATTCTGGAGTCAACTACATTCAGCTCATGCTGCACAATTTCTCTTCTTTTACTTCTTTTTGAGACTCTGTCTTTCATGTTTAGCAAACTAAAAAATTAAATATTATATAAAAATAGAGTTTATAAGAACAATAAAACTTTAAATAGTAACAGAAAAGAAAATTGACAGTAAACATAGCAAGACACAATATTGTTAATATCAAGAATATCTTAAACAAAAACCCTATATTTTGAAACTTTTAAAATAATTAATTAAGCAACATTATTAATATTACAAATATGGAGTCAAAAAATGTCTAATGATTGGGAAACAAACTGGTATATGTGAAATAGATGCAACAGAATACTTAAGATGCTTAAGGGTTACTTCTTACTCTGCACTCAGGAATCAATAGACTTTCTGGGATGTCGGGGATTTAAACTGGGTCTACTCTGTGTGAGGCTAGAGCCCTACCACTGTACTACCTCTCTGACTTTTGAAATGCAAACTTTAAAAAAAATTGTTTATTTATTTATTTAATTTTATTGAATCACCGTGAGATAGTTACAAGCTTTCATGTTTGGGTTACAATCACACAACGATCAAACACCCATCCCTCCACCAGTGAACATTACCCACCACCAATATCACCGGTATACCCCCCTTTCCCACCTCCCACCCCCCGCCTCTATGGCAGACAATATTTCCCATACTCTCTCTCTACTTTTTGGCATTATGGCTTGCAATACAGACACTGACAGGTCATCATGTTTGATCCATTATCTACTTCCGGCACACATCTCCCATCCTGACTGATTCCTCCAGCCATCATTTTCTTAGTGATCCCTTCTCTATTCCATCTGCCTTTTCCCCTCCACTCATGAAGCAGTCTTCCAGCTATGGGGCAATCCTCCTTGGCCCTTGAATCTACTGTCCTTGGGTGTCAGCTTCATGTGATGTTATTCTATACTCCCCAAATGAGTGCACTCCTTCTATGTATGTCCCTCTCTTTCTGACTCATTTCACTTAGCATGGTACTCTCCATGTCTATCCATTTATAAGCAGATTTCATGACTTCATCTCTCCTAACAGCTGCATAGTATCCCATTGTATAGATGTACCAAAGTTTCTTTAACCAGTCATCTGTTTTAGGGCACTTGGGTTGTTTTCATATTTTGGCTATTATAAACAGTGCTGCAAAGAATAAATAGGTAAAGATGTCATTTCTACTGTGCTTTATTTGCATCCTTGGGATATATTCCCAGAAGTGGTATTGCGGGATCATATGGAAGCTCAACTTCAAAAGTGAACTTTTTATTTTTTTGCTCTTTTGATCACACTCAATGATGCCCAGGTGTTACTCCTGGCTTTGCACTCAGGAATTACTCCTGGTAGTGCCCGGGGGACCATATGGGATGTCAGGGATTGAACTCGGGTCGGTCAAGTGCCAGACAAATACCCTACTTGCTGTACTATCGCTCTTGCCCTAAATGGAAAAGTTTTAAAGTTTTATACATTTATTAAATATTGTAAACCCTAACATAATACATTAACATGTTTTAGTGCATGTAGAGGGTAAATATTTCCAAGTTGAGTGTCAAATTGCGTGATGACTTCAGGAAGACTTTCTTTATATGCAGCTTTACAAGTGAAACCCTTTGTTTAGAAGTCTGGACCTCCTTTCTTCAGTTTGCTGTAACCTATAGTCACTGTGAAAAACTTCTGTTGAACATTTGGACTCAGTTTGTTCAGGGCTCTGGGTTATTCTTTCTGTCCCAACTGACATCCAGACTGAACAAGGACTGGTGGGTGACATATAGCGCTGCACCAGTACCTCCAGCTACAATAAAGACAGAGAGGTGAATCAAATTTAGATGCTTTTTGCCTGGCTGAAGATCTGCCAGAGCAAGATTGTGGTATAAACCTAAATTTGGGAAGAAGGAAAAGAGCAAACCTTCAAGGCCTGGGCTAAGTACTCTCTGCACTGAAGCTGTGCGGATGTTCTGAAATGCAATTTTTTTTAAATGAAACATTCTGTGAAGTAAAAGATGGTTAGAATTACAAAATATATATCAGCATTCACTACTCGTAATTTGGTAGCCTAGCCTCTGAGTGACAAAACAGAATGAAGAAGATGGAATGTAAGTTATTGCATGAACTTGGTTGCAGTATTACTTAGAAAATACAGCACAGTGGGTAGGGCGTTTGCCTTGCATGCGGCCAACCCGGATTCGATTCCCAGCATCTCATATGGTCCCCTGAGCACCGTCAGGAGTAATTCCTGAGTGCAGAGCCAGGAGTAACTCCTGTGCATTGCCGGGCATGACCCAAAAAGCAATAAATAAATAAATAAATAAATAAATAAATAAAGAAAGAAAGAAATAATGGCTTGCTAAAGCTTTACTTCCAAGCTTTTCAAAATATCAAAGAAATAGAATTATTTTCAATTGCTTCTATGAGGTCAACATTACACTAACATTGAAAGGAAATATACTACTAAAATATAAAATTTGAGACCAATCTTTTGAAAAAATCTAGCCAAAGTTCTAACAAAACCATAGCAAACCAAATCCAACATAATATCAAATAAACCATCTAACACAATCAAGCAAGATTTTTCCAAAGGATGCAAGAATGACTCATTACATATAGATAGATTATCATAGTACATCACATAAATAAAATTTAAAATAAAAATAATATGACCAAACCTGTCAATGCAGAGAAAGCTTTCTGTAAGTTCTAACATCTATTTATAACTAAAAAATTCAGCAAAATAGTATTGGGAAAAACCTTCCTCAAGATAAGAATAATCATTTATAGACACACAACCAGTATGATTCTAAATGGTAAAAATCTAAAAGCATTAGCTGTGAACTCAGGCAAAATGCATGGATGTTCACTACACTTTTATTCAATGTAACACTAGAAGTTCTTGCCACAGTAATTAGACAAGAAAAAAAAATTGAAGTGTTCCAAATTTCAAAAAAAGTGAAATTATCTCTACTTGCATGACATGACAATACACGTTGAAGATTGTAGATTCACTAAAAATCTTAGAAAGAGTAACCCAGTATAGCAAAGTAATCGGCTACAAAGTCAACACACAATAATCCATCACATTCCTAAATGCAAACAATGAAATAGAAGAGGAAGAGTTCAAAGAGTAAACTCCACTAAAAATGCTTTCAAAAAACATCAAGCATCTGTGATAATGTTAACAAAATGCATGAGAAACCTATACCATGAAAACTATATAAAAAGTTACTTCAACACTGCCTTATCAACTCTGTATAGATCAACAAGATCAAAACTCAGCAAGGAAACACTGGCCTTGAAGGAAGATATAGAAAAGAGAGGGCTAATAGATACACACAGGGCTTTGCATCCCCATAAAATAGAATACACATTCTTTTCCAGAGCACACGGAACATTCTCCAAAACAGATCATGCACTGGGCCACAAAGCATACCTCCATAGTACCAGGAAGATAGAAATTGTATCAACTGTCTTCTCAGACCATGATGCACTGAAGATGCGAAGATTCTCAACAAAATATTAACAAATAGAATGCAAAAACTCATGAAAAAGATCATATACCACGACCAAGTGGGATTCATCCCAGGGATGCAAGGATGGTTCAACATTCGGAAGTCAATCAATATAATCCACTATATCAACAAAAGAAAAGATAAAAACCAATAGATGCAGAGAAAGCACTTGACAAGATCCAGCACCCATTTATTATGAAAACTCTCACCAAAATGGGCATAGAAGGAAACTTCCTCAATATAGTCAAAGCCATCCACCACAAACTTATACCAAGCATTATTCTCAATGGGGAAAAACTAAGGGCCTTCCCTCTAAGTTCAGGGACAAGACAAGGATGCCCACTCTCACCACTTCTGCTGAATATAGTACTGGAAGTAATTGCAATAGCAATCAGGCAAGAAAAAGACATTAAGGACATCCAGGTAGGAAAGGAAGAAATCAAGCTCTCACTACTCACAGATGATATGATATTATATTTAGAGAACCCCAAAGCCTCTACCAAGAAGCTCCTCAAAACAATAGACTTGTATAGTAAAGTAGCAGGCTATAAAATCAATACCCAAAAGTCCCTGGCTTTCCTATATATAAATAATGAGAGAGAAGAAAGTGATATGAAAAAAGCAATCCCGTTCACAATCATGCCTCAGAAAATCAAGTACCTCTGAATCAGCTTAACTCAGGAGGTGAAGGACCTTTACATAGAAAATTAGAAAACATTACTTCATGAAGTAAAAGAGGACATGAGGAAATAGAAACACATCCCCTGTTCATGGATTGGGAGAATTAACATTGTCAAAATGGCAATACATCTCAAAGCATTATACAGATTCAATGCAATCCCTATTAGAATACCCATGACATTCTTCAAGGAGGTGGATCAAACACTCCTAAAATTGATATGAAACAACAAACCCCCACGAACAGCTAACGCAATTTTGGCAGAAAAGAAGATGGGAGATAACATCTTCCCCAACTCAAACTCTACTACAAAATGGTAATAATTAGAAACATGGTACTGGAACAAAGGCCTCTGCAGTAGAACAGAGTAGAATATCCTTACACAAACCCTCAAATAAATGATCATCTAGTCTTTGATAAGGGAACACAAAATGTGAAGTGGAGCAAGGAAAGCCTCTTTAACAAATGGTGCTGGCAACACAGGAAAGCTACATGCAAAAAAATGGGTTCAGACTTATACCTAACACCATGCACAAAAGTCAGATCAAAATTGACTAAAGACCTCAACATTAGACCAGAATCCATAAGGTACATTGAAGACAAGGTTAGCAAAACCCTCAACGACATTGAAGCTACAGGTATCTTCAAAAAGGACTTGCCACTGACCAGGCAAGTGGAAACAGAGATAAACAAATGGGACTACCTTAAATCAAGAAGCTTCTGTACCTCAAAATATACAGCGACCAGAATACAAAGACAGATAGTCTAAAGAATGTGAAAGAAAATTCATTCAGTACCTATCGAATAAGGGGTTGGTATCAAGGATTTACAAGGCACTGGTTGAACTCCACAAGAAGAAAACATCCAACCCCATCAGAAAATGGGGTGATGAAATTAACAGAAACTTTCTCAAGGAAGAAATACGAATGGCTTAAAAACACATGAAAAAATGCTCCTCATCACTAATAATCAGGGAAATGCAGATCAAAACAACAATGAGATACCATCTCACACCACAGAGACTGGCCCACATTCAAAAGAACAAAAGCAACCAGTGTTAACGTGGATGTGGGGAGAAAGGGACTCTCCTGCACTGCTGGTAGGAATGTCAATTGGTTCAACCCTTTGGAAAACAGTTATGGACGCTTCTCAAAGAGTTAGAAATTGAGCTCCTATTTGACCCAGCAATACCACTTCTGGGAATATATCCCGGAGATGCAAAAAAGTATAATAAAAGTGACATCTGCACTTATATATTCATTGCAGCACTGTTCACAATAGCCAGAATCTAGAAAAAACCCAAGTGCCCGACAACAGATGACTGGGTAAAGAAACTTTGGTACATCTACACAATGGAATACTATGCAGCTTTTAGAAAAGATGAAGTCATGAAATTTGCATATAGGTGGATCGATATGGAAAGTATCATGTTAAGTGAAATGAGTCAGAAAGAGGGGGACAGACATATAAAGATTGAACTTATTTGTGGAATATCAAGTAATAGAATGGGAGACTAACACCCAAGAATAGTAGACATAAGTACCATGAAGATTACTCCACAGCTTGGAAGTCAGCCTTACATGCTAGGTAAAGAAGCAGCTGTAATAGAGAAGGCATCACCAAGCAAAGGGTGCTAGGCAGGCCCATTAGGGATGGGAGATACGGGCTGATAATTGACCATAGACTGAACATGATGCCTACTTAATACCTCTGTAGCAAACCACAACACCCAAAAGGAGAGAGAGAGATATCAAAAGGAAATGCCCTGCCACAGAGGCAGGGTAGGGTGAAGGGGACATGGTGGGGGTAGTGGGAGGGATACTGGGACCATTGGTGGCGGAAAATGGGCACTGGTGGAGGGATGGGTACTCGATCATTGTATGACTGAAACGTAAGCATGAAAATTGGTAAGTCGGTAACTTTATCTCATGGTGATTTACTAATAATTTTTTTAAAAGTTACTCATGAAAGAGATAGAAGACCTTAAACAATGGGAATACATTTTCATGATAATAGATCAGAAATGTTAATACTATCAAGATGATATACCTAAATTATTATATAGATTCATTGCAATTTATATTCAAATTCTAATGACATGTTTCAAGTCTTTTAAAAGATCAATAGTATATATTTTATGGCGTATTAAGCACCCACATAGCCAATGGTGTACTAAGGAAGAAGAAATTGGGCATTATTTTATTATCTAACTTGAAAATATACTATGAAGATATAATAATCAAACCAGCATGGTATTGGAATAAGCTAAATTATCTGAGCAATGGATTAGAATCCAGTACTCAAAGAAAAATCTCCAGGGCTATGGTCAACTAATTTTTTTTTGGTCAACTAATTTTTGACGAAAAAACTGGCTATATATAGTAAATATAGCCTCTTTAACAAATGATGTTGGAAAAACTGGATAACCACATGTAAAACAATGAATCTGTACCAGTATATTACCTCTTAAACAAAAATCAAGTGAAAGTAGATCAAAGGCCTTGATATGAGACCAGAATCTATATAATACATTGAGGATAAAACATGTAGACATATGCTGAACACTCAATGGTAAAATCTAAAAGCATTATCTCTGACATCAGTCACAAGGCAAGGATGTTCACTCAAGATTTGAAACTCAAAGGTGTTTTCAATAAGATGATTCATTGACAAAGATAACAAAAACAAAAATGAAAAAGGAACTATATCAAATAAAGAGTTTCCTTGTGGAAAAAGTCATGGGTTTAAATAAAAAGGCTCCAAACTGAATGGGAAAAATCATTGACTCAACACATCAGATAAAAGGGTTAATAATCAAGATAGAAAAAGAATTCTCAAAGATAAAAAACTATGAATCCAAAAACCTCTCGAATAATGAGAGAGGAAATTAACAAATGCTTCTCTGAAGTAGACAAATGGTCAATTAGCACAAAATAAAGTGCCCGTTATCACTTATTATCAGGGAAATCCAGATCTAGATAACAATGAGATATAATCTTATACCTGAGAGAATGGAACTTAAAGAAAGGAAACAATCCGTGTTGGTGGGGATATGATGAAAAAGAACTCTCATCTACTGCTGCTGAGAATGCTGTCTGGTTCAACACCCAAAGAATACATTGTAAAGATTTCCTAGAAAAGTAAGAATAGAGCTTCTTTCTGTATTACCTATTTCATTTTTTGGTATTTCAGTTTTTGGAATCTACTTCCCAAGACACAAAAATTCATTAAAGTGTTTATGCACACTATTATTCATTGTGGCCTGTAGTAGGTAGGATATGAAATCAATCAAGGTTAATTGGTTAGGTAGGTATCTAACAAGAGATGAATGGAAAATGATGCACAATAGAATACTATGCAGTTTCTAGAAATGTTGAAATCATACAATTTGGATGGATTTGGAGGATGTCATTTTAAGTGAAGTAAGTCAGAAGAAGAACAAATACCGAATAATACCACTTATTTGTTGTATATAAAATAGCAAGACAAGGAAATGCATATTATCAGCGTGGGTCTGCCTAGAGTACTTGACCCTCAATCATAGAAGTGAGAAGGTCAGAGAAGCACACAGATGGAGACAGGAAGCAAATGAAGCTGACTGGAAGCCACAGTGGTAAAGGTCAGAGGACTCTGGCACATCACTGATGTAGGGGTGGGGTTCATATATAGCACAAATACAGCAGAACTACCAGCCAAAGACCCAAACTATAGCAACCAAGCTTAAAAATATGCATGTTAAATAGGTAGTCTGTGGGTTGGAGATAACATGGACTTATTGTTGGAGAGACATGTATACTGGTGGAAGGTTGGTGTTGAAATATCATCTGCCTAAAGAACGACTTTGTAGATCACGGCGTCCTGATAATTTTTTTTTTAAATATAGGATTTTAGGGGTCATGGTGGAGTTACTGGAACTTTGGTGGTAGGTGTGAAAACTGGTAGGTGTGAAAACCTACTTACTTACCTACGAGCTTCTGAAGCACATGAACATTTTGCACATTGAAACCTCATTTTACCCTATAAATTGATAACATAAAAAAGGGAAAATAGAACTTTATATCCTCCAGAGAAATAATCAGGTAGTCCACGTCATTATTTCTTATTTTATCCAAAGCATTTCTTATTTTATCTAAAACTCCAGAATCCATATAACTGTAAGTCCACAAATTGCCCCTTTTTTATCTTTTAAGCCAAAGGTCAGTTGCTCGTATTTCTTTCCTTCAACTTGAAGAGTACATAATGACAAAAATAAATAAATAAATAAACATACATGTGATTATTGTGCATAGAGCACTGAACTTATTGAGTAATATAGACATTGACATCACACTTTATATTTAAATCTTCATTCTGCTGTGTATTTACCTGGCAACTAAGGGCAAACCCCAATACTTTTTAGATGATGAAAGTAACCCACCTGATTGGGCTATTGTGAGGATTTGAGAAGATGATACATGCTAATCATTTAATACATGCATAAATCCTGGCATTGGCAAGGTGTCATCCTAAAATCAAACTCCCGTCACCACCCCTAAAATATTAGCGAGAATGTGAGAGTGATTCAAGTTTTGTTTTTTTAATACTGCTTATAGAACTGTTATCTTGAATTTTTTTCACAAAGTATTGTCAAGCAACTCAAGTGGCTTCCACCACAATCGGTGAAAACTAAATTGAAAAAAAATCACTAATAATTCAAGGCTAAGAGGAAATAAAAAGCACTATTCTGAAACCAACTTTTAAAAATATGCAAAAATAAATGCATTAATGTGATATTGAGGCCTTTTACACATGATGTGATTCTATTAAAAGAAAATAACAACTCTGCAAAAAAAATCAACTGGAGTCAGAAGATCGTGCTGATACCAGGCACATTGCTGGTACACAGTAATCTTTATTTGGTCCCTGTTACTGTGTGGTCCTCCTAGCATTGCCAGGGAACTGCAGATTCTGGTGCAGCAAGTGGACTGGGTGATCTCTGGCATCATAGATCCAAGCAGCGCTGCAACCTCAGGCTGTTGCTTAAAACCACTGTCTTTCGTGAAGAATTTCTAGGAAGATCTGCCAGTCTGTCTTATCTTTGAACCCCTGCCTTTCCATACTCAGCACACATACTCTCACTTCATGAAAATTCACTGTGACAATTGTTTATTTATTTATTTTCCAAGATTTGAAAAACTGAATCACTGTGAAATAGTCCCTTACAAAGCAGTTCAAATTATGTATCTGTACCCTTCACTGTCATCTAGTTTCCCTATATCTATCAGAGAATAGTAAGTTTGGACTGGCTCTTACTCACTCTGTAGTTTCTAGCCTCCTAACTTTCTTCTCTGAGGAAGTTAGACATCAGCAGAGTTGTTCTGTGTCAAGAAAAACCATATATTTCTCGGAGATACAAAAAAGAACAGTTGAGGGAAAAATGTACAATTTCTTAGAGACATATGAGGCATTCAGCACACCGAGTGTTTGAGTGATATAAGTGGAATGACATTTGGCTGAATGAGGTTTTCATTTGTTGACAGGTTAGCTCTAGTGAAAGGGCTAGGATGATTATAACACGGAGTCCCTGAGAAACATTCCAGTACAGATATTTGGAATGCTGGGGGCATCTGGGTACTTTAAACATTCTATGATGTGACTGCCTGTGTATCAGGAATGAGTTCACAACCAGAGATATTTTGAATAATTGCCAGGTTGATAGAATCGTTGGAAATCCAGGAATAAGCATTTCTTGAATCCTAGCTCCTAGAGTCTGAAGTTAATTAGAATAGAAGTCTATTATTTTATGAATTGAAAGTTAGCTCTTTTTATGTCCCCAAACAAAAAACAATAAAATTAAAATATTTAAAGAGGTTTCCAGGAGATGATCCTAAACACAGAGTCAGGAGTAAGCATGAAGCAGCACTAGGAGGGGCCAAAAAATAAAACCCAAACCAAAATACTTAAAGAAAGCCAAATACAGGGATATATAAAATATAATTAAGAACTTTGAAATCACACTATGATATCTAAAAAGGTGAAATGCTCTGGAATCTTAGAATTAAGATGCTTATGGAAAAAATGAGCTATATATTGGATCTGACATCAGACATAATTTTCATTGCTCAATAATGTTTTTATTCAATTTTGCAGAAGGCATCCTATGAACCCCATATCACAGATGGATTTGACACCAAAGCTTTGAGTCAGGGGTAACCTTCAGACACCTAGAGGTGTGACTCAAAATCCATAAAGTCCCCTGCTAAGCTAAAATTAAGTATTGAAAATAATACTTGAAGAGAAGTCATTATCTCAAAACTCAAGCAGTATAAACTATAGGAGCCTAGAGTAATAAGCTTGTGTCAAATATTACCAAATTCAGTGCTGGAGTGATAGCACAGCAGATAGGGCGTTTGCCTTGCATGTGCCAACCTGGGTTCAATCTCTGGCATCCCATATGGTCCCCCAAGTACCTCCAGGAGTAATTCCTGAGTGCAGAGCCAAGAGTAACCCCTGAGCAATGCTGGGTGTGACCAAAAAAGAAAAAAAAATAAACAAATTGATAGATGGCTATTTTGTCAACAACATTCCCCAGTATCCCATATGGTGTCCCAAGCATCAATAGAAGTGATCCTTGAGGAGGAGTAAATCCTGAGCAATTCTGGAAGAACAAAACCAAAGAGTATAGAGAGGTAGGAAACTATTATAAACCATTAGAAAACTATAACATCATGAAGAGAGGTTTGGAGAATAAAAATGTTTTAGATAAGCACAAGTAACATACAGTCTTTAATTGTATTTTTTTAACTTTTTTGGCTTTTTGGGTCACACCCGGCGATGCTCAGGGCTGACTCCTGGCTCAGCACTCAGGAATCACTCCTGGTGGTGCTTGGGGGACCATATGGGATGCTGGGAATTGAACCTGGGTCGGCCGTGTGCAAGGCAAACGCCCTACCCTCTGTACTATTGTTCCAGCCTCTTAATTGGGGTTTTTAATACTTACCAATCCTAAAGGGAAATATAAGAACACATGACAGCAGCAGGCCACTGCACATGATCAATCCTATCTATGACACAATATTGAAGAATTTGCATGCTCTCACATTAGAGGATATTTAGAAGCATGGCAAAGGAATCATACCAATTTGGTAGAAATATAGCAGATTATGTTCACGAAGTAGAATAAGACTTGGATATAAATTTTAGGGAATGTTACCAGTGTTACTCTATTTGGCATATAAATATGCCACAAGGAGCTTGCCAGGCTCTCCTGTGAACCTGAAAGAGCCTCTAATGCAGCACTGTTGGGAAGGACGAATAAAGAGAGGCTGCTAAAATCTCAGGACTAGGGTGAATGGAGATGTTACTGGGCCCTTTGAGCAAATCAAAGATCAACAGGATGATAATGATAGTGATAGTGATAGTGATAGTGATAGTGAAGTGATAGTTAACCAGTGAATCCCATTCAACTTGGGCCCCCAAAGGGAGACTGGAAACACACAGAGCACTGAAAGAAGCATGAAAAATGAAAGAAGCAAGGATGCAATATATTGTGAAGATAGCAGGATTTTCTCACTAGCACTGTGAGAAGTCCTGGTAAGTAACAGATAGATTGTTTTAAAATATTTGAGCCAGAGGACAGAAATTTTGCTTTTGTTAATAAGACAAGGAAGATGAAGAAAGTGGCCTGATTAGCTGAAGGACATTCAATTGAAAAGACACAGGGAGTGGGAATTCATCATCTTTTTGGCTCTGAGTAGGGTTTAAGAGATTACCTGCTTTATGGACTTGCTTCTCACCTTAGAAGCTTTTGGAGTTCAGAATAACTGTTTCTTATTCCATCTTGCAGTTAGGGTATAGGTGTACAAATTTGGATCTGGATAAAATGAGACTGATACTATGAGTTGGCAATGGTGGTGGTGGAGTTGGTCACCAGAGTTCAGGACAGCAAAAGCTTCAGCTTACCCTGGGTTGGCTCAGTGACCTAACTTGGTCTCAGTACCCAGCTCTCCTATATTAGTATTAAGGTCTTTGCCTGTTCTGTTTTCCAGTGTTTCTGAGTGGCAAATCATGCACTTGCAGGAAGTTTCTCTTATAATTTTCAATTTTCCCAAGAAACTAAAAATTGAAGATTTCTCTTCTATAGGCTATTATGTAGGATTTAAAATAACCTGTGTATATTTTCTTTTTTGATTGAATCACTGTGTGATACCATGATTGTATTTCATGGTTATTGAAAGCTTTCATGATTGAGTTTCAGTCATAAAATTGTCAAACACTCACCCCTCCACCAGTGTACATGTTCCACCACCAATGTCCCCAGTATCCCTCCTGCCACTCCTCCCTGAACCCACCTCTTGCCTCTATGGCAGACAATTTCCTTCTTAATCTCTCTCTACCTTTGGGCATTTTGGTTTGCAATACAGATACTTAGAGGCCATCATGTTTGGTCCTTTACTTATAGCACACATCTTCCATCTCAAGCATGACTACACTAATTTGTGGAATATAAAATGTAGTAATATGAGACTAGCACATAAGGCCAGTATAGACAAGATTGCTCCATGGTTGGAAGCCTGCCTCATTTGCTGGGGAAGAAGGCAGCTGGGATGAAGAAGGGATCAGAGTATATTTTCATTCCACTTTTGGGATCCATTAGAGTTCATTATTTCTGAAAAGTGAAATAGAGAAGAATTTATGACCTGTACGGATCTATTTATCCTGGTTCAGACTTTTGATTTCAGTTATTCATGTTAAAAAAATTAATCCGCTATTCCTGGTCTTATAAAAGGAGTAATTTTCCAAGTTGATTGTGCCATGCGTTAACAAATTGATAACAAAGTGTTCATGATATTCCAGGTTTGCTCAGAAAAGACAGCCATAACTTCATCTTACTGTAGCACTACCATTGAATAGCTACTATGTGAAAGAGGAATGAGGAGGATCATATGCAAGAGAGAGGAAACTCCCTTTGTCCCCAAGCAACATCTGTGTATTCACTTGTTTGTTTATTCTTCGGATAAATATTTATTAGACTCTTGTTTATGAGGTAAAGATAAAGAAAAAAATTTAAACTTAATTTGAATGTAGACTGACTATGTCTATCTGAAAGCTGTCAGATGATAATACTGTCCTTTTAGTACAGTCGGATCATTGATATAGTGTAAGTATGAAAATGTTATATTCCCAGGAACGGAGGATTGAAGTTTACCAGGAGTGTCGATCTAGACTTCAAAATAAGGTAATATTGCTCTAGATTTTAGGATGATAGGAACTGGTAAAACATTGCAGGCACTGGGAAAGATCACTGTATCACTGTCATTGTGCTGAACAACGATTTGCTTGAGTGGGCCCAGTAACATCTCCATTTGTCCTAGTCCTGAGATTTTAGCAGCCTCTCTGTACTCGTCCTTCCCAATGGTGCCACGTCAGAGGCTCTTCAGGGTCAGGGGAATGAGACTCATCATTGTTACTGTATTTGGCATATGAATACGCCAAGGGGAGCTTGCCAGGCTCTCCTGTGCAGGCAGGAAACTCTCGGTAGCTTGCCAGGTTCTCCAAGAGGGAGAACTAGGCTAATTTTCTGGCAAGGAATGTAAATTATTTTTTTTCTGTTTCTTACCTTCAATCAGGTGGCCAGTACATCTGGGGTCCAGGTCCAGGATAAATGGAGAGTGAGGGACTGAACAGATGGCATATGCAGCAGAAATCTTTATGTTTTCATGCAAAGAACAAAATTCACAAAGATTCCATGCAAACAACTTCCAGAACCATGCCTCACTGGGAAAGATATTTGTACAAATAGCCAGAGGTATTAATTGCATAATTATTTCATGAGCTACTGATTCACTATAGTCATAACATAGAGGCCCCAGAAATGGAGGTAGGAGAAGATTTGGATTTTATTCTGGAGAGAGTGGAAGACACTTTGAAGGATTCTAACAACTTCCAATTACTTTCTTACTCAGATCTTAATTTTTGTTTTAAGGCTAAGATATATGAAATATAGTATGGGATACTGAGTATATCCTGATATATCAGGAACATATCACCTTTAATAGTTTTTCTGTTATTTATGATAGAGATAATAATTGTAGAACTTACCTAGATTTATTTACTGTGATTTTTTCTTATTTTTTAAAAAATATTAAAGTTTCATTCCTCCCACGGTTTTTGCCTGGCTCTAATGAAGCTTTAGCCAAATATATTCATTCTTTAGGATCTCTCTTGAGCTTTTTTTCAAGGAACTTGATGAAAATATTAGCAAGAAGTCATTTCTGGCATGTTCTGCAGGCATAGCGTTTAAATTTGAGCCTTGAAATCATTGATTTTTACTCCTCGGAGTTGAGACTCTCTCTTTCATGCTGAGAGGATAGCATAAAGCTGTGTGGCAGAAGTTATGGGCTGTGGAGGGAAGAGGCAGACATCTGGAAGAGGCAGGGATGTTGTACGGCTATTTGCTAAAGTCGAGGCTGTTGTGCAAGTGCTTGAAGTATCCCAAAAGGGCATCTTTCATGACAGTATAGGAAAAAATCTCAAGTTTATTTGGAAAATTTGAGACAGCTAAATTTGCTTACAAATTTAGTGCATCTTCCAACTAAGTCTGGGTAGTAATGGGAGAAAGTATGGAGAAAGGGAGAAATAGGGAGGGAAATAGAAACCTAAGAAGGAAAGAAGAGAGGAATGTGTTTCTAGGATTACAAGACATGAGCAGCTTATGAGTAGAAGGTAAAGTAATGAGTTTACTAGATGAACAATATTTTAAAAACTTTTCTATATGATTTACTGTTTGCTATAATTTATCATCTTGTCTGTTATCCCTTAGCACGACCAGACGTTAGGTTGTAGAAAATCCATATGATTTTCTATTATGTGTTTCTACTCTAATGTCTTTAAGGAAGACTTATTATCATGAGTAAGTATTTAGTTTTAAATATATGCATTCATTGAATTACTCCACCAGAACAAATGTGAAGAATACTCTAGACCTTAAAATATTACATTAGTGGAGCCAGAGACAGAACAGTGGGTAAGGTGCTTGCCTTGCACTCACCTGATGACAGTTCAATTCTCTTCATCCCTCAGACTCACCAGGAATAGCCTCTGAGAGCAAAGCCAGGAGTAGCTCTCCATATTACTGGCTGTGACCCCCAAACAAATGAAAAATGTTTAAGCACATTTAAAACCAGAAAGAGGAGAAACTCCGTGAAATGTTGAGAACCACCATTAGCAATTCATGACTGAAGCACAAGCACAGACCAGAGAGTGCAGTTAGTATTCTATTATCTCCAGCCTAGTTTTCTGAACAAAGAACCTATGGAGTTAATGTTCTTCTACAGGGAATCTCAGCAGTTAAGGCACCCAATAAGAGTTGTGTTTTAGAATGATAATCCCTTTAAGAAACTTGAGCATGCCTATGAGGGAGCCAGCTACAGAGATGTGGAGATCATGTACATAGCTAGTTGAGTCACAATGGCTAATTTGGCCTTAACCAAGTGCCAATAATGGAGCACATTTGGATGCTGTGACCAAATGAGATAGACAGCAGAGAATAAGAAAGATGAGCAAGTGGTGACTGAGAATGCATGAGTATTGAAAGTTTTAAGTCAGGATAGGTAGGTAAACTATACCATTAGCCATCAAATGAGAAAACATTAAAAACATTAAAAAACATCTGTAGATATGGCAAAGGAAATAATAGCTTCCTTTATTGACACGAACTATAGAAATATGTCATGTCTCTTAAGTAACATCACTGTATCACTGTCGTCCCATTGCTCATTGATTTGCTTGAGCAGGCACCAGTAATGTCTCCATTCGACCCTGTCGCGTTCAGGGTCAGGGGAATGAGGTCCATTATTGTTACTGTTTTTGGCATATAGAATACACCACAGGTAGCTTGTCAGGCTCTGCTGTGCAAGATTCTGCATTGCTCTCTTCCAAGAGCTTTGTTTTATAGTCTCTGGATCTTAGTCATTGATGAGATTACATGGCAACAGGGGCAGTTTATGGGTGTGACTGCCAAGCTACTGGAAAACTGGGGATCTGGGTGGAGGAGGCCCAATCCTGATCCAAGTGGGTTTGGAGTTCTCAGCCACGGATCCCACATACTTGGGTTCCTCTATTAGTTACTTCATGCATGAGGCTTGTCCAAAGGTGTGAAGAGTGGTCTTGAGCATGGCTGTGGCTGGGTTCTGGAGGTTTTTGGCTGCTGGGGCTCTGCTTGGGGTGGGGAGATAAACTCAATCCTCACCCCCTCCAAGAGGCCCCCAGTGAAGACAGCCTGGTGTGGGGGCAGAATATTAAGTAACATACATCTAGAAACCAAAAATATATAGATAGCAATTGGAATCTTGTACACTGAATTAAGTTGCCCTTGTAGAGTACCTATGAGGACTCAGTACTAGAGACAAGATTCTATGAGATGTTTTATTTTAGAACCCCCAAGCAAAGAAGACACTGCAAGGCTCTAGAAAGAAGTCAAGAGAGCCAGCAAGAGAACACAAGAATATAAATGATGTCGGAGACACAAAATAGGGAAACTCACCAATGACACAATAAGATGGGTCAGTTGCAGTGGACAGGTAAAGTAAAATAGAGAACCAATAAGTGTCCTTTAGATGGGACAGGAGTTCTTTTAGTAATGAAAAATTACTCTGCTAGGGCAGGCATTAATAAGGGAGGAAAAGAGAGCTCTGGCTATGGGACATAAGCAAACTCAGAGAAACCAACCTATGTGTTTATTGATGATGGGAAAGGATTCATTCAGGCTAGAAGTGAGAGAAAGGCGTTCAAATAGCCAGAAGGTTAAGGTGCAGAGGAGATGGGAGTACAGAGCACAGGGGCTGGGGGACAGCCTCATAGACTGAGGGTGTGCTTTGCGTGCAGGAGCCCAGCGTCTGATCCCTGGCATTGAATAATCCCTTGAGCGAAGTGACCCCCAAGCACTGGGTGAGATTCTCAAATCCAAATAAAATTAAACAATGTATTTTAAATCATAAAAAAATAGTGTAGCACAGATAGAGAGAAGATTTAGGTGGAGATTGAGGTGCTGCCTCCCTTCAAGCAGCAAGGAAGCACTCGAGGGCTGTGTTAATTTGCTTCGGATTTGAGGGTAACAACGTTGAGGTGTCTGTGTTTAACATTGATGTTAGATGTTTGAGCACAGTGTTGTAACTTTAGAAAGATGAAGTCAAGTCGGGATAAAAGAGGAATTGAGCACTACTGAGAAGGACTGTAGACCAGCCAAGCCCTGCAGCTGTAGTGGTTTCAATCTGCATACAATTGTAAATTCCTAAAACAACATTTAGCTGTCTCCCATTAAAGGGTAAGAAAGGCCTGGGTGTGGATTAATCCAGCTTGGATTAACTTCTGTTCTCAGGACAACTGAAATGGAGGCACCTGGCACATTTGAGCAGAGTGAACTAATACTCTCCCATTATAGGAAGCATGGGCTGAAATTCACAAAAGTCCTAGGCACACGTGTATAAACTAGCAGTAGACATCAATGAACTGATGAACTCTTTAGTCCTTTTCCCCTCAGTATAAGTCCCCATAGCCAAATATACACTTAAAAAAGAGAATGGAATTAGGTTCTCAAAGCAAACACTGAGGAACTTTAATAGAAGGGTCTTGTTTCCAATTTCATCTCATTTGTTAAACAGATCACATTAAGGATGGTTAGATAGAAAGCTAAAGGAAGTGGCCAACTGGTGTCTAAATTATCTTGAGGCATGAGAGGTTTGGAAAACTGATGACTTAGACTTGGTTTAGTAAATCAACCAGTCTCACTGAGAAGCGTCAGGACAGTGCTGACACAGGACATGTGTGTGTGTGTTTCTGTGTGGTGTGTGTGTGTGTGTGTGTAGGGGTGGGGGGACACATGTATGTAAAACAGCCAAAAAGTAAGTTTCTCTGAGACATAGTCCTTTCATCATTTTAAGAGATTCTGCAAAGTCAATTAGGACCCTCACGTTTTATTTTTTTGTTTGTTTGTTTTTGTTTTTTGCCAGAAATGAATATCTGGCACATAAGAAATTTTAAGGCTTTCCTTTTTAAGGAATAACTATAAAAACAAACAAAAAATAATCTAAAGATAGAATTTCAGCAGCTGGGTTTTATACACATCAAAATTTCCTTTTGAAGTCATTACCAGTTATGCTGGGTATATGTTCCAAGTAGAGAGAGAGCCATAGTGATGTACACTGCCAGGGAAAAGTCTAGAACCTGAAGCAAGTCAAAGGTATGAAGGCCCTTGAGATACAGGGTTCATCTGTGGGGTTTGCAAGCCTTCGAGATAGAAGGCTCATCTGCAGAGGCCTTGAAGAAATTCAGGTCCTGAGCATGGCTGTGTCTCCGGGAGGAGAGGTTCCACTCCTGAAACAGAGACCATGCTGAAAATACCCAAAGAGCATTATTAACTCCAAATTAACCCCACTGGTAACTACAAAGAACTTTGGGGGGCAATGTGGGAAAACTATATATAAACTCACTTGGTAAAAGAAGAAGTAAACTTTGGCCTAAAACCCCCCACAGAGAAGTTCACTTTCTTGCCTTATGATGCACTTCCCCACAATCCTGTTTGAGGTATTATTTCCTTTTCAAAAAAGTCTATACCTCCTTTGACTGTCACCTCTCTGAGGTATATCTTTTTATATTTTAGGGCTCCTTCCCCCAGTCTGGGAAAATGATCTACATCTCCTGTCTGCCTAAATTGTGTACTTACGCTCTTTCCACTCTGGAGAAGCCCTTGTTTTCTATTGAGCACTCTCTCTCTCCTCTCCCCCCTCTCTCCTTTCTCTGCTCTCCTTCTCCCTCCCTCTCTCTCCGTCCCTCTCTCTCCTCTATCCCTCTCCCTCTCTCTGTCTCTCTCCTCTCTCTCCTTCTCTCTCATCTGCCCCCCTCTTTCTCTCTCCTCTCTCTTTCTCTCTCTCCACTTCCTCTCTCCTCTCTCTCTCCCTCCCTTTATATATCTGTCTTTTATTTCCCAAATAAACTAATTTTACTTTACTGTTTCCCAAATAAACTTGTTTCATTTAAATAAACTTGTTTTACTTCAATATTTGTCTTCCGAAATTCTTTTCTGAGAGGGTAGTCAACATTCCTGGGAAGCCTGGGCAAGACTGAAGACTGACTTTCCTTTCCTGAAAACAGCAATTCCTTGCTCCAGCCTGAGTTGCAAGCTCCCCAAGAAATGAAGTGGCAGAAGACAGTTCCTATGACAGGCAGAATAAATGGAATTCAGGTGCAGTTCGAAGACCATCTTATGGGATTGGTGAGACACATTAAGTCTGTGGCTTTCACATGCTAATAGCAGACTCTCATCAGTCCTAAACTTTCCCAAGCTATTCCCTGGTGAAGAAGGTGGAAGAGAGGTGATGGGAGCCAGCCCAGATGAGTAGGTCCAAAGCAGGGACACCAGGAGGATGAGAAAAAGAGAAATAAGAGAAAAAGCATAGGGTCATAGACTGAGAACCCCCACTGCCCTTCACATACAATATGTGTTGCAAAAAAACGATAATTATCAGGAGAAGAACACCACTCTTTGGTCAAAGGACTATCTTAATGTATCTGGGGTAGACTTTAACGTATAGTAGGGTTTTAGTATACTGGGAAAAACACCTTTGCAAGGGCCTTCCTCAAGAAGAGATTTTTCTGAGACAGGGCCAGCACTCTAGGTTGAAATGTTCCATAAACTGACCATCTTTTCTTTCTCACTTATCCATCTAATATGTTAACCCTTTGTCCCCTACAGAAAATTGTTGAGTCCCCTTTTGTGGCTGTGGTAACTCCCCTGCCCTTTTCACATAAGCCACCAGAGAAACCTATGTTCCTCTCAAGTAGTAATCACATCGTCACTGGCAATTGTGAATTATAAAACAAAAAAGGTGGAGAGGGGGACGAGGGGAAGAATATTTTACTGCCTACCCAGCTCTAGTAAGCTTAAAAAGATGCTAGAATGAAGTAGCTCCTGGTCATAAATATCTCCCAAATTATGGAATAAATTACATGTTCTGTAATAGATGTTGCTTTCTTTTTTTCTTGAGGACAATTCAGAATAGAAGTTTGGTAATATGGCACATAAGTAAATAACATGGTACATCTAGACAACATTGTTGAAACTCTTTGAAATTTTATTAGACTTTTATAATAAAAAATTATTTGTAAATTATATTCTCAATAGACTTTAATTTTATTAATTCATTTATTAAAATCGGGGCTGGAGTGATAGCACAGTGGTAGGGCGTTTGCCTTGCACGTGGCTGACCCGGGTTTGATTCCTTCGTCCCTCTCAGAGAGCCCGGCAAGCTACTGAGAGTATCTCATCTACACAGCAGAGCCTGAAAAGCTACCCGTGGCATACTCTATATTCCAAAAACAGTAACAACAAGTCTCAAGATGGAGATGTTACTGGTGCCCGCTTGAGCAAATCAATGAGCAACGGGATGACAGTGACAGTGATTAAAATCTGACAGAAAATCTGAGAGAAGTAAGCACAGCCAAAATCAAGACACAATCCATATATATATTAGTATTAATAGTGCTGGAGCAGATTCTGTAGAGGTGTTTAGTTTATGTGAAATTATTCAAATGTGAGGGCTACAGAAATAACCATGTCTGTAAAAGTGGCTACTGGATGTTGATGATAGGTGAGATTTCAGGCTATTTTACCTTTCTTATAGTTAGCATATATTTCTCTATTTTTGTAATTCTAACGGGGCAGTGCATAATCTGGATTCCACAAGAGTCCATTGTGACACAGTCTCTGAAATTTGTCTGGTTACTCAACTCAGATGATTCTTAGGTGCCTTAAAAAGGTTTGGCAGCCCTTAATCCAATACAAGTCTCCAATTGCCACAGAACATCCTACAACTGAGTCTTTGGCAAATGCTCTGCTAATCTTCCATGGACACTTTCAGTACTGAGATGTTTTATGACCTATCAAGGTAGTCTCTTTCCTTTGGGATTAGATTCTAGTGATGATTTTCCCCCCTCTGATAATAAAGTAGAATCTTCTCATCACCTAATGTCTTCTAATACCTTATTGTTTCAGGTATTGGAGAAAATTAACAAAAAATGTGTCATCATTTGGTGGATGAGGCATATAGGCCATACCAGACTATGTTACTTCTGGCTATGTGCTTAGTTATCACTCCTAACAGTGTTCCTATAATTGTATGTGGTGCCAGGGTTCACACCAGGAGGACTGTGTGCAAAGTGTACCTTATACACTTGCTTGCTCCAGCCATAAATCCAGATGAGATTGCTCATCTTAAACTTGGACACCTCTGAAATAAGAATTCTCCAATTGGATGGGACATTGAGACCATAGATATTAATTTAAACTAAACCAGTCATACTGAGATACTGGGTCACCCGACGACAAGTCAAGCTTGCTGTGTATGAATATACTGACATAGTATATTATATCTCCAGCAAATCTCTGTGTCTTGCAGTTGCATGTGGGTATTCACTAAAGCCAGTATGCCCAGTTTGCTTCAGAGTTCAACAATTAAATAATGAGAAATTAAACATTGACAGTGTTTGAATGTTAAATACATGTGCAGTAGGTTGTACATCATGATGACTCTTAAAGGCTAATAGTTTCTAGAAATTGAGCTTCCATATGACCTCACAATACCGCTTCTGGGAATATATCCCGAGGATGCAAAAAAGCACAATAGAAATGACATCTGTATCTATATGTTCATTGCAGCACTGTTCACAATAGCCAAAATCTGGAAACAACCCGAGTGCTCTGAAACAGATGATTGGTTAAAGAAACTTTGGTACATATGCACAATGGAATACTATGCAGCTGTTAGGAGAGATGAAGTCATGAAATCTGTTTATAAATGGATTGACATGGAGAGTACCATGCTAAGTGAAATGAGTCAGAAAGAGAGGGACAAAGAAGAAGTGCACTCATTTGTGGAGTATAGAAGAACATCACATGAGGTTGGCACCCAAAGACAGTAGATACAAGGGCCAGCAGGATTGCTCTGTAGCTGGAAGACTGCTTCATGAGTGGAGGAGAAGGCAGATGGAATAGAGATGGAATGGATCACTAAGAAAATGATGGCTGGAGGAATCAGTCGGGATGGGAGATGTGTGCCGAAAGTAGATAATGGACCAAACATGATGACCTCTCAGTGTCTGTGTTGCAAACCATAATGCCCACAAGTAGAGAGAGAGAGTAAAAGGAATATTGTCTTCCATGGAGGCAGGGGGAAAGTGAGAAAGGGGAGGTATACCAGGAATATTGGTGGTGAGGAATGTGCACTGGTGAAGGGATGGGTGTTTGATCATTGTGTGATTGTAACCCAAACATGAAAGCTTGTAACTATCTCACGGTGATTCAATAAAATAAATTAAAAAGGCCATTAGTTTCTAAGATATTGCCATTAAAGATTATGGAACATGTATACAATAGAATAAATACTTGGCTTTAAGAAAAGGTGAAATTATTCAATTTGCTGATATGTGGATGATCTAGAGAGCATCACAATGAGTGAAGTTAATCAGAAGTAGAGAGACAGACACAGAATGATCTCATATGAGGGATATAGAGAAATGTAGTAGGAAAATAGAAAATGCCCAGAGGTGACAGAAACTGAGACTAGTTTTTGGTATGAAACTTACTACAGAGAAAAGCGGGGACGCTGGGACAACTGGAGGGAAGTGGTCACCAGCAGAGAGTGTAGTGAGGTACTGTGTTAAGCAGGAAATCCTATCATTGCAATCATCAAACTTTTATAAATTTATTTTTTAAAAAGAACATTTCTACTCTTGTTAACTTTTAATATTTCTATTTGTAATTTTCTATTTCAAGGTATCATACTACCTTTTCATCTTCTTTCCAGTGGAACATGAGAAATGACCAGAACTCTGGGCTTCTGTAGCAAACATATTATCATATGTCCAGGATAGAAAACTTGGAATCAAACCACTGGTTTATGGGGTTTAAAAATTAGGAGTATACTGAGAGCTCAAGAGGAAATTTGTGACATCATGGGATACAAAATAAGAATTATTTATAAAGTTTCCAACAAATTGTGGATTCTTATAGCATAATTGCATCATGATTGTAAGTCGGGACACAAATACACATCAAAATTTAATTTACACAGTATCAATAAATTAAGTCTAAATTCTTTAAAGCATTCTCTCACTTTTTTTTCAGGAATCAAAGTACACTCCACTACAGTAGAAAAGATGCTTAGAGCCCATGGAGACATTGACATTGCTGCTTGATTGTTTCCAGTCTAAACCTTGGTAAGATTCTGAAAAACAGCTATCGCCAGCAACAACCAAAGTTCTGTTTACACTTGCAAGAACTTTCTGAGCAAACAATGCCACTTTTTCTATTCTTTGGCTGTCCTTTTTATTCTAGAAATTAATAGCCTTCTCGGTTTGGCTGAGGAGAGTGAATTCCTCTTCATAGAGTCACTTTTCTGTAGCAAGAAAGTAATTTTCAACACATCTCTGTCCTAGCTGCAAGGAGTAAAGCAAAGTACATGAAAACCAGAAGGTTCCAGAAGAACCTAACGTAGAGTCTCAGTCCCGGCCACTCATGGTGAAAAGATAAAATAACTACAGAAAATGTGAAACTAGCATTGCTCTTGCAGACCAGCTTCTTGGGGAGTAATTAATGCTGGGGACTGAATTTGACATCTTGGGTCTCAGATGTGCTAACTTTAGTCCTGTTGCTTTTCTCTCTGTAGTCCTTAGTTCAGGTTTATTTTGATCACTTGTTTGCATTCCATGGAACAGCCCCCTAAGTCAAGTCAGTAATTAGTCCTGTTGCAGTGTGCCGTCATATTCTCCCAACACTAGCCTCACCCTGGTATCAATTCCAGCCTTCCTCTCTCTCTACCAAGATGTTCCAAATTGAAATAACCTGGGGAAAAAGTGTATTAAACTAGGTAGTATTTTTGTATAATGCAAATAACCACCAGACTTGACCATATTTCTGTTTTTTGCCCCACTGACTGCTCATGGTATTTTGCAGGGCGTTTTCCTACCATTTGTTTATTATACCTGGAAGGGATCAGAGTACTGGTTTTCATGTAAATGTTGTTACCCGACTCCCAACATAGTCCACACATCACATTATTAATTTACTTACAACTTTTAAAATATATTTCTGGGGCTGGAGTGATAGCACAGCGGGTAGGGCATTTGCCTTGCACGTGGCCGACCCGGGTTCAAATCCCAGCATCCCATATGGTCCCCTGAGCACTGCCAGTAGTAATTCCTGAGAGAAGAGCCAAGAGTAACCCCTGTGCATCGCTGGGTGTTACCCAAAAAGAAAAAATATATATATGTATATATAAATATATATATATATGTATATATCTTTTAGCAACCAAAAATTTTAAACTCTGACTTTAAATTAAAATGTTTAATAACTATTCATTAAAGAAACTGGATAATGAGAGTAAAATAACACTTTAGATTTCTGGAAGTAATTTAAGTTCCTACAATACATATTTTAAAAGATACAGCTACTTTCTGGCTGGAGCAACAGCACAGCAGGTAGGGCATTTGCCTTGCACAAGGCCAACCAGGGTTCGATTTCTCCACCCCTCTTGGAGAGCCTGGCAAGCTACCGAGAGTATCTCACCTGCACAGCAGAGCCTGGCAAGCTACCTGTGGTGTATTAGATATACCAAAAACAGTAACAATAAGTCTCACAATGGAGAAGTTACTGGTGCCCGCTGGAGCAAATTGATGAGCAATGGGATGACAGTGATAGTGACAGTGACATAGCTACTTTTTTTCCGGGCACACTATATACTTTCAGCAATTGAGAAAACATAGGCTAATTTCAACATGGTTGAAAACTAATAGAGTCAGTAATGCATTCTTTTTTATCTATTTTTTATCATGGATTTATAAGGCACGGGTTTTACTCCACAAGAAGAAAACATCCAACCCCATTGGAAAATGGGATGATGAAATTAACAGAAACTTTCTTAAGGAAGAAATCTGAATGGCTAAAAGACACATGAAAAAATGCTCTTCATCACTAATCATCAGGGAGATGCAGATCAAAACAACAATGAGATACCATCTCACACCACAGAGACTGGCCCACATTCAAAAGAACAAAAGCAACCAGTGTTGGTATGAATGTGGGGAGAAAGGGACTACCCTTCACTGCTGGTGGGAATGCCAACTGGTTCAGCCCTTTTGGAAAACAGTATGGACACTTCTCAAAAAATTAGAAATTGAGCTCCCATTTGACCCAGAAATACCACTTCTGGTAATATATTCTGGAGAGGCAAAAAAGTATAGTAAAAGTGACATCTGCACCTATATGTTCATCGCAGCACTGTTCACTATAGCCAAAATCTGGAAAAAACCCAAGTGTCCGACAACAGATGACTGGGTAAAGAAACTTTAGTACATCTACACAATGGCATACTATGCAGCTATTAGAAAAGATGAAGTCATGAAAACTGCATATAGGTGGATCAACATGGAAAGTATCATGTTAAGCAAAATGAGTCAGAAAGATAGAAACAGATATAGAAAGTTTGCACTCATTTGTGGAATATAAAGTAACAGAATGGGTGACTAACACCCAAGAATAGTAGAGATAAGTACCAGGAGGACTATTCCACAGCTTGGAAGCTGGCCTCACATGTTAGGTAATGAAGCAGCTCTGACAGAGAAGGGATCACCAAGCAAATGGTTGCTAGGCGGGCCCACTAGGGATGGGAGATACGGGCTGAAAATAGACTATAGACCAAACATGATGCCTACTTAATACCTCTGTAGCAAACCACAACACCAGAGAGAGAGAGAGAGAGAGGAGAGAGAGAGAGAGCAAAAGGGAATGCCCTGCCACAGATGTGGGGTGGGGTGAAGGGGACAGTGTGGGGGTGATGGGAGGGATGCTGGGACATTGTTGGTAGGAAATGGGCACTCGTGGAGGGATGGGTACTCGATCATTGTATGACTGAAACGTAAGCATGAAAATTGGTAGGTCTGTAACTTTACCCCACGGTGGTTCACTAATTAAAAAAAAAATGAATTAAAAAAAGGTAATGCATTCTAAATCAAATCAAAGTGAATTAAAAATAAATCACTACTTAAGTATTTGTTGTACCAACTTTTCTGTTGTCTAAAATCCTGGAAATGACTCTGATTACTAAATATTTAACCGCCATAATAAATATTTTTACCTTGTTTAACTGGAAACCAAATGGACTGGCCTAAACATAAGCAGTTGTGACTGTTGAACATTCAGCAACACAGTTTGTCTTCTATGTGTTTAGTGTGGACAAAAAAGTCTCTCTTAGCAGTCTCCTGCAAATCTCTGTCTTAAATCTTGAGAAATATTTATCTCAGACACTCCATTTACCTTTTGATATTAGCAAAACATGGACAAATTATTGGTTATTCAAAATATACTGATATTTGACTAAAAGAAGCTAGTCATCTAGCCAACAGTTTTCACTCTTTTAAAATTATTATTGTATTATTCATTCAATACAAATTACTGAGCAGTTACTGTTTTTTGAAATTGTAGGTACTCAAGACACAAAAACTTGAGAAACAACCAAAAGCCTGAAAAATGGTTTAGTATCATTTTAAGTTTGCTATATAGATACAACTTCTGTCTTATGGGAAAATCTATATTAGATAGTTCTTTTTTCATTTATTAAAAGGAAGCCTAGATTGAGTTATTTTGTTCACAAAAGTCTGAGTAAGAGATTTACATCGTTGTTCTAATATATCATGTTCAAGTGTGAGGCTGAGTCCTTGGAAAGATACTCATTAATCCTTGATCCCACTCAATCCTCTTGCTCTTCCACTTAGACATGAGTATTTTAAATGTTTATTATGTTGATACAGTTCCTTTAGCATGTTCCCTAAACTAAAACTCACTGAAATCTATTTCAGTCTCATTTCCCCCGTGATTTTACAATAGATGTAGCTTTTCTTAATTTCAATCAAGGCTACTTACCTGAATAAAATCCATAATTTTTTAATTGAATCATCATGAGATACAGTTACAAAGCTTTCACAATTGAGTTTCCGCCATACAGTGATGGAATACCCATCCCTTCACCAGTGTACATTTCTCACTACTAATGTCCCCAGTATCCCTTCTGCTACTCCCACTCCACCGCACCTCTTGCTTGTATGACAGGCACCTTCCTTCTTACTCTCTCTCTCTCTACTTATGGGCATTATGGTTTGTAATACAGATCCCGAGAGGCTGTTTTGTCCTTTATCTACTTTCAGCACACATCTTCCATCCCGAATTATCCCACCAACCATCATTGACTTAGTGATCCCTTTTCAATCCCAACTGTCTTCTCCCCCAACACTTGAGGCAGCCTTCCAATAATGGATCAATCCTCCTGGCCCTTGTCTCTACTGTCCTTGGGTGTTAATAAATTCTACTTTATCCTAGATTGCCAACTATTCTTCATAAATGAATTATTTCTACTGACATGACAGTGTGCTTGGCATATTTCTGCAATAATTAATTAACTAACTAGTATTTGTTTGTAATTCTGAGTTACAATTGCTTATCTCCCTCCTGTCATCATTCTAACATAGCTTTAGCCCCAACAGTGGGTAAATGGCTCTTGCTAAGAACATCTACAGTTTCCACATTTCTACTTCCAATAAAGCTGCAGCTGGTTTGACATATTTGCCTAAAAATATGCTACAAAGAGTTTCCTATCTACTTTAAACACACACTTGTGCTACCAAGTACTGCCATTTCTTCAGAATTCATGATGACCCACATATCTAGCACTCTGACTACTGATAGGCCTGACATCACTGGGGCATGGGAGATGGGGGAGTCCTTGGTGTTATCTCTTTGTTGGTTTTCTCCCTTTATCTTATCTCTGAATGCTAAAATATTATAATTATTGTTGTTTAAATCTTCCCTAAAGGTCTTGGTTTTATTCTCCTTTCATTTATTATTTCATTTGGGGGCCATAGCAGGTAGTCTCAGGGCTTACTTCTGGCTCTGTGCTCAAGAATCACTACTGGAAGAATCAGCAAACAGCATAGGGTGCTGATGATTGAACTGGGTTGGACATGACCAAGACCAACACCTTACCTGCTGACTATCTCTCTGGCTTCTATTTTAATTTATTTTATGCATGTTTTAGTTCTTTAAAACAAACTGATGTTTGTTTTCTGACAATATTTCTTATATTATTTCTTTGATAATTTTCTACTCTCTAAATTTTTTAAAATTTGGAACTCCTGTATTCAGATGGTATAATTTTGGCCCTATATTAGCACTGTCCAGAGAACAGATACAGTAGGATGTGGTATGCATATGGATACATGTATATGTAATGTATTTATTATACATTAAAGATGCTCTGCAGTTGAGAAGCTGGGAACTCAAGAGAACTCTCATGTAAGCTTGTTTGAATGACTTTCAAGCCCAAGATCAAGAATTGCTGATGTGCCAGATGGAGCATGTAGCTGGGAAAATATCACTGTTCCAGCTCTCTGCAGTCAGGCAGAGGACTTTTCCTCGAACTCAGCATTTTTACTCTGTTAGTCTCTAATTGGTGGGGTGAGTCGACATTTATTATGGAGAGCAATCTTCTTTATTTTGTTGACAAATTCAAATGCTAATTTAATCCAGAAACAATTTCATAGACACAACAGAATGATGCTTGACCTAGTGGGACCTGGGGACCTGGGGCTGTTGACGGATAAAATAAGTCATCTCTACCTTTATTTTTCCTATTTTTCTTCCTTTTCCCTTAATTTCCAAAATATTTTAAAAATTTTGTTCTCTAAACCTTCTTTGAAAATATAAGATTGTATATATTTGTATTGCTTGTTTTCGGTTATCCTTGGGGCTCAGTGCTAAGGGATCTTTCCTGACCAGCTCACAGACTTAGTTTATACCCTTACTCTGTGTGTGTGTGTGTGTGTGTGTGTGTGTGTGTGTGTGTGTGTGTGTGTGTTTTGGGTTACACCCAGTAGTATAGGACTTGCTCCTGGCTCTGTGCTCAGGAATCACTCCTGCAAAAGCACTATCCTCTGTACTATCTCTCAGTTCCTGTGAATTAATCTCTTAGGAACTCATGGTTGCTCTACTTAATTTTTCTACCTTGTGTTTAATAACAGATAATGTACTCAGGTAATTTGTACTCAGGTAATTTCCAGATTTCTCAGAACCCTTTGTAACTTTAGTGCCATAAAAACATAGTAAATAAGACATAAGGTACATTCTGATTGTGGTCTTGAGAAAGTTTTTGCTTTCTTAATAATAGTTGCTAGTACTTTGTTTTCTCTGTGTTCGTTTGTTTATTTTGGATTTGTTTTCCTGGTCTTTGTGTCACATCAGGCAGTGCCCAGGGCTTTCTCCTGCTTCTGCAACCAAAGATCACTCCTAATGTGTCTGTGTTTAGGGGTGCTAAGGATTGAATTTTGGTGGGTTATGTGTAGCAAGGCCAATGCCCTAATATCACTCCAGATATGTTCACTATGGTTTTTTCCTACCTGAAGTACAAATATGAAGATTGACACCTGTGAGTTATCCTGTGAGATTTACAAGTGCATATTAAGGATGAAGTAGAAGAATATTAGAAGGGGATTCTGGGGTCCCTGGGAATCCTGACAGTACCAGATAACTCATTGTATTATCTCTGGAAAGCTACTCTTCAGATTTCTATGTAAGGAAATTGGCAATGATTTGGCCAAACCTTTCTCATTAAGCTTTTATGCCATAAAACTGAACACAGTTTATCTTAGAAAATTCTATGTCATAGTCATATTCATTTGTGAAGTCTCATGTGCAGTTTCTTTATGAAGCTAACACCATGCTCCATGACAAATTGAAGGGAATAATATGAATTGTGTGGTGATAGCCCAACAGGGGGTGAATTTTCATGAAGAAGGCTGTGACTCGGCAGCCAGGTTTAGCCTGGTCCTGCTGCCAGATGGCCTTTGCTGCTGCTTCTGATTTGCCTAATGGTGTGGAGCAACCCTGACTTGGCATTTAAGTTCCCACTCTTTCCACACTGACTTCAATATTCCATTCAAATCTTTGTTTAGGTGATCACTCATGCTCCTTCCCATAGGGATGTTTACTGGAGAGTGACTCTGTGAACAGAAACTCTGCGGCAGTCACAGCTGTCACTGTGTAAATCAGATCTCTGCTCTCTAGGTGTTTGGCAGCCATCTTTAGCCACTGATATATAAGTTAGTTTATAAGTGCCCCAAGGTCAGGCGTATCTGCGTGCACAAGGCCCCAGCTTCAACCTTTAGCATCACATTAGCCCTGAACTCTACCAGGTGTGATCCAGTGGCCCTCATCCTGGAGTGTCCCAGCAGTGCTGCATCACTCTGACAGGACCAAACGCTCATGCCTGTGCCACCCACAGTGGATCAGGGATCACAGAACACCACTGCAGAGGCATCCTCCTTAATGAGTTTATCAGTATCATGGCAGGACAGCAAATGCTATTCAAAGTGTACCTTAAATGCAATCTAATTTTTGCAGAGCATTATTAAAAGATGACATTCAAATGACAGCTAGATTCCTCCTGTTCGCATAAGAGAGCTTCTGTAATATTTTGATAATTTCAAGTTTCAATGCTTCACCCAATAAAAGGTTAAAGTTTTGCTCACATTGTATTCCAGCTGTGTATCCATAAAGTGGCCTTCTACGAGGTCATTCAGAGCCCCATGAATCCAGGGCCTCCACAGCAGTTTGCTGTATCTTCTGAAACTGATTGGTAAAAGAAAGACGAGGGATATAAGTGCTGAACATTATAAAGGGCACCCTATGGTGAGACTTGGAAAGAAAGCACTGCTTTTCTTATAATCTATTGACCTAAATCCACTTATATCATCCCACTTAGATACAAGGAGGACTAGGAAATGAAGTTTATATGTGATACCAGAAAGAAAATGAAACAATGTTTCAACCTGGCATTTTCTTTGACTTTTTCAAAATACACCTGGAAATGTTTGCCTCTGAGTTTGCTTACCTCTTCCTCTTCCTCCTCCCACTCCTCCTTCTCCTCCTCTTCCTCCTCCCTATCCTCTTAATATATAATTCCATCAGTCTTGGCTTCTATTGGAAGAATTTGCCTGTATTCCAGGAACAAATAAAGAGCTACTTTCTTCATAAAGGCTAATTAATGCTATTAAACAGCTACATGGAAATCAAGGCCTAGTCTGTCCTTAGGAAGTGTGTGATCAGACAGAAAAGGAGTGCTCACCTAATAGTCTCAATAATTATTCAAGGCAGTACTTGAGCAGGAATGCAAATGAATAGCAAAGACGGGCTTTGTTATGGGTTCCTGTCTGTAAGGTATACTTTACTCTTTTAAATGGTATATACTAGATATTTACTTCTTAACTTCAATATTTCTGTTTTACCCAGTTATATCACACAACGTGAACCTTTTAAAGATTCCAAAACTAATATTATCAGAAATGTATTGTTAATGCCTGATGGAGAGAATGAATGTATACAAATTTACTAAGAAAATAGAAAAGACAACTAGAAAATAATTAACGAAAGAATCTAGCTTTAGCATAAAGAAAAATACTCTTATGATGGAAGAGAACAAAATTTTTTTCTTTTACTTTTTGGCTCACACCTGACTATGCTCAGGGGTTACTCCTGGCTCTGCACTCAGGAATTACTCATGTTGGTGCTCGGAGGACTATATGGGATGCTGGGAATAGAACCCGGTTCGGCGGCATGCAAGGCAAACGTCCTACCCGCTGTGCTACTGCTCCGGCCCTGAACCAAAATTCTTATGTCTAAAAGTTGAAAACTAGAGTCCTATATCTATCGTGAGTGGTTTTTAGCAAAGTACTAGTTAAATTGGAAAAAAGAGCATCATATTTTAATGACTGAATGAATTCAGATTAAAGAAAGCATTTGTTTGTAGCTACACAGTATGTTTAAATCACATTGCAATTGCTTATAAAAATTTCAGTGTAATAGTCCTAGTTGGCTGCCTAGGGACGTCACACCCTGTGTTGTGAGGAGACAGAGGCCAGGAAGACCAGGGCCTCACTTTCCTTTCCTCCCTTTCTCCCTCCTTCTTGGGATCTTTTTATTGTCCTCCCCCACCTCCACTACCACCATTTTTTCCTTTCTTTATTTAGTAAATACTTAACAATTTGTTCATTAATGATTAAAATATTGGTATTATGCTGTTTCAAAACCTAACGATAATCTGCATATCAACTCTTCAACATATCCTTTTAAGGCAATACGGTGCATAGTATTAAAGAAAACATAATGAATGCCTAAAAAATAAACATCTCTCAAATAAGCTATATTTATTGATTTATTTTATATTATTAATCCAAAATATTTATCAAAGATAAATATACTCTCTTAATCTGATTGGTTTACTGTAATGTTTATTTAAGTCTCTCTATGCAAATAAACTGATGTCTGGGGATATAAAAGTTAATGTCATAAACCTTGTTATTAAGGAAATCTGAACTTTGTGAACAAGTATATAATTTGTCAATAATTTAGCAGAAAAGTGACCATAGGCCATATCATAGGAGCTGATAGGCACAGGAAGGGTCCATGTGAGATACAGTGGAGAAAAGAATCTAAAGAAAATAATCATTGTTTAATTGAATGGCTTTTAGATTCATCCGCTGGGGGTTTAAATTCAGGCTCCACCATATTTATACTAATTGTGCAATCTTAAGCAAATTAGCTTACTTTGTTGTGTTAAATATATTTTGGCTAAAAGTGTGATAATAATTTTAACTTGAATATCATCAAAATTATGTAAAATGTATACAGAGCAGTGATTTGTATGTGGTAAATATTTGCTAAATATTCTCATGATCAGTATTTGTTAGTAGGTGAGTCTGTGCAGGGTGGGCGGGATCCACGGAGGTAAGTGTGTGAAAAAGCAGGAGAGAATAAAGGAACTATAAGTTTTGAGGGTTTGGAGAGTTTGGGAGAATGACTACGACAAGGCTGTACCGAAAATAATGTTAAGCTCCTAAGAATTACAACAGAAACCTGCAGAATCTTCCTTTTTTGCTTTTCAAAAGAATTTTTAATATATGCATATATATATATGTCAATACCCCCTAATGGGCTGGAGCGATAGCACAGCGGTAGGGCATTTGCCTTGCATGCAGCCGAACTGGGTTCGATTCCTCCGCCCCTCTCAGAGAGCCCGGCAAGCTACCGAGAGTATCTTGCCCGCATGGCAGAGCCTGGCAAGCTACCCGTGGCATATTCAGTATGCCAAAAGCAGTAACAATAAGTCTCAAAATGGAGATGTTACTGGTGCCTGCTTGAGCAAATTGATGAGCAACAGGATGACAGTGACAGTGACCACCCTAATATCTTTGACTTGTGTCATCAGACATCTGAGAATGAGACAAACAAGTATATAGAGACAAACAAACACACAAGTACTACTTGTCCAAGCTTTATGTGCCTGGGAAGCCATCCTTGCGCTCAAAGGATGCCCATTTATTCAATATAATAATGATACATCACTCCCTTCAGGCTCACCAACAGGTGAGCTATTGTTGACAGACATGAAGGACAGTTAGTGAGAACATCAACCTTCAATAGGTACATGAAGATGGGGTATTTCACATAGCTATTAGAAGTCACCCTTAAAATACAAAGTTTCCTAACAGTTTCCTATTCTCTTTTGCCCATGCTCTCTGGATATATAAAAGATCCTAGATAGTCTTGTTCTATGTTGGACTGGAGCAATAGCACAGCGGGTAGGGCATTTGCCTTGTATGCGGCCGACACGGGTTCGATTTCTCCATCCTTCTGGGAGAGCCCAGCAAGCTACCGAGACTATCCTGCACACACGGCAGAGCCTGGCAAGCTAACCGTGGCATATTCGATATGCCAAAAACAGTAACAACAAGTTTCACAATGAGACGTTACTGATGGGCAAATGGATGAACAATGTTTGCCTGGTGTATATTTGAAGCTGGCAGATATTTTACATCTATTTTATTCTTCCCTGCTCTTTTATTTTTGCCTAGGTGCACTTTTCAAAATCCTTTGTATTCTAATATCTAAACAATTTTACCTAAGGGCATATCGCATCCCTGGGGCTTTTTATTAGGGGGACCGAATCCCCACAGCATAAATATATATATATATATATATTTACACATTTTATATATATTTTATTGTGGGCTGGAGCGATAGCAAAGCGGTTGGGCTTTCGCCTTTCATGCAGCTGACCCTCTCGGAGAGCCAGGCAAGCTATCGAGAGTATCGAGCCCGCACGGCAGAGCCTGGCAAGCTACCCGTGCATACTGGATATGCCAAAAACAGTAACAATAGGTCTCTCAATGAGAGCTGTTACTGGTGCCCACTCAAAAAATCGATGAGCAATGGGATGACAGTGATTATATATATTATACATATTTTATATATACATATATGTGCATATGTAAATATATATACATACATATTTTATATATACACATATATAGGAGAACTCTAGAAACATCATTTTCTTTCTTAGGTGTAGAAGATTGAAGTCAGGACCCCCACACGCAACAAGGCGAGCAGTCAACCGGTAAGCTACAGCACTGACAAAACCTTTCTTTTTCAAATGAGATTTATTGTTAGTAGATAATCATTTAAAATAAATACGGGTCAAGGTTGTATATGGGTGATAGAGTACCTTTGTTGCATGTGAGAGACCCAGGGTCACACTTCTTAATGCCCTGAGCTCCACAGGAGACACTTCTTGAGCACCCATCTAAAAGTAGTCCCAAAGCAAAGTGTTCGTAATCCCTTAACACAACAACAATACTTAGAAAATACACAAATTAATACATATCCCTTATAATAATTAGCAATGAAACATTAAAATACTTTGGAATAAATTGAAGAAAGGGGGTAAAATATATCTATTTAGAAAATTGCAAGATACTGATCAAAGAAAGTTAGAAAGTTCAAATGAATGGGAAAGTATGTTGATGGACTGGAAGAATTAGTACTGTAAAAATGTTAATATTACAAAAGCCATCTATAGACTTAATATAATACCTACTAAGATTACAGTGCATTATAAAAGTTTTTTATTGAATCACCGTGAGATACAGTTATAAAGCTTTCATATTTGAGTTTCAGTAATACAATGATCGAAACCTATCCCTCCACCAGAGTATATTTCCACCACCAGTGTCCCCAGTACTCTTCCCCTTCCCAACCTTTACCCCGCCTCTATGGCAGTCAACTTCCCCCCATATTTTTGCTCTACTTTGGGACATTGTGGTTTGTAATACAAATACTGAGAGGCATCACATTTAGTCCTTTATCTACTTTCAGCACACATCTTCCATCCCAAGTAATCCCTCTAACCATCATTGACATAGTGATCCCCTCTATATTCCAGCTGTCTTCTCCCCCAGCTCATGAGGCAGACTTCCAACTTTGAGCAATCTTCCTGGTCCTTGTGTCTACTGTCCTTGGGTGTCAGTCTCATATTATGTTATTTTATATTCTACAAATGAGTGTGGTCATTCTATGTCTGTTCCTCTCTGACTCATTTCATTTAGCATTATACTCTCCATGACCATTTATCCATAAGCAAATTTCATGACTTCATTTTTTCCTGATGGCTGTGTAGTGTGTAGATGTATCATAGTTTCTTTATACAGACATCAGTTTTTGGGTACTCAGGTTTTTTCCAGATTCTGGCTATTGTGAACAGTGCTGCAATAAATATATAGGTGCAGATGTCATTTTTTGCACCTACTGTGCTTTTTTGCACCCTCGGGATATATTCCTGGAAGTAGTATTGCAGGGTATATGGAAGCTCAATTTCTAGTTTTTGAAGGAATGCTCATATTATTTTCTAAAAAGGCTGGACCAGTCAGCATTCCCACCAACAATGAAAGAGAGTCCCTTTCTCCCCACATCTGAATCAGCACTGGTTGTTATTGTTCTTTTTGATGTGTGCCAGTCTCTGTTGTGTGAGAGGATATCTTGTTGTTTTGATTTACATCTCCCTGATGGTTAGCGATGTTGAGCATTTTTTTCATGTGCCTTTGGCCATTTGTATTTCTTTTTTGAGGAAGCATCTGTTCATTTCTTCTTCCCATTTTTGATTGGGGTTGGAGGATTTTTTTTCTTGTACAATTCTACCAGTGTCTTGTATATCCTGGATATTAACCCCTTATCAGATGGGTATTGGGTAAATATTCTTTCTCATTCCACGAGCTTTCTTTATCATTTGGTCACTGTTTCTTTGAGTGCAGAAGCATCTTAGTATAATGTAGTCCCATTTGTTTATATTTGTTTCCACTTGCTTGGTGAGTGGTGCTTCATTATTAAAGATGCTTTTTAGCTTCAGTGTCATGGAGGGTTCTGCCTACATTTTCCTCCAGGTACCTTATAGATTCAGGTCTGATATTGAGATCTTTAACCCACTTTAATCTGACTTTTGTGCCTGGTGTTAGATAGAGGTCAGAGTTCACTTTTTTAGCAGATAACTGTTCAGTTTTCCCAGCACCACTTGTTGAAGAGGCTTCACATTTCTTGGTACTTTATCAAAGATTAAGGGATCACATATTTGAGAGTCTGTGACAGAATATTCAACTCTGTTCCCTTGGTCTGCGGGTTTGTTTCTGGTCAAATACCATGCTGTTTTAATTACTATTGCTTTGTTGAACAGTTTGAAGTTGGGGAAGGTGATGCCACCTGTAGGATATCATTGGTTTATCCTTTCTCCCTTGCCACAAAGAGTTTAGGCATATCTGGTAATAATCTCTAAACAACTCTAGACTACATTGTTATGTCCTGCTCCCCTTGCCACTAGGAGCTTAGCTATATCAGTCACACCCATCAAAGTGCTCCCAAGTCACTTCCATTCCTTTGTTTATCTGTAACTACTTCTACCAGTTTATCGGCTCTTCCCCTAATCAGACTCTGTTAATTTGTAAGGTCAGACTTTTCTAGGACAACAAAATTGTATTGTAAGTTAATATTCCCTTGCTCCTCTCCTTGTGTTTTTTGAATAGTTTAGTTTAAAGCAATATCCTTTTTGAATGGACAAAGAAAGACAGTTGTTAATATGCTTTGGTAACGTGGGATTTAATTGGCTTCGAATATTATTCACTCCCGGGCATCTGCTTTCTTGACTTAAGCCTCGGCTGCCCTTACTTCCTAGCACCCCAAAAGCAGGGTCCCAACGAGAGATGGGACGGACCCGGGCAAACGGTGAGTTATGTGCTACCCTGGCATCGAGATGGGCCTGGCCAAAGTGCCTAATGCTTAACTATATGTTAAGAGCTTGGTCATGGACATGTAATGTCATGATCCAAAAGCAACAACAAGACTAGGACCCTGCTAGGGAAAGACTAATCTTGCCTAAGCACTGTAGTCTGAGATCGAGATGACCCCAGGAGAGCAATTCTATAAGCTTAATGCATCTCTTGCTATGTCCATACAAAATGATTAATATTATGAATGCTTATATGTTAGTTGGACAAAGAGAGAAGTAACACACCCCTGGGATTCCGCTCTTGGGCAGGTGTCCTGCTGAAAGAGAATCTGTCCTAGAAGAAGCGTCCCCTGAGAGAAAGAACTTTATCCCTATTGATTGTGACCACACCGATGTGGAAGCCCCAACCCCTCATTCTTAGAGATTTAACTAGGCTATGAGAGTGGGCTGGGGGTCAGTCCCAGGGCCAGTCCCGGGGCCAGTCCCAGTGCCAGATCTGGAGAAGCTAGATACACATCCAGATCCAGAGGAGAAAGAGAATGAAGTAGGATGGGGGAGGAAGAAGCAGGAGGAGAATCAGAGGAGAATGGAGATGGGAATGGAATAAACTGCAACTGAGACCAACCAGCCTGGATCCATTCCTTCCTTTGCCTGCCTCATCATCGCCATCAATCTCCCGGGGGTGAGGGAAGTGGCTGGAGAATACCGAATGCAGGTGGCGGGAGAGACAGAGCGCTGCTGCCCTGTGCCCTGTGCCCAATGCCCGATGCAGTGTGGTGCCCCGTGTGGTTCCTCTCTCCCTATTCTTTCTTGTGTTTTTACACACCACCCATCTGCTTTATCCAAGAATTGCTTTAGCTATTTGTGGGAGTTTATTGTCCCATATGAATTTCAGGAGTGTTTTGTCAATTTCTTTGTAAAATGTCATGGGTATTCTGATAGGGACTTTGCTAAATCTGTATAGTACTTTGGGGAGTATTGCCATTTTGATCATGTGAATCCTCCCTGTTCATGAGCAGGGGATGTGTATCCATTTCCCAGTGTCTTTTATTTCTTGAAGTAGTGTTTTGTAATTTTCTTTGTATAGGTCTTTCACTTATCTATTTAAGCTGATTCCTGGGTACTTGACTCTCTGAGGTACTAGTGTGAACAAGATTGTTTTCTCTTTCTTCTCTTTCATTATTTGTATATAGGAAATGATGGACTTTTGGATGTTGATATTTTAGGCTGCCACTTTACTATACAAACCAATTGTTAATAGGATCTATTTTGCATAGTTTTAGGACTTTCTTAGCATCACATTGTCCACAAATAGTGATAGTTTGACCTCTTCATTTCCTATCTGTATGTTCTTGATATATTTTTCTTGCCTAACTGTTATGACCGGAATTCAAGTACTATACTAAATAGGAGTGGCAAGAGTGGCCAACCTTTTCTTGTCCCTGGTCTTAGAGAGAAGGCCTTTAGTTTCTCCCCATTGAGAATGATGCTTGCCATGTTTTTTTGGTAGATGGCTTTGACTTATCGAGGAAAGTTTCTTCAATGCCCATTTTGTTGAGCGTTTTCATCATAAACGGGAGCTGAATCTTGTCAAATGCTTTTTCAGCACCTATTGATATGATCATATGGTTTTTATCTTTTCTTTTATTAATATGATAGATTATATTGATTGACTTGTAAATGTTAATCCACTCATACATCCCCAGGATGAATCCTACTTGGTCATGGTGTATGATCTTTTTGATGAGTTGTTGCATTCGGTTTACTAGGATTTTGTTGAAGATCTTTGCGTCTGTGTTCATCAGGGATATCAGCCTGTAATTATCTTTCTTTGTGGTATCTCTGTCTGTTTTTGGTATCAAGGTGATATTTGCTTCATAGAAACTGTTTGGAAGTGTTTCTAATCTTCAGTTTCCTGGAAAAGCTTAAGGGGATGGGGAGTAAGTCCTCTTTAAAGATTTGGAAGAGTTCGCTAGTGAATCCATCTGGGTCAGGACTTTTGTTTTTGTGGAGACTTTTTATTACTGTTTCAATTTCTTTGTTAATGATAGTTCTGCCCAGGTACTCCCAGTCTTCTTGGTTCATCCTCGGGAAGCTATAGAAATTCAAGAATTTATCCATTTACTCAAGGTTTTCTTATTTCGCAGCATAAATATTCTCACAGTAATCTCTGAGGATTCTTTGAATTTCTGTAGTTTCTTTTGTGATGTTTTAAGTATTTTGCTGGTTCCTCATTAGGTGCACATACGTTTAGGAGTGTAAGTTTTTCCTGATGTACACATCCCTTGATCAATAAGAAATGACCTTCACTGTTTCTTGTGACTCTTCTCTTTCAGTCTGAAATCAGTGTGGTCTGATACCAGAGTGGCCACCCCAGCTTCTTTGAAGGAGTTGTTTGCCTGTAGATTTGTTTTCCAGCCTTTGACTTTGGATCTGTGTTTGCTCTGACTATTCAGATGTGCTTCTTTTTTTTTTTTTTTTTTTTTGCTTTTTGGGTCACACCTGGCGATGCACAGGGGTTACTCCTGGCTCTGCACTCAGGAATCACCCCTGGCCGTGCTCAGGGGACCATATGGGATGCTGGGATTCGAACCCGGGTCGGCCGCGTGCAAGGCAAACGCCCTACCCGCTGTGCTATCGCTCCAGCCCTCAGATGTGCTTCTTGCAGGTACAGAATGTTGGGTTGAATTTTCTGATCCATCCTGCCACTTTGTGTCTTTTAATTTGTGTGTTTAGCCAGTGACATTGAAAGAGACGATTGTTATGGGGTTTTTGTCCCATCTTTCTGCCAAAGTTTGGTGTATTTGAGGGGCTTGTCTTGTCTTAAAGTAGCCCAGTTAGTTGTTCTTGTAACCATGGCTTTGAATCTATGAAGTTCCTGAGTTGTTTGTGAAAGTGTGAGATTTTCGTTCTGATATGAATGAGAGTCTAGCTGGGTAAAGAATTTTTTGTGAGGCATTTATTTCATTGAGTTTTTACACTATACTCCACCACTCTCTTTAGGCCCTGAGGGTTTCATCAGATAAGTCAGCTGTCAATCTTAAGGGTGCTCGTTTATAGGAAATTTCTTTCTTTGATCTTGCTGTCTTTATAATTTTGTCTCTCTGGTTTTCGCCATTCTGATCAGGATGTGTCTTGGAGTATTTTTATTTTATTTGGAATTCTTCTAGCTGGTACCCTTTGAGCCTCCTGAATCTGGTTACATGTGCTCTTCAGCTCTGGGAATGTCTCAGCAATGATGTCTTTGACAGTTTCTTCTTCATCAGGGTTTTCTTCCTGTCCCTCTGGACTCCAATGATTCTTATGTTATTCCTCTTGGCTTCATCCCAATTTTCTCTTCACATCTATTGGTTCATTTTGAGGCTCTTTTCCATTTTCTGCTGTTGTCTGGAGAGTCTCTGCACTCCATCTTGGGGCTCACTGATTCTGTCCTCAACAGCTGTTACTTTGCTCCGAAGCCTTCCACTGAGTTTTTCAATTCACCTACTAGGTTTTTCAGATCTGCCATTTCTATTTGTAACTTTGTTTGCATTCTCCACATTTCTGCTCTTAAATACCTCTTGTATTTTATTGGCACATTCCATTGTCTCTTATAGCTCCCCATGCATCCTCAGTAGCTCCTTTCTAAATTCCTTGTCAGAGAGGTTGTCTAGAGCATTATTACAGGTTGGGTCTTCTGGGCTAGTTTCTTCACTAACTGAGCTTGGTAGATTTCTGCATTGCTTCACCATTGCGACCTGTGTGGTTTAGACTTTATGTTCACTGTTACTGTTGTGTTTTTGGTGTAATATTAATTGAATTGGGGCTAATGAATTATTGACCTAATGCGTTTTTGGTAATTGGGCTGTTCTACTGAAAGTTCCACCTAAGAGAATAATTTATAGTTCTTATGGTGTATGGAGAGGGAGAATAACTTGTGGCCATTAGCAACCATGGCTCTGAACTCCACCACTAGCAGGCCTGTGGGTCGGGGGAGATGAGTGAGTCCTTGAGAGTCAGACCCTAGTCATATCATGAATGTTGAAAAAAAGAAAACACTCATTAAATTTACGTGGAAATAGACAATAGTCAGATACATCCTGAAAAATAAAAATTAGAAAAAATAAAACACCAGAAATTGTCACACTCCCTGAGTTCAAATTATAATACAAAGCTATTGCAATTAAAAAGGTATGGTACTACTATAAAAGCAGATCAATGGAATATAGTTTAGAGAACAACCCAAATATAAATCATCAGCTAGTATTTGTCAAAAGAGCCAAACATACATATTAAAGAAAGATATTTTAATAAGTAAGGTAGAATGAATAATTATCCCCAGAAAATAAAATAAAATTTTAATTATATCATATTTTATCCTATTAAGAGTAATTAATCGAATTGGATTATAGACTTAAATTTAAAAGCCATGAAATTACTAGAAGAAAGCATAAGAATCAGACTTGTTGATGTGGCTCTTGGAAATTGTTTTGTTTATATGATATCTACAACACAAGAAACACAAAGTAAATGATTGAGATTACACTAAACTTAATGGTTTGTAGATGGTAAAGGAAATATCAGGGGGAAAATGACAACCTAAATAAGGGAACATATATGAAAAAAATTACCCGAGTAGAAGTTCATAGCTGAAATTTGTTAAGAATACATTTGGCCAGTTGTAAAAATGGAAGAAAACCAGTTAAGAGTTTTCTACCGAAAATATATGTGAAAGAACATGTGTCTGAAAAGCTGTTTAGTGCCATTAGTAATTTAGGACATGTGCATTCATGCCATAGTAAGATATTACCTCACTCGTATTGTCATCATTTGAAAACAAAAGATAACAAATGCTTCCATGATATGGAGACAGGATAACTTTAAACACAGCTCTGAACTAGAACTTGGCCCAAGCACCAAGGAAGATAGTATTGAGATATCTAAAAATATTACAACTATAACAACTTTGCAATACATTAATTTTACTTTGGGAAAAAATTTCAGAGGCCACAGAAATAGTAACTCAGAGGGGTGCCTGCATGGCTTTCTTGGCAGGTTGCAGCCAATTTACGACTGAATAAGAATGACATGGAGCCTGTCAATTGATAAATTTAATTATATATACATATATAATTTATCCATAAAAATGTAATCTCACTAGTTTTGACTGTGCGTGATACTTGAAGGACTTTTGCTAAATAATACAAGTTAGAAAAAGGAAAACAGACCACTATATAATTTTATATGTGATCTATAAAACAAAAACTCATAAAAATATAAAAAAATAGTTTATGTTAGTTGTTGCTACAGGTAGGGATAAGAAGTGGAGGAAGATAAAGTTTATCAAAATATATAACTTCCATGATAAAATAAGAAATACAGATGTAATACATAATGTGATAGTCAAAGTTGCTACATTATAAATAGCAATAATGTTAAGAGGGAAATCTGAAGATTTGTCACCACCAGAAAAGTAATTTTTTCTTTTTTATTATCATTTTTATTTTTATTAGTCTATATCATATGATTAATATTTGCTAGACTTATGGTGGCAGAACCTCCTGCCCCCATGACAGGCTGTCTTCACTGGTACCCCCTCAGCGAGGGGTGGGTTTAGTTTCCCCTCCATGCCCCCAAAAGAGTCCGGCAGCTGAAAGTTTCTAGAACCCAGCCACAGCCATGCTCAAGGCCACTCTCCACACTCTCCGACAAGCCTCACACACGAAGGAACCCAAAGAGGAACACAGATATGTGGGACTTGTGGCTGAGATCTTCAAGCCTGCTCTGATCAGGACTGGGTCTCCTCTACCCACATTTCCCTTTTCCAGTAGCTTGGCAGTCACACCCACAAACTGCCCCCAGCGCCATGTAATCTCATCAACAGCCAAGATCCAGAGACTATAAAACAAAGCTCCCGGAAGAGAGTGATGCAGAATCTTGAATGGCAGAGCCTGACAAGCTACCCGTGATGTATTCAATAGGCCAAAATCAGTAACGATAATGGGGCTCATTCTCCTGACCATGAACGCAACAGGGACAAGTGGAGACTTTACTGGCACCCGCTCAAGCAAACTGATGTCCAATGAGATGACAGTGACAGTGACACTGATGACAGTGAAATGTTTGCATTTCAAGGCACAAGACTTGAAACATAAGGTCAGAGGTAACTGGACAGACTTATGGTAAGCATTTTACAAAATAAATAAATATTATCATTATAATCATCATGCTGTATACCTTAAATTTATATGCTATATATGTCAATAATTTCTCAATAAATTGGGTAAACAGATAAATACTGCATGGTATTAAAAAGAATATTGTATCTATTTTTTTAACAAATAAACCAACTATCTTTTGTGCTTTGCCATGAGTAAAGAATGTAAGGAGTTATGTTTTTTATGCTAATATTCTATAGATTGGTAAAATATGAAATACATTTGATAATTTTAGGTGATTATTTCTTCTCCTAGTAAATTTTGAACATGACAATAAAATAAGAGAAGAATTATGTATAGTTCTTTTGCAAAACAAAAGTGAATAAACTTAGTTTAGTAAAAATTGGGGGCCAGAAGTATAAGTGAACTGATTAAGCCATTTGCTTTATACATGGTCAACTCTAGTTTGAGCCTCAGAAAGAGGCCATAAGTGATTCTGAACATAGAGTTGGGGATTAAGCACAAGCACAATGGGTGTGACTCACCTGTCACCCCCCCCCCAATTAAATGAAATGAACCAAAACTCTGTCATGATGATGGAAATGTGGAGGATAGTCAGAGGCTTAACAACAAAGGAGGGAAGAATTGTCAATATTAGTTACCTAGTAGTGTGGTATTAATATAGTAACAAAGCGTTTGATTTAAACTTTAAATCAAAAGAGGTCTTAAGTTCCATTAATTTTGGGACAATAAGGCATAAGACTTTTTTGTGCTTTTTTAAAATTTAATTTTTATTAGTTAATCACTGTGAGGTACAGTTACAAACATATGAACTTTTATGTTTGCATTTCAAGGTACAAGGCTTGAAACATAAGGTCAGAGGTAACTGGACAAAAGTCACAATTGACTGATGAATAATATATTAATAAAACAAATATTAAGAGGCAAAGCAGACCTGTGTGTTTATGTATCTGTGTGTGTACCTGTGTGTTACTTGCTTTGGTTGATTGGCAATAAGATCAGTCTTAGTTACATAAAGTTTCATTATTTTGTAAAAAATTCATTTTTAGATCCAAATATGAAGTTGAGCATATATATACAGAGAGTGGAGAGGAAGGAGAGAGAGAGTAATAGAGTGAGAGAATGGTATATACTGATATTGCAAATAAAGTTTGGGGAGATGTTAGTGGACAGGAAAGAGCTGAAGTCATAGATGAACCTTCAGAGGATACCTGCAGGACAACAATGGACCATAGACTAAACCTGAAGAACACAGCATTTTATTTTCTCTCTTTGTTTTTGTGCACAAGTTTTGGTTTTTGTCTTGGAGCCACCCCAGGTGATGCTCAAAGATTACTCCTGACAGTACTTGGGAATCATTCCTGTTGGGCTTCATGACCAAACCAGAGTCAGCTGCATGCAAAATCTTACACCTTCTACTATCTCTCTTGCTCCCTGAGGGACATAAAGTTGTAAGCAGAATTTTGTTAAATGCAACCCTAATGTCACTAGCATCACAGTCAACTAGAATGTTTTATTACTTTCATATATACACGTGATTGTATAAACAATGTTGAAGTACATTTTTTTCCACTAAGAGTCTGGCAGAGAAATCAGGAATCTTCATGTTTTACAAAGACTCAAACAATTCGGAAGTGCATTATTGATGGAGTTCATTAGGAGTAGATTCTGAGCCATTGATGCCATTAGGACAGAGTTTCTGCATGAGAGGAAAACCGAAATAAGGGTGTCAGCTGCTGAGATTCAAATCTTTCTCAAGGGGGTTATTGGATGATATGCCACAAGGATGGAAACCAAGATAAGTCAAATGCAAACTTATCCTTGCATTCAGCAAATGAAAGATGCAAGATGATATTAGTAATACAGGCAGCTAAGATGAAGGGCTGGGAAGCTGAAGGAGCTGAAAATGTGTTGGTGCTCTGACCATTTTAAGAAACATGGCTCAAAGAAAAGGGAAGTACATGTGAATAATAATAGAGGAACTAAAAGGATTGAGTTTAATGATTTCACTGTTTTTCAGTGAAAGCAGGCAAAGAATGATGGGTATTAGCGATGTCTCTGCAAATTTCAAGCTTTAGACTGACAGGCTCACAGATGGAAGATTAAGCTGTACAGAAAGTGATTCTTGCACCAAGATAAGAATGAAGGCATAAAGATGGCACGGGGCCGAAGGACTGGGTAAGTGAAGGAGAAACTTCCTCTAGTCTTCTGAGTCTTATGAAACCTTTAAGAAAAGGTTTTAATATCAGATATTCAAAGGAGATCAGAAAACAAATATACAACAATTATGCTAATTCCTGCTGTCTACTCAGTGCTCTTTGTTCCTCCTAAATTGGAACTAGAAGACCTTTATCATGCAGCGGAGGAAAGGGCTATGCTTGATTCATTCCTACCTGTGAGATATTAAGCCATTACATAAATGTGAGCTACTAGGATGACAGCATTTTTATTACTTATTCTCTTTGTGGCCTTGAGTCAAAAGTAAAAAATAGAAGATTTTCTTAAAAGGATGCATTGGTTTAAGTCACTAAAATTCCATGTATTTAGTTTATTCTTTCGTTATCTGGGCCCTGACGATATAATGAAGTTTTCCAACAAATAGTTTCTAAGGAATAACTTTTTGTCTAAGAGACTGACGCAAGTCAAAATTCATGGAACATGTTGATTTTCATACCACTTCAAATGAAGCCTAAACCAACTCTCAGGTATTTACAGGCAATTTTCCTCATTACACAGTACTTTTTGTGATTATTTTACTTGGGCAGCACTTACATTTATTTGCACATAAGCATGTCAAGGTAGAAGGAAAGGCTCCTTGATCCATGCCAGGAAAATGTCAAGGCAGTCCAGTGTTGCTCCAGATTGAATTTTGAACTTTGAAATTCTGATCTCTTTCTTTAGAGCATGTCATCACCCTTGCTCAGTTAGACCTCAGCTTACCAATTTCTCATACACACTTTTCTTTATCTACCTAAAGAGAAACTCAGATTTGTCTGTGCTATTTATTAGCCTTCAGGAGGTTACTATCCTTACTGGTGAATTTTTAAGGGACTTAGGAAAGTTCTATGTTCAGATGATTGGAATGCAAAATAAAATAAACCATAAAAGACACCTCCCAATCCAAACACGGGTGACCAAGGACATCAGACAGATGACTAACAATCACAGAAAAAAAAAAGAATTTTTCAAAGGGCCATGCAAGACGATTTGGAGGTGTAGGCAAATGACAAAAATGGAAACAAAAGAAGATAGAGTGTGCAAAAGTTCATCTTTAAATTGTTGAACTGTGGAACAAGCTCAGGAAAGTGGGGTATATTTACAAATTACTTCTAGCTTGAATGCAAGAGAAAAATCAAGATTTTTGAGCTAGTATAAGGTACAAGATAGCTTAATAGAATTAGAAAATTTTCTGGTTTTACAGGTCATTGTTAAAATTTTAGTATTTTGAGTCATTTATTTAAATATTTCAGCCTTTGAATATCAGTCTCTACATATGTTAAAGATTATCACACTGAACTCACAGTTATTTGTGCATATTAAAATTAAAATATAAATATCATAGAAGAGTTGTATGAGTAAAGCATCTAACTCAAGTAGTTGCATAAGATGCAGTTATACTGATTATTCTGTGTCAGAGAGTGGACTCTGAGCTCATATATTCTGTCCCCAATGACCAACAAGTCCAACTTTAAAACTAGTAAATGGAAGAGCATTTCTAAGAATTCAATGAGATGTTTCCTATAAGATACTGATGTATCTGATACATGGTTAGTGTTTGATGATTAGTGTCATCAAACACTGGGAACTGAATTCTTCCCTTGGCTCTGTCACTTTAATAATTTGTCCTACGCTCAGACCATCTCACTCAGCACACTGTCCTATATCATTCTGACTCACTTCTCAATCTGTCAGAGCACCTACAACACTGAGAGTTAATGGGTACTCATTAAAATATTATTAAATATTGAAAAAATATATTAACTACTTGCCACTTAGGAAATAATAACATAAGTGAAAATAGTAACATAAGTGCCTTTTCCTTTCTGACATAAACTTCCCTTCACTGATTTGAAGGGCAGAAAATACCATCTCAACTTGTCATATTGTGTATTTTTGGAGGAAGGAAAAATGAACCACTTCCATGAACAGCAAAAGGGTTTTAGTGGAAGAGAATTTAAAACCAACAATCTGGTCGATTCTGAGGGTATAAATTAAGCTAGTTAAGCAGCCCTAACCCAGGATATTGGCAAGATAACTAAGATCAGACACTGACAGTTTTGTTTCTTTATTCTTTTCCAAAGTTAGGACAAAAAATTAAACCAATAGAGGTTTATAAAAGGAATCATGATAACAATAAAATCATCTGAAATAGTTCAATGTGGGTTCAGTTCACTTGTGCCTAAGAACTGGGCAAGACTGTCAGCCAGATCTAGGTCCTATATTGCTAACAGATGGTGAACATTTTCATGGACTTGGGACTAGTTTAGATCAGAGTGAGAATTTCTCCCTCTCCTCCACAAGAAGCTCTAATTAGTAGATAGGACATTAGACCATGTTAAAATTCCAGGCTGACATCTTATTTGTTAGTTTTAAATTGAGTTCATGCTGTGCAATGACTGAATTTGCTTACTGAAAAACACGCATGCACATACAAGCCCTAAAAGAGTAACTCTAACTTCTTGGTCTATGGGGATCAAAATAAAAATTTTCAAAGTCCTCTAGAAAAAGGGCTCCAAAGATTTGTTGGATATCAAATAGCTCCTTCAAGACAACATTTTGATGAGTTAAGTGTAAATGAATCAAAAACATATGGATTAAGTTTCCCTTGAAATACACAGGGGCTTAAAAATCAAAGAGGAAACAGCGCCTGGCCCAGGGTCCTGGGGGTTGTGCCAAACCCAACACATGTGAGCAGCAGTTCAAGATATTTGAGGGATCCAAGGACATGGCTGGCCTGACCCACGCCTAGTTCCTACCGTATTGAAATAGAGAACATAAGTCATGCCATTTATATTACATTATTACTAAAAATTCCTCTTTCCTTGTGGTTTGAAAATTAACTATACTGAGACATACAAGAAAACCCTATAAATGGTGTCTGCAGCACAGAAATCTCTGTAAAGACTGAACAAGCAAGTCCAAAATGTTCTCAGTGTATTTGTAATTGTCTGACAGTACAATAAATGTTAGGCATTAGCACAGCACCAAAGCCTATTTTGTGGTGCTATAACTTTAGATTTGCTCTTCAAAAATTATCTGCAATATTGCCAGAAGTGTATATTGAAATGGACTGGAGTGATAGCATAGCAGGTAGGGTGTTTGCTTTGCATGCAGCTGACCTGGGTTCGACTCTTCCATCCCTGTCTGAGAGCCTGACAAGCTACTGAGAGTATTCAGCCCACACGGCAGAGCCTTGCAAGTTCCCTGTGGTGTATTCCATATGCCAAAAACAGTAACAACAAGTCTCATGATGGAGATGTTACTGGTGTCCGCTCGAGCAAATCGATGAAAAATGGGACTACAGTGCTACAATGGTATACAGTATATTGAAATAAAGATTATTTCTGAAGAGAAATAATATGTTAAGCAATATTTACAATCACTCTTAAGAGGAAAATAAGATTGTCTACAGACTGGATTTCAAAAGCCTCTATAATTCTTTAATTAGAAAATTGCTGATGTAGAAAACTTTCATTTGAATTTCATCATAGGAGACAAAGATCCCAAATAGATATGATGGCTGAAACACAGAAATTTTAATTCTAATTTTAATTTGAATTCATGTAGCTTTTATAATTAGCCTGATTTTATCACTTACGACAAATAATTAAATGTAAACATAACCCACTTTCAAGATTAACCATTCTAGTGTTGGCCAACTATATAACTAAATGTGAAAATAAGTTAGGCAATAGAGATTTATGATTTTTTTCTGGGGAAACAAAATTGCAGTTAGTTATATGATCATTATATTATTTGAATAAATTTATAAGTAATTTAGTTTGCAAGAATATTTAGAAACTGTGTAGAGAAATTAAAGGTGGGAAGAATTCATTAGGAGTTATTTTCCTGATTTAATTTCAATTTACTTATATTTGTACTTATTTTAACTTTTTTGATTTATATTTTTTATGATGGCACTATGATGTACAGAATTGTTCATGGTAGTTTTAGGCACACAGCATTCCAACACCAATCCCCCACCACTGTTGACTTCTCTCCACTCAAGTTCCCAGGCTCTCTACCACGAAAAAAGAGTTCATTGACAGAGTTGGAAACCAGAAGTTGGTTTCCAACTTTCTTTGTTCTTTGAAAGAACAAACAAGATAAATCTTTGACTAGGTTCAGGAGGATAAAAAGAAAAATCCAAATTAATTGGATCAAACATGAAAGAGGAGAAATGATAACAGACCTCTTAGAAATAAAAAATATCATTAGAGGCTACTATGGATATCTTTACACAGTAAAGCTGGAGAATCTAGAATAAATGGACAGATTCCTAGAATAATTATTCTTCTACAACTTTGCCATGTAGAAATAGAAGGCTGTACTAGCCCAATTGCAAAGAAGAAAATTAAACAGTAATTTAGAAACTCCCCAAAACAAAAACCCTAAGGGATAACTGCTGAATTTTAAAAAACCTTCAAAGAAAACTAACCACCTTTACTCCTCAAACTCTCAAAAATTTGAAAGAAAAAATGATAAAAAATTTTAAAATGATAAAAAATGAAGAAATAGGAACCTTCCATAAGATTCCACAAAGCCAACATTATACCCAAAGCAGATAGAAATACTACCAAAAGACAAAGTTTCAGAAAAAATTTTCCTGATGAGCATCTAGGCAAAAATTCTCGACAAATTTCTAGTGAATGAACCAATCCCAACAGCATATTAAAAAAGATCATAAGCCATAATCAAATTAGATTAATCCCAGGAATGCAAAGATAGCAGGCAAAAATCAACATGGCACATCACATCAATATAGATAAAGATAAAAGTCATATAAATTGATGCATATAAAGTTATTGACAAGATTCAACATTAATTCATGATTTAAAAATTTAATAAAATAGGGTTGAAAGAAACCTTCCTCATGGTAGAGATGACCACCTATATAACCCCCAAAGTCAGTATCAATCACATGGTGAAAAACTGAAAGCATTTCCTTGGAAATAAGGTACAGGATAAGGTTCTCCACTTTCTTTGCTTTCACTCAATGTAATATTAGAAGTCCTAGAAATAGAAATCAGGAAAGAAAAATAAATAAAACATATATAAATTGGAAAAGATATTTAATTATCATACTTGAAAATGATATGATTGTATATAGGTATATATGTATATATGTGTATCTATGATCTTAAAGAGTCTACGAAAGAGTTCCTGTAGCCAATTTGCTGACATAGCAGGCTACAAACTTATACACACAGAAAAACCTATAATGTTCCTACACACAAATACTAAAGTAGAAAAAAAAGTTAGCAAAGATTCAGTCCCTATCAAAATAATATCCAAAAAGTTGAAAATCTAGGAATCAATTTAGCAAAAATTGTGAGACCTAAACAACGAAATCTATAAGCCATTTGTGAAAGATCTAAGACCTTGAGGAGTGGAAAAACATTCCAGTGAATGCACTGACAATATTATAATAAATATTGTCAAAATCAAAATCCTATATAGACTATTATATAGATTCAGCACAATCTCCACCCAAATTCTAGTCACATTCTTCAAGCATGTAGAATGGTCAGTAATAAAATTTATATAGACTATGCCAATGGCATACCAATAAATAAGAAGTTAGGAGACACCTCATTACCTTGAAACTATACTATAAAGCATTTTTAATGATAATAGTGTGATACTGGAAACCTTCCTCATGGTAGAGATGACCACCTTCCTCATGGTAGAGATGACCACCTATATAACCCCAAAGTCAGTATCAATCACATGGTGAAAAACTGAAAGCATTTCCTTTCAGTTTTTCCAAAAAAATGTATCCAAAAAAATGTCCCAGATATTTTTCAACAAAAAAGCTAGGTACAAGAAGTAAAAAAATGATGTCCTCTTCTAAAAATGATGGTTGGAAAGCTGAATAATCAAATGTGAAAAAAATTAAGCTAGGTGCATATCTGACATCATACTCAAAAGTTAATTCAAGGTGGATCAAAACCTTAAGCCAGATCAGAATTTTAAAATACACCAAGAAAAAATATAGGGAGAATAATTCAAGATTTCACCTCAACGGTGATTTCAATGATATGATTTCACAAACTAAAGCCTTTCTGCATGACAGGAGAAACTCAGGCTAAGACACCAAACCTTTTGCCTTCTCAGCAGGTCCAAAATTACATTTCAGATGCTCTATTTACTTCTAACTTTTCCAGTTTTCCAGGAAAAGTTGACATTTTATCTGATGTCTTGGGCATTTTGGGAATAGGAAGAGGATTCTACTCCCTTCAGCGAGGTGTTGGCAAACTCCCTACCACAACTGACCTCCGTCATCTCAGCATCCCCAGTTCCAAATCAAAGAGCTTTTGCTTGCTCCTTCACCTTTCCAGCAGGCCCAGCTCTACATCTGTCACTCTGTTTTCATCTCTCATCTTCCAGGAGAAGTTAACTTCCTCACTGATATCCTCAGGGCCATCTTGGAACTAGAGATGGATTTCCACCCCTCCTCCCCTTTCTGCTGTGTCTCAGAAGCCTCCACACTGTGCCTGACCTCCAGTCTCTCAGCCAGCTCACTTTCACCCCTTCAAGTAATAGCTTTACTCATCACACCTCATACAGCATACATTCAAACCCCCTGTTACTAGGCAAAGACCAGCGAGAAGGAAAAGAGTGACACCCAGCCTAATGATTTAGTGACTCCTGGGGCGGGAGTCAACTTTAAAAATACACCCTAAACACAGCAAAGACACTGAATCAGGAAGATACAAATAAATATACTAGACTCACTGAACAAATATAATAGCAGGGGAGGCTCTTCTAGTACCAACCAGGTTTCCAAACATTCTGAGAATCAATTTAGTGGCACCATATTGAGTATGTTTAAAGAGATCAAACAAGTGATGACTCAGAGAGTTAGGTAAGCACAAGAATGTATAAATAAGGGTGGAAAAAAGAAAACTACAATGAGAAGTGATAGAAATGAAGGGCATGGAGGATGATTTAAAGAGTTCAATAAAAATGTGAGCAGCAGAATAACAGCAGCTGAAGAAAAGATTGGTGAATTTTAAGATAAATGCATGAAACTTATTTTTTATATTTTATTGAATCACTGTAAGATAGTTACAAGCTTTCATGTTTAGGTTACAATCACACAATGATCAAACACCCATCCCTCCACCAGTGCACATTCCCCACCACTAGTATCCTCGGTATACCTCATCTTTCCCACCCTCCCCCTGCCTCCATGGCAGACAATATTCCCCATACTCTCTCTCTACTTTTTGGCATTATAGCTTGTAACACAGACACTGAGAGGTCATCATGTTTGGTTCATTACCTACTTTCGGCACACATCTCCCATCCTGACTGATTCCTCTAGCTATCATATTCTGAGTGATCCCTTCTCTATTCCATCTGCCTTTTCCCCTCTGCTCGTGAAGCAGGCTTCCAGCTACAGGGCAATCCTCCTTGCCATTGTATCTGCTGTCCTTGGTTGTTAGCCTCATCTAATGTTATTCTATACTCCACAAATAAGTGCAGTCCTTCGATGTCTGTCCCTCTCTTTCTGACTTATTTCACTTAGCATGATACTCTCTATGTCTATCCATTTATAAGCAAATATCATGACTTCATCTCTCCTAACAGCTGCATAGTATTCCACTGTGTAGATATACCAAAGTTTCTTTAACCAGCCATCTGTTCTAGGGCACTTGGGTTGCTTCCAGATTTTGGCTATTGTTAACAGTGCTGCAATGAAGATACAGGTACAGATTTCTACTGTGGTTTTCTGCATCCTCAGGATATATTCCCAGAAGTGGTATTGCAGGGACATATGGAAGCTCAATTTCTAGTTTTTGAAGGACTGTCTATATTGTTTTTCAGAAAGGCTGGACCAGTTGGCATTCCCACCAATGAAAGAGAGTCCCTTTTTCCCCACATTCACGCCAGCACTGGTTCTTTTGAATGTGTGCCAGTCTCTCAGAATGTGAAAGAATATTTACCCAACACCCATCTGATAAGATATTAATATGTAGGATATACAAGACACTAGTAGAATTGTAAGAAAACCTCCAACCTCATCAAAAAATGGGGAGAAGAAACAAACAGACATTTCCTCAAAAAGGAAATACAAATGGACAAAAGGCACATGAAAAAATGCTCCACATCACTAGTCATCAGGGAGATGTGAATCAAATGCATGAAACTTCTAATAACCAACTGATGGAAAGTAGTCTAAAACAAAATGAATATCACACCAGAAATATAATGAATGAGATCAAGAGGAACAATGTAAGACTCATTGGTGTCACTAAGGAACAGGAAGAAAGATTTGATGTAGAATCATTAGTTGAAGAAATTACAATGATTTTCCAGAGTTGAAGAGTTCAGGTAGGCAGATAAAAGAGGTTTGAAGAGTCCAAGTAAAATTGAAACCAAATCAGAAAATTCCAAGTCTTATTATAATCAGTATATAAAGATGACAAAAGCAAGAAAAGGAATATTATAGCAAGAATTTAAAAAATTGCATATAAAAGAAATTCCATAAAATTCACAGCAAACCTATGAAATGAGACTCTACAAGCCAGAAGAGAATGATGGAATAGTGTAAAAAAACTCAAGGAAACAAACACCTCACTAAGAATACTCTATCCTGTGAGTATTCATTCATTTGAATTATATAAAACTTCATGGATAACCAACAGCTTAATAAGGAGAATGTGGGAGGTTTTATAGACCAGAGTTGGGAGGCTCCATACTTGATCAATTTGTTGGCTGGAACTTGGGCACTTGATTACAAATAAAATTCTACCCTTGATTAAAGGGCTAACTGTTTGGTGGAAAAAGGAATGACCTGTTTCATGAGATTTTGATAGTACCAAATCCACCTTAGGTCTGAGGGCAGGCCTCTGTGATTCAAGCCGATCTTACTTCTTTGCATATCATGGTTGGTCAGAGATGGGGAATTTAATCTAGGGAGCTGATCTGAAAAAGATAGGGCTCATGCAGAGAATGCAAGGACATAGATTCTTCCAAAAGGGATAGACATGTTATGTTTAGAGCTTCAGTGTTTAGGGGGCACAGGGACTGCTAGCACACAGGATCAGGGGCCCGTGAAGCACCTCCAGAGGAAGCAGAGCCACGCTGTCAGTGAGAGTGATGTGAACAGAGGTCCAGATTCAGGCCTATCTGAAACCGACTGGCATAGTTCCATGACCCCAAATGTTCCCTTTTATGTATTGGAATTGTTAGAGTTGTTTTGGTTACAGTCATCAGGAATCTTGCCAAGAATTATTTTCCACATCACCATATCTGTCTATACACAGAAATATGTAAATATCAAAACTACATTTTTTTACCCTGAGTTTTCCAGTAAACATAATTCCAACTCACATACTGATACTATATTCCTATTTATAGGACAAAAACTCATTCTATAGATCTATTTCATTTAACCAGGTTAACCTGAAATGATTGCCAGTATTTGGCTACCAAAAATTTAACTGATGGGTTACATGATTTTTAGCTAAAGCAAGACTCCTAGAAGTGGAAATTTGAAGTAAATAAGTTTTACATGTTGAAAAGTATACACTCATATGTATATGTATACACACGAACAGACACACATATATGTACGTATATAAAACTGTCTTCTAAAAGGTGGTCTGACACAGAACTGATAATTTTAACTGTTTGAAAGTGATGGCATCATCCTATGGTAATGTCTTTCTAGACAATAACAATGACTTGTTTTCTGTTCTTTAGACAAAATTAAAGATATATATTTAAAATATATATTTTAATATTTGCTTGTCATAAAGTAATAAGTGATGTTTTTCATTATAAAATAAAATTTCATAAAATCAAGAACTTGATTTTATTTGCCTGCCCTTTATTGTAGTAAACTTAAATTTTGTTTTTATATTTATTCTTTTGTGATATATTTCTACATGGTCTGAACTTATTTTTCCATTTATAGGTCTACTTATTAATTTCAAGACCTGTATCCTTAATATGTTAAAATAGCAACACTTTGTCACCTATTGTATTTGTGGCATTTTGTGAAATTCATCTTTTTAAAAATTTAAATCCATTCATTAGTCTTTTCATTATGGTTTGTAATTGCAATGTTTATTTCTAAACCTCAGATTATATGAATTATTGCATTATATATCAGTTTATAAATGATTTTTAAGATTTTTATGATTTCATTTAATTTTAGATTCCATTATATGACTCTCTTCCATCATCCACATGGTTGCAAAGGTTATAACACTAATCAGACTTTATAAAGAAAACACCAGCACTAAATTTCATTGATACAACACCACCCCATCCCCCATCTCGAAACTCCATGAAATAGATGCAAAGGTGCAAAAAGGTGCTCTTTTTTTGCAGTCATTGTAGGATATGACTGTTACTACTCAAACCAGGGAAACTGTAAAAGTGTCCTATGACATTCTCCCCAAGTGTATTGTCTTATGTCACTTGCATTAGTGGAGCTTTATCATAGTTTTCACCCCTTTGAAAGCAGCTCTGAGCAATAATATTTGTTTTTATTATGATAAGGGGCTTTATTAGTAACTTTTTTTTATTCTTTTATTGAATCACCATGTGGAAAGTTACAAAGCTTTGAGGTTTAAGTCTCAGTTATACAATGCTTGAACACCCATCCCTTCACCAGTGCACATATTCCACCACCAAGAATCACAGTATACCTCCCCCACACCACTACACCTCTCCAGGCCCCCACCCCGCCTGTGTAACTGATAATTTTCTTTTTTTTTCTTTTTTTATTCTTTTATTGAATCACCATGTGGAAAGTTACAAAGCTTTGAGGTTTAAGTCTCAGTTACACAATGCTCGAACACCCATCCCTTCACCAGTGCACATATTCCACCACCAAGAATCACAGTATACCTCCCCCCAACCCCCCACCTCCCCAGCATTCACCCCGCCTGTGTAACTGATAAATTTCATTTTACTTTCACTTTACTTTGATTACACTCAATATTTCAACAAAAAACTCACTATTATTGTTTGGAGTTTCTTTCCCCAAAGTCGGACCTGCTGAAAAGGAAACATTTGATGATTTGTTTTCCATTGCTGAGAATGAAGAGATATGAGGTCGAGCGACTGCACTAGCAGCCACACGGTTTTGAATTTCTGTATTTTAGTATTTTAGTAACTAAGTCCAGAGAAATATCTGCCAGAAATTGCATCATTATAAGCTTGTACCTCTCAGCTACTTTATATTCCACATATGAGTGCAATCTTTCTATGTCTGTCTCTTTCTTTCTGACTCATTTCACTCAACACGATACTTTCCATGTTGATCCACTTACATGAAAATTTCATGACTTCATGTTTTCTGACAGCTGCATAGTATTCCATTGTAAGATGTACCAGAGTTTCTTAAACCAGTCATCTGTTTTGGGACACTCTGGTTTTTTCCAGATCGTGGCTATTGTAAACAGTGCTGCAATGAACATAGAAATGCAGATGTCATTTCTACTATACCTTTTTGCCTCTCCAGAATATATTCCTAGGAGTGGTATTGTTGGGTCAAATGGAAGCTCAATTTCTAATTTTTTGAGAATCATCCATATTGTTTTCCAAAAAGGCTGAGCCAATCGGCATTCCCACCAGCAGTGAGGGAAAGTCCCTTTATCCCCACATCCACGCCAATACCGGTTGCTTTTGTTTTTTGGGATGTGGGCCAGCCTCTGTGGTGTGAGATGATATCTCATTGTTTTGATCTGTATCTCCCTGATGATTAGTGATGTTGTATATTTTCTTATGTGCCTCTCAGCCATTCAGATTTCTTCTTTGGGAAAGTTTCTTTTCATTTCATCACCCCATTTTTTTTATTGGATCGGCAGTTTTCTACTTGTGGAGTTCGACCAGTGCATTGTATACCTTTCAATCTATGTGTAGGGGATGACTTTCCATTTCCTCGTGTCCTCTTTTATTTCCTGAAGTAGCATTTTGTAGTTTTCATTATACAAGTCCTTTACCTCCTTAGTTAAGCTGATTCCGAGGTACTTGAATTTTTGAGGTCAAATTGTGAACGGGATTGCTTTTATCATGTCGCTTTCCTTTCTCTCGTTATTTGCATATAGGAAAGCCATGGACTTTTAGGCATTGATTTTATAGCCTGCATCTTTGCTATACAAGTCTTTTGTTTCTAGGAGTTTCTTTTTTTCTTTTTTTTGCTTTTTGGGTCACACCTGGCAATGCACAGGGGTTACTCCTGGCTCTGCACTCAGGAATCACTCCTGGCGGTGCTCAGAGGACCATATGGGATGCTGGGAATCGAACCTGGGTCAGCCGCGTGCAAGGCAAACGCCCTACCCACTGTGCTATTGCTCCAGCCCTCTAGGAGTTTCTTGGTAGAGGTTTTAGGGTTCTCTAAATATAGTATCATATCATCAGCGAATAGTGAGGGCTTGATGTCTTCCTTCCCTACCTGAATGCCCTTAATATCTTTTTTTCTTGCCTGATAGCTATTGCAAGTATTTCCAATACTATATTGAACAGAAGTGAAGAGAGTGGGCATCCTTGTCTCGTCTCTGTTCTTAGAGGGAAGGCTCTTAGTTTTTCCCCATTGTGGATGATGCTTGCCTTAGGCTTGTGATAAACGGCTTTGACTATATTGAGGAAGGTCCCTTCTATACCCATTTTGGTGATAGTTTTCATAATAAACGGGTGCTGGATCATGTCAAATGCTTTCTCTGCATTGATATGATTATATGATTTTTATCTTTTCTTTTGTTGATATGATGGATTATGTTGATTGATTTCCAGATGTTAAACCATCCTTGCATCCCCGGGATGAATCCCACTTGGTCGTGGTGTATGATCTATTTGATGAATTTTTGAATTCTATTTGTTAATATTTTGTTGAGAATCTTCACATCTGTGTTCATCATGTATTAGGGAGATATGAGCCTCATAGAAACTGTTTGGGAGGGTTTCTGTTTCTTCAATTTCCTGGAAAATCTTGAGAAGTACTGGAAATAGGTCCTCTTTAAATATTTGGAAGAATTTGGTAGTGAATCCGTCTGGACCTGGGCTTTTGTTTTTGGGAACACTTTTCATTACAGTTTCAATTTACTTCATATTAATAGGACTATTCAGGTACTCCAGGTCTTCTCGGTTCAGCCTTGGGAGATTATAGGAATCCAGGAATTTATCCATTTCTTCTAGGTTCTCTTGTTTCATGGCATACAGATTTTCAAAGTAGTCTCTGGTGATCTTTGGAATTTCTTTGGTTTCTGTTGTGATGTCACCCTTTTCATTTCTGATTCGGCTCATAATTGTTCTCTCTCTCTCTCTCTCTCTCTCTCTCTCTCTCTTTGTGAGTCTTGCTAGCGGTTTGTCAATCTTGTTTATTTTGTGAAAAAAAAAACAGCTCTTGGTTTCTTTGACCTTTTGGATTGTCTTTTGGGTTTCCATGTCATTAATTTCTGCTCTAATTTTTATTATCTCTTTCCTTCTGCCTGGTTTGGGCTCCTTTTTTTGGTTCTATTCTAAGGTCTTGGGCTGTGAAGTCAAGTTATTTATGTGGGTCCTTTCTTCCTTCCTGAGATATGCTTGCAGAGCTATAAATTTTTCCCTTAATATGGCTTTAGCTGAGTCCCACAGGTTCTGGTAGCTCGTGTCTTCATTCTCATTTGTTTCCCGGTACCTTTTGATTTCTTCCTTGATTTCCTTCCTGACCTACTCATTGTTCAACATCGAGCTGTTTAATTTCTAGGTGTTTTATTTGGCTTTCTGCATCTGTCCATGATTATATTCTATCTTCAGTGCATCATGGTCTGAAAAGATAGTTGGTACAATGTCTATCTTGTTGATTCTGTTGAGGTATGTTGTGTGGCCCAGCACATGGTCTATTCTGGAAAATGTTCCATGTGCACTGGAAAAGAATGTGTATTCCTTTTTGGGGGGGATATAAAGCCCTATATAGATCTATTAGCCCTCTCTCTTCTATTTCTTCCTTCAAAGACAGTATTTCCTTGGTGAGTTTTAATCTTCTTGATCTGTCCAGAGGTGATAGGATGGTGTTGAAGTCCCCAACTACTATTGTGTTGCTCACAGTGTTCTTCTTATGATCTGTTAGTAGCTGTTGTAGGTATTAAGCTGGTCCCTCATTGGGTGCGTACACAGTTAGGAGTGTGATTTCTTCCTGCTGTACATATCCCTTGATTAATAAAAAATGGCCTTCACTATCCCTTCTAATCTTTTTCAACTTGAAGTCTATGTTGTTTGATACTAGTCATGCCACCCCAGCTTTTTTGAGGGAGTTGTTTGCTTGCAGGATTTTTTCCATCCTTTGACTTTGAGTCTGTTAGTTCTGGCTATTCAGGTGTGTTTCTTGCTGGCAGCAGAATGTTGGGTTCAGTTTCTGAATCCATTTTGCCAGTCTGTGTCTCTTAATTGTTGAATTAAGACCATTGACATTGAGAGAGATTATTGTCATGGGGTTTTGTGCCATCTTTCTGTAAGGGTTTGTTGTGCTTTTAGGGGTTTTCCTTGTCTTACAGTAGCCCCTTTAGTCCCTCTTTTAGGTTTGGTTTAGTCTATGAAGTTCCTGAGTTGTTTTTTATTCGCAAAATAGTGTATCATTCCTTTGAGTCTGAATGAGAGTTTGGTCGAATAAAGTATTCTTGGTGAAGCATTCATTTCATTGAGTTTTTTCACTATATCCCACCACTGCCTTCGGGCTTGGAGGGTTTCCTCCGATAAGTCTGCTGTGAATCTAAGGGGTGCTCCTTTGAATTTGATTTCTTTCTTTGACCTTGCTGCTTGCAGTATTGTGTCTCTATCCGGTATGTCTGTCATCTTAACTATGATATGTCTTGGAGTTTTTTTTATTAGGGTCTCTTTTAGCTGGCACCCTTCTTACTCCTTGAATCTGGATGTCTGCATTCTCTAGATCTTGGAACTTTTCAGCAATGACTTTTTTGACTGTGGCTTTTTCATTTAGGTTGGTTTTCTGTCCTTCTTTTACTCCAGTGATTCTAATGTTGTTCCTCTTGAACATCCCCTAGGACTCTGATTCTCCCTAGAGCTATTTTAAGGTCTCTCCCCATTGATTGCTGTTGCCTGTAGGCTTTCTGCAGCTCATCTTCAAGAACACTGATTCTCTCTTTGGCTGAGGCATCTTGACTCCTTTCATCATCCTCTCCTTGTGGTGGGAATTTGCGCTGTTTCTTCATATTGTTGTGATGGTATGGAAGAGCGACCTTCAAGTTCACCTCTGGTTGTGAAAAAAAAAATTCTGAATGGGCTTGGTCAGCGGTGGTCAATATCTTCTGTATCCGCTCTAGCACATGTCCATCTTTGATGTTCCTCTATTCCTTACATGAGGCTTCAAGTGATGCTTTTTGAGAACGGGCTCCTTTAGCTTTGGCTTGAAGAGCTGCTTATATTCATTGGTACTTTTGAAAATTGGAAGTAGCTAGCAACCTATTGGCGAACTGTTTTGGGGACAGCTAAGATTATACTCGGTGACATAGGTGATGAACACTGAAATGTGCCGAATAATTGCTTAGTATTTTGAAAATATGTGCGACCACATGAGCATTGGCTGGCTCAGGAGGAGGCCCCGCCATTTTTGTTGAGGCCACGCCCACTCAGCAATGTGGCAGGATGACCACAGGGAGGGAGCAAACCGGCATGGTGGGGCTGGAAGGTGACAAAGGGCTAGATGGGCGGTGCTCAGGCAGGGTGGGAGTCAGGGTCCGAGAGGAGACAGTGCCAGGTGCGGAGGGAAGGTGCAAGCGCAGAGGAGATGGCACCAGTTTCGGTCCACTAACCTGCAAGAGCTTATTAGTAACTTTTATGCTTAACATTTTAAGTAATTTGTTTTAATTACTTTAGTTTAAGTTAGTTGCACTGCATTAAATTAACACTTATGGACATGAGGAAATGGAAACTTATCCCCTGTTCATGGATAGGGAGAATCAACACTGTCAAAATGGCAATACTGCCCACAGCATTAAGCAGATTCAATGCGATCCCTATAAGGATACACATGAAATTCTTCAAATAAATGGATTAAGCAATCCTGAAATTCATATGGAAAAACAAATGCCCATGGATATCTAAAACAATTCTTGGGAAAAAGATGATGGGAGGCATCACTCTCCCCAATATTAAACTTTACTACGAAGCGGTAACAATTAAAACAGCATGGTACTGGAACAAAGGCAGAGCTGCAGACCAATGGAACAGGGTGGAGTATCCCTACACACAACCCCAAAAGTATGATAATCTAATCTTTGATAAGGGAGCAAGAAATATGAATTGGAGCAAGGAAAGCCTCTTTAACAAATGGTGCTGGCATAACTGGACAACCACGTGCAAAAGAATGGGCTTAGACTTCGACCTGGAACTATGCACAAATGTCAGATCAAAATGGATTAAAGACCTCAACATCAGACCACAATCCATAAGGTACATTGAAGACAAGGTTGGCCAAACCCTCTATGATATTGAAGCTAAAGGTATCTTCAAAGATGACATGCAACCGAGCAACCAAGTGGAAATAGAGATAAACAAATAGGACTATATTAAACTAAGAAGCTTCTGCACCACAAAAGATACAGTGACCAGAATACAAAGGAAATCTACAGAATGGGAAAGGATATTCACCCAATACTCATCTGATAACAGGTTGATATCAAGGGCATATAAGGCACTGATTGACCTCTAAAAGAACAAAACATCCAACCCCATCAGAAAATGGGGCAAAGAAATGAACAGAAACTTTCTCAAAGAACAGATACGAATGGCCAAAAGGCACATGAAAAAATGCTTTCCATCACTAACCATCAGGGAGATGCAGATCAAAACAACTATGAGATACCACCTCACACCACAGAGACTGGCATGCATCAAAAAGAACAAAAGCAACTGCTGTTGGCATGGATGTGGGGAGAATGAAACCCTTCTACATTGTTGGTGGGAATACTGACTTGTTCAGCCCTTTTGGAAAACAATATGGACACTTCTCAAAAAATTAGAAATTGAGATCCCATTTGACCCAGCAATACTACTTCTAGGAATATATCCCAGAGAAGCAAAAACATATAGTCGAAATGACATCTGCACTTATATGTTCATCGCAACACTATTTATAATAGCCAGAATCTGGAAAAAACCCAAGTGCCCAAAAACAGATGACTGGTTAAGGAAACTTTGATACATCTATTCAATGGAATACTATGTAGCTGTTAGAAAAGATGAAGTCATGAACTTTGTATATAAGTGGATCAACATGGAAAGTATCATGCTAAGTGAAATGAGTCAGGAAGAGAGAGACAGACACAGAAAGATTGCGCCCATCTGTGGAATATACAATGACAGAGTAGGAAACTAACACCCAAGGATAGTAGAAATAAGTACCAGGAGGTTTGCTCCATGGCTTGGATGGCAGCCTAACATGCTGGGGGAAAAGGAAGCTCGGATAGAGAAGGGAACACCAAGTAAAATGTGGTTGGAGGACCCGCTCGGGAAGGGAGATGTGTGCTGAAAGTAGCTGTAGCTTGAACATGATGACCACTCAATACCCCTATTGCAAACCACAACACCCAAAAGGGTAGAGAGAACAGGAGAGAATGCCCTGCCACAGAGGCGGGGTGGAGCTGTGGGATGGGATTGGGGGATGGGAGGGATACTGGGTTAATTGGAGGTGGAGAATAGGTACTGGTGGAGGAATGGGTTCTCGAACATTGTATGATGGAAACACAAGCATGAAAATGCGTAAAGCTGTAACTGTACCCTCATGGTGATTTATTAATAAAAAATATAAATAAATAAAATAAAATAAATTAAAACTTATTAATGAGCATGGGATCTAGTTTGCATTGGATATATGATAGTAACTTTGTGAATCACACACAGAGCATTCAGACAACTTGTTTCAAGACAACTGATTCATAGAAATGGGAAAAATATATATGCATGTTGTTTTAAGCAACTTCATATGTGGTAATTTGAAGTTACTGAAGCTATTTTCTTTTTCTTGAAAAAAAATCATGCATTTGGTTTGGGGGGTCATACTTGTTAATGCTAAGGACTTACTCTTGGCTTTTCACTCAGGAGTCACTCCTGGCAGTGCTCAGGGGACCATATGGGATGCTGGGACTGAAGTCAGGCTGGCAAAACGCTACCTACTATCCCTTTTCTTTTCTTTTTGTATGGCACAGCCCTGCAGTGCTGGGGGCTACTCTTAACAAAATACTAGGGTTGAGCCCAGGGCTTTCTCTAAAAAGCATTTGCTTCAGCCTTTTAAGTCAATTTCCTGTGTATGTTATTCCATTTTTAAAATGGGTACATTGGTCTTTATTTATTGAAAAATTGATTTATATATATATATATATCTTTTAGATAAAAAATTTTGGCATAACTTAGAGGATAATTCACCTCAGCCTCTATCCTGGAAACAAATTGCTCAAAAGTCATAATTTAATAATTATTTTTAAACAATTCTAATTTTATATTTGAATAACTTAGTATAGCATGTGAGTCATGATAATTTGATCCACTAAACCAAGCAGAGAGACAAAGCGGCCATGAGCAAACATGTACAAGTGTGCTGGGCCTGTGGAAACTCGTCCAGTGCCTAGCTGATTTTCAGAGGAAAACATTTCAGCCCTAATAGACAAAGTCTATACCTAAGACATCATTTTTATGTGAATATTCTGTTATTTAAGCAACACTGAATTTTTTTGTTTAATACAATTCCTTGGCTATCTTGTGAAATGTCAGCTGATTATATTTGTAGGAATATATTTCCAATATATTTTGTTCCATTGTCCCATTTTCATTGTTATAGATACACCAGTCTTTATATATATATGTACACATATATACATATATATATTTTGGGTTTTGTTTACCACACCCAATTTTGCTCAGAGCTTACACTTGGTTCTATACAGTGCACTCAGGTATAATTCCTGGCAGGCGTGAGGGACCATAAAGGGTTCCAGGGATCAAACCTGGGTTAGATATGTGCAAGGCAAGCACCATACCCACTGTTATATCTCCAAGTTCAACTATATATTTTCTGAACTTTGCCTGTTCATTATGTCCTTTAGATAAGGAAATCCTCCTGAGAAAAAAATGTTGAAGTTTACAAATGTACTTTCTGATTTACCTATTTTCCATTTCATCATTTTCAGCCTCATGGATTTTGATGTTTCCTTCTTAGGCATATACAGAGTGTGAATTGTGTCTTCTTGTACAATTTATCCACTTGTTATTGTGAAATGCCATTTTATTGGCATTCCTTAAACTTCTGTGTCTGAAAATAAGGAACTTATGCTTTATTTTGATTTGTGTTACCAGTACATGGGTTGGGTCTTGCATTTTATTCACTCTGACGATATGCTTTTAAATTGATATTTTGAAGTATTGATGCTATAAAACAATTAATGCAATTATAAATACAGTTGAATTAATAGCCACCATATTTGTTCCTATTTTCCATTTGCTGCCATTGCTCTTTTGGTGCTATGTGCTCAGGGATATTTTGAGCTCACAAATCAGTACAGGATGGGATCTGGGAACAATATGAGGTACTGGGTGAATTAAACCCAGAGTGTCTCCATGAAAAGTAAATACCTTACCTGCTATACTATATTTCTGACCCTAAAGCTTCTTTAAATTAATACTATTTTTCCCCCATGGGTAGTAGAGATATTGCATAATAACAAAGCAAAAAACTAATCTCTCTTGTCTCTTTCATCATTATTTTCATTCATGTCACAGGCACATACCCATAAATAAACAGATACATCAAGTGTATTGTTGCCATTATTTTAAATGGTAGATCAATTAAGAATAAAAACATTAAAATTTCTCATTTACCTTTCATTAAATCTTTTTCGGATGTTCTTCCTTATGTAGATCCTAACTTTTGATGCACATTATTTTCTTTGTCCCAGAAGTTTATTTTATTATATTTTGTAAGGCATTTTTGATGACAACAAATTCCCTTAACTTTTGTTTGTTCAAAAAAGTTCTTATTTCTCCTCCTTTTTGATGGATTAGGGAGAAATCATAATTTCTCAAGGTATGTGTTTGTTGAGCTCTGTGGACCTGGGGTTTGCTGTCTAACATACCTGAGAATACCCTCAAGTATCATTTCAACGATGCTTGTGAATGGACCAGAATTGAGTGGTGGGAGATCATGGACACTCTGATGGTGGTGATGTGAAGAAATGTAATTCAAATATACCATAAATTTTAGCACTATTATAACTATGTTGCCTAAACTATGATTGAAAAATTAACTTTAAAAGACTTGAAAAGATACAAAAATATTCCTCTTATTTCACACAGGTTATATCTTTTCCCTATGCTTTTGGGGGCCACATCTGATGGTACTTAGGGCTTAATCCTGATCCTGCTCAAGAATCATCCTGTTGGTGTTCAGGGGACTCCTGTTGGATCTGGGGAATCAAACCTAGGTCAACTGCATTCAAGTGACTTACTTGTTATACTATTTTACCAGCCTCAAATTGTATCTTTATTAGTTGTCCCACCATACTTGAACGTTTGTATCTAGTGCAATCACCAGCAGGCAGATGTCAACCACAGAGTGACACAGAAATACACAAACATATACCGAGTCTGTCAACACCGTAGGGTCTCCTGAGCAGCTTTGAAGGGGCTCCCAGCCTGGCCATTTAGTAGATACAATATTGTGCCCCCATCACTCTTCCTAGCAAGGGAGTTATTATTTAAGTTGCCAGAGACATAAGAACAATTAGTAAGCACATAAAATCCATGGGTAAAGAGTAGTGTCAGGGATATTTCTCATGGCCAAACCCATGAACCCTTAAAGTTTCGAGTAAGCTCCACACAGTTTCCTGCCTATTTTTGCCCACTAGAAAACTGTAAGCCAGCTTATTTGATTCTTTCTGCAATACATTTTCTTTCTACCCATTTATATTTATAAACTGTTTCGTCCCGGTGACTATCCCAACCTTGGGGTTATAATTAGGGGAATGATTTCATATAGTGTATTATGCTCTTTTAGTCTTTGTTCTCTTTGTATTCCCATTTTGGAAATTTATATTGATATATTCTCAAGTCAGATACTCTTCCCACAGTCATATATGCCTTATTAATGAGCTTATCAAAAGATATTCTTCGATGCTACAAATTTTTAATTTATCCTATTATTTAAAAGTTTAAAATCTTTTTTTTAAGCTGCCAAACAGTGCTCATGGGGCCCTGAGCCATTCCTAGGAATACTGAGCCCTGATTATGTGGCCCAGTAGCTCTCTGTTTGAGACCAGTGATGTTATACTGGGTAGCTCAAAGGTGCCGGCAACCACTGTGAGCACCAATAGTGCCTGGAGGTTACTCACCCCTTCGGGTGTGCTGGGGTGGTAGAAAGCATGCAGTGCTGGGGACTGAGCTTTGGCCTTGGCAACCAACACTTGAAATATCGCTTTTAGTTATTTCCTCTGCTCACTGTTATAATACCTTTGATCTCTAGATTTCTTGAAACTCCTTAGTAGAATTTCTATTTATCTGCTAATGTTTCCCATCTGTAAAGTTTGCTATCAGCTTCATCTACTAGAGATTTTAGATAAAAATCAGACTTGTTTTATATTTCCGAGTCATAAATTCTGACATAATTGGAGTTGGTTTGGTAACAATACATGCTCATCTCTTCAAGCTGTGTGTTTTGCCTTTCAGTATGACTTAAAACCTTTCTTGGCATCTGAATATGGCGATCTGAGTAAAAGAAACTGTAATAGAAAGGAGCAAATGGTCTGAGTGATAGTCATGAGATTATTCTATACTGCTATAATTAGATCTCATTCTTCCCCTAAATCCAGCTCCTGGCACCTGGGTGCCTTCCAATTCTTAGTCCCCTACTTCCTTAGATGACACAGGATGTCTAAGATCAGCAAAGCAAGGTGCTTACATTCCCGAAGGCCTAACTCCTGATAAAATCTGAATAGATCATTTTCCCGATAAGATTATTATAATAGACTGTACCTAATCTGATAAAGTTGATTTTCTCCAGGGCAAACCTCATCAAGACTAGAAAGCTCCAGCACATATCAAAATGATTGTTTTTCCCTTTTTACTAGAAGCCTTGGAAGGATTTTCTGATATTCACTGTGAAAAACTAGCTGCATTTCTAAAGGCAAATCTCACTTAATGATCTGGGATTCCCAGACACCACCAGTGAAGACACGCCTGGTACATGTCTTTACTAAATCTCCAGGTTTAATCAGTCACAGTTACTTTTTCCTTAGCTGGGCACTGGTTCCCTGGGAAGTCTGCTAATGGGTTCCTTCCTTAGGAAATACTGATTATCTGCATTCACCCATCTTTCAATTTTGAAAGTAATTGTTGCATTGCAACCTCACTTCTGTAATGGTTTTAAGAAAAAGTTTAAGTTATCTCAGCTTTCACTTGTGGTTAAGATAAAGTGATAACTGTCATGGATCCCTGTAGGCTGGACCAGAAACTGTGAGTCTTCTTTCTAACCATAGTTCCAAGGAATAGCAATAGCATTTCAAATTCTATGTTCAGTGAGATCACTGATAAATAAAACTATTCAAATGTGTTTAGTCACTAAATATTTAGGATTTTATATAATTAAGTTTAAGATTAATGCTAAATGCTAAGTAAACTTAAATAACTTCAATTAATATACAAAATGTATGCAAATGTTTTTTAAAAATAGTCATTAGTGCTGCAAATTTTATTTGTAATACTATATACCAGTGTAATTACATGGTAATTGAAAATAGTTTCATAATTATATGAAGATGTAGTTTTCTTTTTGCTCTATTCTGTCAAGAAATGATACTTGACACTGTAAAAGAGGTATTGATGCAAACATGAGAATTGAGTTGTGTTCTTTCAAAGAGATTTTCATAACTATGAAATAATGAACTTTTCCTATTAATTTTGCAATGTAGTTATGTTTGTGAGACTTTTAACATGCAACAAACACAGTTTTATTGTTTTAAAATTTATTAAACTATCTGTTTTAAGTTCTAAAATAATTATTAAATAAATACATACATAATACCTAAGTAAAAAGTTTTGGAAGACAAGAGGGCCTAAAATTTAAAAATGGGATCTGCAAGTCATTCCATAATTTAAATGTTCAAAAACTAGTTTAAGAAATTAATACAAAGGGGGCCGGAGCGATAGCACAGTGGGTAGGGTGTTTGCCTTGCATGCAGCCGACCCAGGTTCGATCCCCGGCATCCCATATGGTCCCCCAAGCACTGCCAGGAGCAATTCCTGAGTGCAAAGCCAGGAGTATCTTCTTAGCATTGCTGGGTGTGACCCAAAAAGCAAAAAAAAAAAAAAAGAAATTAATACAAGGGACAGAAAGACTGCTCCACGGCTGGAAGCCTTCTTCATGAGTGGAGGAGAGAAGGCAGCTGGAATAGAGAAGGGATCACTAAGAATATGATGGCTGGAGAAATCAGTCAGGATGAGAGATGTGTGCCAAAAGTAGATAATGGACCAAATATGATAAACTCTCAGTATCTGTATTGCAAACCATAATGCCTAAAAGTAGAAAGAGAATATGGAATATTGTCTGACATGGAGGCAGGGGGAGGGTGGAAAAGGGGAGGTATACTGGGGATATTGGTGGTGGGGAATGTGCACTGGTGGAAGGATGAGTATTTAATCATTGTGTGATTGTAACCCAAACATGGAAGCTTGTAACTAACTCATGGTGATTCGGTAAAATAAAATTAAAAAATATAAATTGCAATCTTTTTTAATTAATATTTTTAGGTGATCACACAGAATGATGCTCAGAAGTTACTCTTGACTTTGCACTTGAAAATTACTTCTAGCAGTGCCCAAGGGACCATAAGGGGTACCAGATAGGACTTGAGTGAATTCAGAGCAAGAAAAATTCCCTACCTGCTATACTACTGCTCCATCCCCTAAATTAATATTTTTCAGTGTTGTATACACTGAATTTGAATAATTCAAATACATAGTTCAAATATGTATATACATATACATATGTGTGTCTAGGAATATAAGTGAATATAAATTTTTAATTATATTACACTTTATGCTTCTAGATCCATAACTACAAGTTTATTATAATTACAGTGCTCTCAGGGCATCCCAGAGGGGGCTGGGTGAGACCCCTCTCTGCTCCAGGGGACCCAGTTCCAGCAGCCAAAAACCTCCAGAACTCAACGGCCCCCATGCTCATGGCTGCTCTCCACACATTCGGGCTGAGCCTCACCCACTAGTGAAACCCCAGAAACCTCAGGTATGCGAGACTTTGTGACTGAGAACTCTGGGTTCAACAAAACTATAAACACTTCCTACCCATTTTCCATCATTACTGCACCATATTTGATGAGGTCCAAATATGGTGTGAAACATCAGAACACTTATAATAGTGCTTAGAGGCCACCCTAAAAGCCTCCATCCCTCTTGGAGAGCCAGGCAAGCTACCAAAAGTATCCAGCACATATGGCAGAGCCTGGCAAGCTACTCATGGCACATTTGATATGCCCAAATAGTAAGAACAATGGACCTCATTCCCCTGACCCTGGAAGAGCCCTTAATATGGCAGTGTTAAGGAGAGGCTAATAAAATATCAAGGCTAGGCTGCCAAAACGAAGAAGAACTAAAATGACTGCTTGCACTTTTAACACACATATCCTGGGATCAGAAGTATCCACTGAGGACCTGACAGTGCAAGCTCAAAAAATCAAATACAACGTCATTGGATTGACTGAGACTAGAAGGTACTGAGCACATCACGCCATTTTAGACACTGCAGAAGAACTGTTCCTTAGAACATGTGACAGTAGAGGCTTTGGTTGTATCGCTGTCCTTGTCAACATGAACTTGGCCATGAGCATTGATTCATTTGCATGCCTAACAAATCTAATTGGGTGCTTAGGTTTGAATAGATGTGGCTCATTGCTGGCAGTTTCTATCTTCATCATCTACGCACCAACATCCAACTAGATGAAGAAGAAATTGAGAAATTCTACATACAGCTGGAGAAGTTCTATAAAGAAGACCACACCTTTTACAAGGTCATTGTAGGTGATTTTAATGCCAAGATAGGACCTAGAATGTCATCTGAAGAACTCCACATCAGGAGCTACGCCTAGAATGGAAAGAACAGGGTGAGAGACTGTCTAAGATCATCATGTCAACCAAGGCCATCCATGGTAACTCACAGTTCCAGAAGGCCGAATCTGAATGTTGGACATGGGAGTCTCCCCATGGACACTTCCACAGCAAAATTGACCACATCATATTCAATCGAAGGTTTTGCCTGACCGATGTCGCTGTTCTCCCAAAATTCCAAACGGGATCAGACCACCGTCTCCTTCATGTGAAATTCTACATCATGGAGCAGAGAGAAAGGGCTGCAAAGTTTAAGAAGAGAACCCCCATAACAACCCCAACTGGAAGCTCTTTAGCACTACTGCAGCAATATGGGAAGATGCTATTATTGATAACATTGACAAAGAATATGATCAGCTAATTCAGCACCTCCGTGATTGTATGAGGATTGTAAGAGAGAAAGCCACAAAAAGTCGCCTGTCTTCAGAAATTCTTGAGCTCATTCACCAACATGGCATTCTGACACAAGCCACAGGCAATCACAAGCTAATGTCTGAACTCACAAAGCTGTGCAGAGAATCGATAAAGGAAGACCTCAAAGAGCAGCAGTGTTGACCAATACAGCAGAAGCCGGAAAAAGTATACATAATACCCATCTGTCCTTCACTAAATATAAGACCAAGATAACTACCCTCCGATGTATTGATGAATCTATCACAATTCCAGAAGGACAATGGAAAAGGTTATCCATGACTTTTACTCGATCTTTTTTGATAGCTACATCCACCTGCCCACATACCAAATTCCACAGGATGGATATGTCATTCCCAGTGTTCACTCTTCCTAAATCTGACACACCATCTTGTTGGCAAAGAAGCATACAACACTCAGTCCAGACACAGTTAGACCCAAACAGCTGAAGAATCTGCCACCAGTACTTGTCAGTACACTGGCTTGGCTCTTCACATGCTACCCCTCTGAATGCAGAGTTCCGTCCCAATGGAAAACAAGCAGTACCATCATGTTGTGCAAAAAGGGAGACATCCATGACATCAGCAACTATCGCCCAATCTGCCTGTTGTTCGTTGTCTACAAGTTATTCACTTGAGTCATCCTGAGTCATCCTGAATAGGATTGACAGAACACTATGCAAGCCGGGTTCTGAAAAAGATTCAGCACAATTGACCATATCCACACGGTGACAGAGCTCATTGAGGTCTTGTGAGAGTTCAAGATGACACTGTCTAACGTTCATTGATTTAGAGAAGGCCTTTGTTTCTGTTGAGACTGACGCAGTCATCGAAGCCCTAGCCAAACAGGGCGTTCAAAGTCAGTACATAGGATCCTCCGTGAGCTGCTTTACAGATTCACCACCAGGATCTCATCATTCTACAATGAAGTGATCATTGACGTAAAGAGAGGGGTTTGACAGGGCAATACCATTTCACCAAAATTCTTCAGTGCCACCATCTAGAACGTCATGCAAAAACTGGAATAAAAAGCAATGGGAATTAAGATAGATGGTCGGCAACTACACCACCTCTTATTCGTAGATGACATCGTTCTAATAACACCAAACATTAACCAAGGCACACAAATGCTGGTCTCTGTGGCAGGGCATTCCCTTTTGTTCACTCTCTCCTTTTGGGTGCTGTGTTCTGTAATAGGGGTATTGAGTGGATATTGTGCTCAATCTATAGTCTGCTTTCAGCATGCATCTCCCCTCCTGAGCTGGTCCTCCAACCACAATTTACTTAATTTTCCCTTCTCTATCTGAACTGCCTTTTACCCCAGCATGTGAGGCTGGCTTCCAAGCCATGGAGCAAACCTCCTGGTACTTATTTCTACTATTCTTGGGTGATAGTTTCCTACTCTGTTATTGTATATTCCACAGATGAGCTCAATCTTTCTATGTCTGTCTCTCTCTTTCTGACTCATTTAACTTAGCATGATACTTTCCATGTTGATCCAGTTATATACAAAATTCATGACTCCATCTTTTCTAACAGCTGCATAGTATTCCATTGTATAGATGTACCAAAGTTTCCTTAACCAGTCATATGTTCTTGGGCACTCGGGTTTTTTCCAGGTTCTGGCTATTGTAAACAGTGCTGCGATGAACATATAAGTGCAGATGTCATTTCGACCATACTTTTTTGCTTCTCTGGGATATATCCCCAGAAGTGGTATCACTGGGTAAAATGGGAGTTCAATTTCTAATTTTTTGAGGAGTATCCATACTGTTTTCCAGAAGGGCTGAACAAGTCGGCACTCTCACCAACTGTGTAGAAGGGTCCCTTTCTCCCCACATCCCCTCCAATAGCGGTTGCTTTTGTTCCTTTGGATGTGTGCCATTCTCTGTGGTGTGGGGTAGTATCTCATAGTTGTTTTGATCTGCATCTCCCTG